>NC_083359.1:27040833-27366388 GCF_030254825.1 Meriones unguiculatus | reverse complement strand
CACAGGTATCCCTTCAGCTCTGGCTCGTGATACCTCTGATCTGGCTACTTGTTTCTCTGCTCATTCTTATCCGCATGCATCACTTTCCACAACAGAGCCATCCAAGCTTATCCTTTCTCTGCGACTACTGAGATGCTCTCTTCAGCATCTTCATTAACCTAAAGCTTCTCTCCATCCTCTGTTAACCTTGTAAAACTCAATGAACGCTGCTATGGTGTTGTGTAAGAAACTGTCACCATTGCTTTCCATGTGAGTGTGTTTTAAGTTAATGAGTTCCACTTTGAACTAAAATCTAATATTGAAGAGAAGTGTTGTAAGGTGTTACAGGCATATGTGTAGCTGGTGCTGCAGGTATGATGAGAGGTTTATGATTTCCGTTCATGAATGGCCATCAGTAATACATCTTATCCCGTGTTAATAAGTGATGTTTATGCTTTATGGTGTCTTCTCAATGCAATTTTCGTTACTCTGCATAAATCAAACATTCCCAGATCAATGGGTAGATATAGTAAGAGGGACTTTTGGAGTGATCAGTATGTGCATGACACACTATGCATAGATGTGAAGAAACTTTTCAGTAACAGGCATCATTGTGTGGTCAGACTGTATCTGCACTGAGCAGCTTAAGATACACTCATGGACAGTGATACAGTTTTATAGTTGCAGTTCAAACAGTGAAATGAGCTTTCTCCTGTTTTAGAGAAATTTAAAAGATTTTAATCTATCCTTGGACACACTGAGGCTCAGTCTTGAAAACACTCCTTTCATATTAGTTATGGCAGCAAGGACTAGAAATGTCCACTCTGGCCAATTCTAAGAGAGCCCTCCCTAAAAGGAGGCATTAATACTGAGCATTTCTTCATAATTCATCCTGGGACTGAATTTTTTTTTTTCATTAAGCCCATACATTGTAAGAAGTTACTGCTTTTGTCTCCTCACACAGTTTTCCAGTTCATAATTTTAATTTTACATAGATTACTAGCAATAATTGTGGAGAAAAGTTAATCAAATTATTTTCCTCATTAAACATCTCAGTATTCTCATGGGACAGAACTAGAAAGTTTTAGTTTTTATTTTTGTCATCCATGAGTTGTTGTTTTTTTCTTATTTTGTAGTATGAGTTTGTTAGACATGGGCTCCTTGGCCTCAGTCACTTTGCCAGTGTCTGAGCATCATGAGTACAGAGCACGACACAGATAATGGGCACTTCAATTGCCACCATGCCTTTGAACTAGCATCCTGTGAGACCTGCCCAGCTTCTGTTCTCTGTATCTGTTCTCTGTTTGTTTGTTTGTTTGTTTGTTTGTTTGTTTTTTGAGACAGGGTCTCCCTACAAAATCCTGGAACTCACTATGTAGACCAGGCTGCCAGAACTCATAGAGATCCACCTCCTTCTCTTTCAGAATGCAAGGATTAAAGGCATGTGCCACGAGGAGGAGAAATCTGCATGTCTTTTAAATGTGTGTTGCTCAGCCTATAGGTTGAAACAAGTATCTTTCCTTACCTATTTGGTATCTTATATATTTGACAGTTACACTCCTTTTTTAATTTTTTTTCTTTTTTCATTTACTTATATATTTTTACATAGGTTCTCACTATGTTGTCCTACATGACCTGAACTCTCTTCATAGACCAGGCTGGCCTTGATCTCACAGATATCTTCTTGCCTCTGCCTCAGAAGTGCTGGGATTAAAGATATGTACCAAGACACGTAGCCTATTCTTATTAGATAGGAAACAATCTTAAAGAATTTCTACCAGTGTAAAACTTCTTAAATTACTTTTATTCTTAACATAAAAGGAAGAAATACTTTTATTGGTATTTCTAAATTGGCTCCTAACCTTTAGCTCTAAGTAGCTTAGTTAATACATTTGCATAGTAATTAAAAATCTGTGATGTTTAAAGAAACTTAAATCCATGGTGGAGTTAATGGGATGCATGAACCATATCAGATTGTAAATATCATTTTTTTTCTCTTGTCAAATGATGGAAAAATATAACCAGAAAATATGCAGTAAACTTGAGTTTCTAAGAGCTATCCTTGTATGCAATAATCTACGCATTTGTTTTACCAAATTAAGCAAAAAAAATAAAATCTGTTTTGTAATTTATTCCAAGGAAAGAGAACATTTTTTTAATTGAAAAATAGGCCCAAATTGTTGACAATGAAAGGGTTTATTTTACTTTTGACTTTTTAAAGTCTATTTTGCTTTTCTTTTTTAATTATATTTAGGCAAAGTGTTTCAGAGAAATTTCAGAAAAAAACTGAAGATTTTCACACAGAAATCTTCGGAATAATATTTAAAAAATAACAATTCTGCCATTAAAAAATAAGAAGAGAGTGAGTTTACTGGCTGAGCTTCTTTTCATTAAAATGTTTCCTTCCCCTACTCTCTCAGATGAACTCAGATGCCTAAATTAACTGCCCTGCATGAATATGTCTGGCTCCGTTGACAAATATTGAGAAATGGTGCTATAACTGTTCCAGATAATGTCCTAGAATGACGTACATTTTCTCACTTAAAAGTAACTAACGATTCTGATAGAAAACCCAAGTCCATAAGACAAATGCAGTCTTCTAAGTTAATACGTATCATACACAGAGAAGGCTAGTTTGACGCAAGTGATAAAAAGGGTTTGAGATGATTGAAATTCATGGTTGTATGTAGACCTTCAGCATGGCTGAGATATCTGGGAAAACTCAGAGAACCAGAGTATAAAGGGCCATGAGTCTCCCATGGCTGTGTTGTGTGGTGCATGTTTAGCCATCAGTACATTTCCCATAAGTGTCTGTACATGAATATATACGCGGATGTGTGGATAGAGAACACACAAGCCCCATTCTTTTTAAAATTTATTTAACAAATTCACATTAACCATTTGCTCTAGAAAAGATACTTTATTAGGAGACAAAAGCATGAACCAGTCCGATCAGATGCCTTTCCCCCCGATGTTTCATCCCAGTGTGTGACAATGACAATAAATAATCAAATCAACATGCAAATAAGAATGTGACACAATATTCTGTGAAAAACAAAAGGAAACAAAACAGGCGAATGCATGAGAGAGAGTACAACTAAGAGATGGAGGAAACAGTTTCTAGAAGTTGGCCTCTCAGATGCTTCATGTAAACTGGGCTGTGAAGGCCAGGAGGGAAGAATGGGGATGCCCTTTGGAAAAGGTGAGGAAAAAGTGTCAGCACACTGGTCAGAAACCAGCAAACACATTTGTAACCCTTGAGGCAAGTGTCAGCTGTTGAACACATCACTGAGCTCCCTTGAGCTGTAATCATGAAATCCTGGAGTGAAATTGCACTTAGCCAAGATTTCTGGCAGGGAAAGAATATAACTGCACAGAAAACATGTGTTTCCTCACCTCAGATGAAATGTACCTCCAAAATGCCTGACTCTAACACAAATCTGATTTGAGAAAAGCAACAAAAGGATGCAAAAGCCAATCTTTGCAACATTATGGGTCATATTCAGTCCTGAGATACTTTTCTGTGGTGTGTGATTTCTGTGCAATTTCTACAGATGGTGAGTTTTTAGTTCATAGACTATGTGGTTGTAGGAGGCCAGAGATGCAAGATACTGAAATGATTCAAATCAATGCTTATTCAAGTTAAACATATTTGCTTATTTTAGTTTTGAGATTCTAATATATCTGCATCATTTATCCTGTCCCATTCCTTCTTCCATACCTTCCTGTATATTCCTCTTTGCTCTATTTCAAATCCGTATTCTTTTTTCATTGTTATTACATGCATGCATATATATATATATATATATATGAATATATATTCCTAAATACAACCTACTCGCTCTATATTATGTTACTTACATGTATGTTTCAGGCTCAACCTTTTGTATTGACTAGCCAATTGGTTTTCTCTTCCCTGGGGAAAACAAGTTCCCTCAGTCTCAGCATTCCTTAGTTGCCTATAGTTCTTTGTGTGGAGTTTAGGCCTTGTGAGCTTTCACTTGTCTACTTCAGCGTGTTTATTGGTGTCATCCTTGTTCAGTTCACAATAAAAATACTTAATTTTTTTTGTTTGTTTTGAAGAGTGTTATGAACATTTGTA
Source organism: Meriones unguiculatus (assembly GCF_030254825.1). NCBI lineage: Eukaryota > Metazoa > Chordata > Mammalia > Rodentia > Muridae > Meriones > Meriones unguiculatus. The sequence goes on along the minus strand of NC_083359.1, from coordinate 27,362,307 downwards.
ATTGTATGTTGCATCTGTATTCCTTTTTTTATTTTCAATTTTTTATTTAGTAATTTTATATCCTGGTTGTAGACCCCTCCCTCCTCTCCTCTCAACCCCAATCTTTCTCCTGGTTAACCTATTCTACCTTCCCTACTTCTCAGAGGGATCCACCCCAACCCATCCCAGCCTGTTAAGTTGCATCAGGACTGAGTGTGTCCTCTTCCACTGTGGCCTGGGAAATACAACAAAAGGCAGGCAACAGAGTCCATGTCACAGTCAGTTCCCATTTCTCTTACTATGGGACCTATATGAGGACTGAGCTGCCAATTGGCTACACCTGTGTAGGGGGGGGCAGGTACATGCATGATCCTTGCTTGGTGCTTCAGTCTCCACAGAACACCCTAGTCCCCGGTTCATTGGCTCTGCTGGTCTTCTTGTGGAGTTCCTGTCACCTATGGGTCCTTCCATACTTCCCCCAACTCTTCCACAAGGCTCTCTGTCTTGTGTGAAAATCCATTAGCTGTGGTACTAATTCTTACTACCTCAGAATATGATCTTAATTAGAAATAAGGTCTTCCCAAAAAGAACTAATCTGATGAAAGAAAGGGGAAGCCATATTACAATGCAATATTTTACATCTTGAGTCTAACTGCTAGAAAGAGGTGACATGATGAGAGGCTTGAGAAATACTTAGTATGCAGAGTCAGACAGGAATGCATTTAATAAATGCATATGTGGATAATGGGTATGTTTCGGTACTGTGAATGACGTCATAGGCATGGTTGTGTGTTAAGTACAAAGCTGATTCTGAAAGTTCCCTCACAGAAGATGTCAGATAAGAATTTCTGAGACTATGATATCTGAGCTGTTTTACCTCATAGTAAAGATGTGGTGCAAGCACTTTTTGGATGCAAGACAACATTTGACTGATGTGTTAGGTATTAAAGCTGAAGGTGATATTCATGGATGTATATGTCAATTGAAATTGGAGTATGATGTACACAGAACAAAATCATTGTAGCAATATATCTGTCAAGTGATTTTATGATACAAGATCCTGGGTTGATTAAAGTCAGTGCTTACTGAAGTTAATAGTGTATTTATATTAAGCATCTATGAGTATATATATTTATTTACTTACTTATTGATTAGTTGCTAGGCTTAAGACACAGGACTTGTTATGACACACATTCAGTATTCCACTGGGATAGAACACTGGTTCTCATAGTTAAAATGTGCTTTGTACATGGTATTTTAATATTGCTTTCTCAGGTACATTAATCAGAGTAAATTTTATATGTGCTATAAAATTTATTAGTTTGATGGTAAGTCAGAGTGAGAAAAATAAGGAAGATCTAGCGCTCCGTTCATGTAGAGTTGCCTAATTTCTTTATATAGTTATCTATAATGGAATTAAGTATTACTAGTTTATAATAGAGAAGCAGAGCTTCTTCAAAGAGAGAATAGCTTAGAGGAAATTAGGTTGTTCTGGCAAATTAACTCCACTTTACTTACACAGCAGTGGAGGTACAGATTTTCATGGCGTATTTCTCAAATATTAACATAGTGCTTTGTGGTTCTGAAGTCATCGATGAAGATGAGCATCCAAGAGCCATGTAGAACTAATTAATAATACGCAGAGACAATTCTAGAGTGTATTCTTATGAAATGGTGTCAAGGCAAAATGCACGGTACTTAGACCTTTGTCTAGCCAGCTGCAGGCTGCTTAATTGTGTCTCCTGCATGACAATAATATCTGCCCACTGTCTTTTCAGAAATTTCAGGACTTCATTTTCCTCCATGTAAATGCAACTTGAAATTCCTTCCAAAAGTCTCTTGTAATTTCTCCTTAGCTATTAAAGAGAAGATTTGAGAGGAGGGCTTTCTGTGGAAGGATGAGGGTTACATCAGGTTTTGGTGTCAAAAGAGAGTGTGTTAATCAGACATCGTATGTCGTGGGTCAGAGAAACTGGTCTCTAACCACATCCTTCACCTCGAAAGCCTCATTTTAAAATGTGGACAATATCGCCGTATCTGTTAACTTGTCTCCATTTATGAACTACTTATCTCCCCATCTAGACTGCGATTTTCTACCAGCATGAAAACTGACAGCTAGAGTATTATGTTTCAGGTGCCTAAAATAGCTCTTGGAACATGCTAAGATTTTAATAAGTATTGTGCATAGATTACTTAATACACAGTATATATGGTTCACATGGTTTCATATTTTTCTATCATTTGTCACTGATCTTTATGAAGCCATCCCAGTTTTGATTAATTTTACTGTCTGTGGTGACTAATGCCATCAAGCATTTCTAAGTATTTAACATATAAGACTCACAACTGGCAATATGAGAATTGTCCCACTTTGAATGTTGGGTGCTTTTTTTGTTTTGTTTTGTTTTGTTTTTACTTGCGTATTTTTAAAGGAGCTGGGGACAAGTCTCAAGGAGAGTACAACCATTGTTGTGCAATAGTTTAATCAAATAATAAAAATAATAAATAAGATAAAATTAATCACTAGGGAAACATTTTTCTAAATGTGTAAAGACGTATGTGTAAATATGTAAGAATGTTCCTTGAAGTTATCAATACTAAAAGATAAATTACTCATATTTTTTTTCTCTGAAAGATTATATGACAACTTTTGGCAGCAGTGATGATTAAGTCATAGGTTATGGTTGAGTAATTCCCGATTTATTCATTCATGCTATCGGTCACTTTTATGGATAGTTTCTATTGAAAATGTGTAAATGCCTTTGATTTGGACAAAAATAATGTTATAAACAAAGTAAATTGAAAAAAATAGTAAGTAATGAGAGACTATGTAGCTGTTTTACAATTCTGAATGATTCATTATTTTAATCTTTCTAAAGGTCCTTTAGAGAGAGCATTGTGGCAAATACAAATAAGGAAAAGAATTTAGACAGATTGCACAATCTTCCCAAAGTGCATTCACACAAATAATAAAGAGTAGAATCAATGATCATGCTTCCATTTCTTCAGTTTGACTACTGTGTTTACATTCTCCTTCCAATAAAGAAATCGTTTGTCACCAAACAGGCCAGTGCTCTGTTTGGTTCAATGACTTAGTATATTTGCATTTCCAGTGTGGATGAAGCAATGGTTATGACCTCCATAAAGTCTAGTAAGGGATTGAAATATGAATCCCACTTGACTATAGACAACATCATGGGAAAATGGCAACACTGGTTTACGGAAGTATGCCAATTTATCTGCTTCAGTGTTCTACATTTTCCAACTGATTATATAAGGCACAAAATATGCAGTACAAAAATCCTTCCCTTATGCACTGGCAACCCCTAAGATCATACATATTCTCTCTTTTCTCTGTTTTGTTGTTGTTGTTGTTTTGTTTTGTTTTCAAAGAACTCCATATTTTATTTACTTGTTGAGGTTTAACATTGAAGGCTAAACTTTTTTTTTAATTAAATTTTTATTTTTTATATTAATTATAGTTTATTCACTTTGTATCCCAGCTGAAGTATCCTCCCACCCTCTTCTCCTCCCATTCCCCTCTCCAAGTCCACTGATAGGGGAGATCCTCCTACCCTTTCATCTGACCCTAGCTTATCAGGTCTCATCAGAATTGGCTGCATTATCCTCCTCTGTGGCCTGGCAAGGCTGCTCCTCCCTCAGGGATTGTTGATCAAAGAGCCAGCCACTGAGTCCATGTCAGAGAGAGTCCCTGTTCCCCTTACTAGGAACCCCACTTGGAGAATGAGCTGCCATAGGCTACATCTGAGCAGGGGTTCTAGGTTATATCCATGAATAGTCCTTAGTTGGAGTTTCAGTCTCAGAAAAGGCCCCTGTACCCACATATTTTGGTTCTGTTGCTCTCCTTGTGGAGCTCCTATCCCCTCCAGGTCCCACTATCTCCCCCTCCTTTCATAGGATTCCCTGAACTCTGCCCAAAGTGTGGTTAACTACCATTCTTCCTTGTAAAGGTGACTTTGGCTTTGATTTGGCTTACAGCATGGTTCAAATGTCACAAATATTTTCATAGAACTCTCCCATTTGTGACCATAACTTTTAATCAAAGAGTTTTGAAAACTGTTTAGCCCCTTGGAGTACAGAATCCATTATTTTGAAATGTTGACATTAAATTTCTTGAGGGTCCCTTGCTAAAGAGGATATTCATCATCTTGGAAGGAAACCATCTTCAGATTTTTCTAGAGAGAAATAAATCATAACAAATCCTTTTAAGCAAGTGAGACACAAAACTCTTTTCAAATGACATTAAAATAGTTATTCTCTGATTGTTTTACTGTTTTTATTTATTTCCTTTTGTGAACTTTTGTTATTAAGCCTAAGCAATGCTTAGTTATTGTTCTAGTACTATGAGGAGACACCATGATCAAGGCAACTTGAAACAGAAAGTATTTAATTGTGTTTTTACTTACAGTTTTAGAGGGTTAGTCCATGATCATCCTTGTGGAACGTATTATAGTGGCAGGTTGGCGTGTCACTGGAACAGGAAATGAGGGTGTAACATCCTGCTCTGCAGTCAGGACAAAGAGTAGTATGGACTTGGCTTAGGCTTTGGAGACCTTGAAGCTGACACCTCAGTGACCCACCTTCTCCAGCAAGGCTACACATTCCAATCCTTCCTAAACGGTCCACCAATATTCACTGATGTAAGCCTGCGGGGTCTGTCCTTGGTCAAACCACCACAGATAGAAATTGATTCTCTTTTTCTTCATTACTTTATACAGACTTTTAGGATTTGAGTTCATATGGATGTCATAATGAATAACTGCTTTTCATAAGCATATGATAGAGGTTTTAAGAAAATTTAACTTAAAAATAACAATTTTCAAGTAAACCAACCATTTCCAGTTCTGAGTCTAAACATACCATAAAATTAAAACCAACAAAGAGAACATGGCTGGTTTATTTTTGGTTTTGGTACATACATGGGTTATAATGAAATATATTATTTTTATTATTTGAAAATTTTAAACATACAGGTCCTGTCTTGTTCACATTAGTCCTTCTTTTCCTCCCTCCAACTCCACAGTCCTTGCTTAACATGTCTTTCTTCCAACTTCAAGTATCTTCTTTTGTTTTTATAACCCACTAAGTCCAATCAGTGCTGCTCCTATGTGCACGAGTGTGGGGCCATTTACAGGGGAGTGAAAAACCTACCTACGGCTATAGCCCAAAGAAAAGTAACTTTTCCTCCCTGAGTAGCCATCAGTTGCCAACAGCTCCTCATTTAGGGGTGGAACATTGGGAGCCTCTTCCCCGCTCTATGCTGGGATGTTTAATTGGATTGATCTTGTGCAAGTAAAATCAGGTTCTGAGAGTTCCTGCGTGAGGCCTCTCTGATCTATCCAAAGGATTTGGGAAAAGGCATTGTGATAAATGCCCATGGCATGTTTCCCTGCCATCTTTTGATTTCTTAAAATAGTACTTTTTGAAAAAAAAAAGAAATAAAGATAGCAAACCAAATTCAAAGCCTGAACATTATGTGCTACCTAGAGAATTATCAAGTAGGTCATATAGAGCAAAATTCAGGTTCATTAGAAAACTATTCACATGTACATTTGCTTCCTACAGAAAACTAAACTCATTTTTCATTCCTAAGTCAATGCTGCACATGCCGGCATTCATCTTTTATGCATGTATGTGTACACAGTCACATCAGCAGGCATGTCTCGGACATCAGATATGTAAATGAAATCAACAAAGATTTATGTTCCATGTCAAAACTGCAATGCTGTGGATTGACAGCCATAACCCTGCCTCATCTGTAATATAATTAGTGGCATTAGCAAAAGTTTCGCACCATCAAATACAGACCATACTAGAGCACCATAGAACAATTTATTCATGTATATAATTGTCTTACTTTGGGTTTTTTAAAGATTTATTTATTCATTATGTATACATTCTTTCGCCTGCATGTACACCTGTACCAGATCTTATTTCAGATGGTTGTGAGCCACTGTGTGGGTGCTGGGAATTGAACTCAGGACCTTTAGGAAGAACAGTCAGTGCTCTTAATCTCTGAGACATTTCTCCAGCCCCCTTACTTTTGGTTTTATTGCAGTGAAGAGACACCATAACAATGACAGCTCTTATTTAAAAATAAATAAATAAATAAATAAAAAATAAAACATTTGATTGGGCTGACTTGCTCTTTCAGCGTATTAGTCCATTATTGTCATGGCAGGAAGCATGGCAGTGTGCAGGCAGACATGGTGCTGGAGAAGGTGCTGAGAGCTCTCCATCTTGATCCGCAGGCAGCTGAAGGCGACTGCGTGCCACACTGGGCACAGCCTGAGCGTAGGAGACCTCAAAGCCCGCCCCCACAGTGACACACTTCCTCCAGCAGGCCACACCTTTTCTAACAAGGCCACATTTCTTAATAGTGGTATTTCCTATGTGCCAACCATTCAAACGCATTAGACTAAGGGAGGCGTGTCTATGCAAACCACCGCAAGTGCTAATTATGTGTTCCGTCACCACAGTAGTATAGTGAGCTTAGTGGTTCTCAAAATTCCTAGTGCTGAGACCCTTTAATATAGTTCCTCATGTTGTGGTGACCCCCAAACAAAAATTATGTCATTGATACTTCATAAATGTAAATTTCCTGTTATTAGGAATTCTAATGTAAATATCTGATGTGAAGAATATCTAATATGCTACCCCCAGAGGGTTTATGACCTACAGATTGAGAACCGCTGGCTTAGCTCCTATAGGAACTTGAGTGTACACTCTCATTCTCTGCATCTTGTACAATGAATATAAGAGAATATTTAGTGTCTTCAGAGAAGAATTGCCACATCAAGTGGAGTTTTATGAAGAATAACCTTCAGTATTAGCAAATATATTAAAGGTGAAATACAGAAAAATTAAATATGTTAATTATTTTTTGTTGAGGTGGTCAAAGAATACAAAAAATAAATTTTCTATGTCCAAGCAATAACCAATTAAAATGATACCAAAATACCTCCATTACTGATATAAAAATTCAATGCAATTTCAATTATACAGCCATAAGTTTGTTAAGGGTAACATGGGGGTTTTTTATGCCAAAGAGTAGATTTAAAAGTTAAGTAGACCACTGAAATTTTTTTCTTTTTTTTTTAGCTTTTTTAAAAATATATTTTAAATTTTTATATTCACTTTACATCCCAATAGCAACCCCTTTCCATCATCTGTTCCCACTCTTTTCTCCCATCCCTTCCCCCTTTCTCCTCAGAGGAGGGGAGCCCCTTATGCCTCTTACCACCAGTACACCCAAGCACATCAAATCTCATCAGGACTGAACTCATCCTCATCCACTGAGGCCAGGCAAGGCAGCCCAGTTAGGGGGATGTTATTGAAAACAGACAGTAGAGTCCAAGTGATAGGCAAGACCTGCTAAACTTTCTGGGAGACTTACATGAAGATAAAACTGCCCATATGTGTAGAAAGCCTACATCCTGTTCATGCATGCTCTTTGTCCATTACTTTGTTAAAAGACAGGAGCCTAGCATAACCATCCTCTGAGGGAGCCCACCCAGAGCTGATTGAATCAGATGCTCAGTCTCACAGCCATGCATTAGGTAAAGCTCAGTGAGTCCTGTGGAGGGGCAGGGTAAGGAGGGAAGAAAGAAGGACCTACAGAGGATAAGAATACATAAGGTAACCAACAGAGTCAACTAACCTAGACCCATGAGGGCAGAGATAGAAGCACCATCCATTGAAATCTAATACAAAAGGCAGTAATTTAAAATCAATGGGGAAACTATTAACTATTTAAAGCAATGTCTGTGTAGTTAAACTTGAATTGAATATATTAAAAGATTTTTTCCATATATTTTCTGCAGAATTGGGGAAATAACACTTTAAACAAACAGTTATCCTCTATAATATAAATCAATATTTTATCAATGGAGAGAAGAAGAATGCTTGAAAAAGGTGTTAGTAGAAAATAATAGAAAATTTACATTGAGAACATAAGAACTATCTAATAGAAAGTCAAGAATGAATCATTGACTTAAATGTCATAGGGCTTTATATCCTCAAGTATTCATCCAGCCTTATTTAATTATATGTAACATCAGGTCTCTACCTCTAGATAAGTTGCTGGCATGCTCATATCATACACAGTGAAATGAAGCTGTCATTACTAATATCATATAAGTTTTTTTTTTTTACCTTTCCTCAAATGAATTACAAGATCAATGGTTAACTTTAATCTGATCAGCTTTGCTGCACTGGGTAAATTTTTAAATGATTGTTTCTATTCTATAATGCTGACCTCATTAAAGCATTTTCATTTTATGTAGAAATAAGGGAAAAAATATGGCCTGTGATTCTAAAATGTTAACCATGGTAGGGTTTTTATAAGCCCAGTGATTTCAGAGGAAATACAGACACATCCTTAAGGCAGGCTTAGTGGCCAAGCAATCTACAGAAAATATGAGACTCAGGGTCAGTGAGAAAGAACAGGATATACCAGGAATCTTCTTCCAACCTCATCCTGAACCTGTATTCACATATGCAACACACACACACACACACACACACACACACACACACACACACACACACAGATAGAGGGAGAGAGAGACAGAGACAGAGACAGAGACAGAGACAGAAAAAGAAAGGGAAACAGACAGACAGACAATATGAAATGACTGACAGCAGCCTGACTAGATTTTAAAGAAAGACCCAGATGTAAAGATTTTTTCTTTTTTAATATTATTTTTAATAAATAACTTATACAATATATATGTGAAAAAGGTACCTTGCTCTCTAGAGGTAAGGCTTGCAAATATATTAAAGATAAAATGTTTACTTGGAAGTAGAACTATGATTTACCTTCTGCTGACTCTGAGTGGTCAGAATTCCGAAGATCCTTACTGCTGCCGTTTGGATTTAAATTTAGATACACTTATCTCCTATGTCTACAAGCTGGACAAAACTATTTACTTTACCTGTTCTTTGATTTTTCTCACCTGTAAGAGAGCAATATTATGACAATATACTAATGAGGCCATTAGTGAAAATTGAATTGTGTAATTTAAATTATAAATTGCCTGGCATGAGCACATGCTAAGAAATATTTTATGTTCTTGTCTTACATAATTTCTGTTCTTGTAAATATTTTAAGAGATTTATGCATAAATTTGAGTATCATTTGATGTTTTCACATTAATCCATATGAATAGTCTATGCGGAAACTGAGCTGATCCTCTCTGCAGGGAAGAAACTGTGATTAGAAAGTCTATTGCTTATGGCCTTGTCACTCAGCAGCCACTCATCCCTCACTCCAATCATCTATTTATCTAGAAAAAGGTGATTGTTTCATTAGAGTTCATGGCTCAAGCGTCAAATGATAATCACCTTGGATGGCAGAATGTCTTCGACTTATTTAGAAAGTATCTCTGGTCTCTAATAATGTGTGTATCCTTTTACATAAAATCAAGGGACAGTCACTTAACATGAAACAAAATGATGAACTTTACAGCCATAAGCATGTCACTTATTCATGTGTTAAATGCTCTTTTTCAAAGTGCAATGGTACCCGCTCCTTCTTGAACGTAGATGATATTGTCCTATAGAACTTGTAAATACTTTGTTCTGAAATGAACTCTATAAAGTTAGTAATGAGAACCAGATAAATATGTTTTGCTTTAAAATGGAACAAACCTTTTATAGCTTCTATGAATACTTAATGACTTAGAGAAGAATTTAGAGGAGAAATAATTTATTTTTTTTACTTGTGGGGGGGATAATAAAATGATAATGGTAATGTTCAAAACTCAGCCATTCATGCAGCTGAGAGATTTCTTTAAAATGTTCTGTTTATGCCAATAGCCATAAACTATTTATAGGTGATAAATTTTTAGAACGAAAGAAGGTTTTATATGTAACTTGTTAGGCACAGAGCATACTCACACAGTGGTTTCTGGCCAACTTGTCACAACTTAAATGGCACAAGGGTGAATATAGTAAGAAAAAAAAATCAAGACGATGATGAGAGGAAGCAGTACATTCTTCCTCCAGAGGTGAGAGGACCACGTTCACTGCATCTATCATCCACCTCCAGAACACAACCTAAAGATGTGAATTCCACGGTTTCTTGATGCCACTAGGCCCTTAATGCCTAAAGTTCATAGAGTAAAGTGAAAGAAAATAAAAAGAACTACCAGCAAACATAGAAATCAACGCATCAGGCACGTTTTTCTGTTTTCTTACTAGAGCCCTGCACAATTGATGCCGATCGTTGTGGCATTGAATGCAATAGTGTTATTAATAGAAAAAAGTATTGAAGAGGATAATGCTGAACTTACTCATCTTTCAGTGGCTCAGTTATTCACATTCATAAAAACCTACGAGAAATTCTCAAACGCATTTAATTGTGTAGGATTGTTTAGTGCTTCCAGTTTTTCAGCGTTTTAACCTGTGTCACAGAACATCAATGCTCACTAAATTTTCTTTTCTTCTTTTTCTAAATTTTCAGTCACAGTGATAAACTCTTCTTTCAAATAATAAAAGCACTAAAAATATGAGAACACGTGTGCATTTGAAGACACCAACTGGAAGAATTATTTTTATTTGTAATTTCTGTTTGTTTAGCCAACATTTACCCTGCATCTGTTAGCCATCAAGGGGTCTTTTATGGGCTATTTTGCTGAATCTTCCAAGCTGCTTGTAAATAGGACACCAAGGCTAATATTTTACAGCTGATAGAATTGGAAGCGTAGGCAATGAGATCAAATTCATGGAAATGAAGATGAGCAGACTCACGCCTAGGTTCTAAGCCAGTGATGCTTTGCTGCAGACTTCCCAGTGTGGGCTGGTTGTCAAGAGATTCCATGAACTTTCCTCACATGTAAAGGCTTTGTGCCCAATTTTTTCTACTGAACTCCACATGCTATTTTTTTTTTTATTTTCCTTGAATTGAAGGGTTTCTTTTAATCAAACAATATTGAAATGTTAACATGTATAGCATTTTAGCAAGGGGCAATAACAGTAGTCGGGTACGTAGTTACTCCCCCAATTATTTATTATCAGATGGTCTAGTGCAGTTTGCCTCCATTTTACCACACTGGGAATCTATACTGTGATATTTTGTCTATGACTGCAGTGTGCATGTGTGCCTCTGCATGTGCACTGTGTGTGTATAGTTACTAATTGCATTGAATTAAATTCAATTGTCTCCTAATCAATGCTTTTACCAGCATATAAGTTGTAAGTCACCATAGTGCCTGTCTAGTGCTTGTGGCCAGAAGAGGGCTTTTTGGATCATCTTGTGAGCTATCATATGGGTACTGGGAATTGAACCCAGGTCCTCTCGAAAAATAGTCATTGCTCTTAACCACTGTGTCATCTCTTCTGCACTTGTCTACCAAGAGAAAAGCAAATAACAAATAATAAAAAAGGGTTTATCCAGGAAAAGGTAGGAGAAACATGTGCATGATCTTCAGGACAACCAAGGAAGTTAGTTCTAGAAGGAAAGTTAGGTCCTTGGTATTTGTATAGCGTAAGAAAAAAAAAAAAAAAACCTAGACTGAAAGAGCTTATTCCTGCTTTCTTCTTGAAAATTTTGATAAAGGTTTCTCTTGTGCCAGAATTCAAAACAAACAGTGACATTTGAGGTGTGTTTGCTGTGTTCAGTGGTGTTCAAAATTATTTATATGAGGTAGTTTATCACAGAGACTTTCTACCACTTCAGAATACATCAGAGTGCCAGTGTCAAGCTGATGGTTTTCTGAAATGAATATTTATTATCCCCACATATGGAGGAGGAGTCTTGAAAAGACAGACTGAATGGAAAGAAAAGAATATCTGTTTATTTTAGGGTTGCATAATGAATGCCATGGAGTTAATTTATAAATTCATGCATTACACAGCTGACTTCACATGCCACAAATGGGTGCTCTTCAATTGATATGCTGTCCTTCAAACTAACCTGCTGTGTACTTTGGCAAAGGCGTTGTGTTGTGGCTGCATGAACCAGCCTAGAGTGTATCATAGATGCTATCAAACTTTCTTTTAGTCATCTGTGTAGGGGATTAAAATGCAATCCATCACAATTGACAAAGTGCTTTCAGGTGTGTGTTTTCTAGGGACATAGACTTGCTGGAATTATGTTTGTTTCCATAGACTGCTCAGTTGTGGTTGATAAAGAGGACATATCAAACTCTGAGAACTCTGCGGGCAGGCTTTTGTCTATGATGCCTTTCTCCATTTAATGACTCTAGATTTATTTTTTGTCTTTCTTATCTAATAGTCATACACAGTTTTCAAAGTTTAGTATAGCTCTGTCTGTGACTACCTAAAAGTGATCCAAGTATCAGTTACTCACCATGTAAGCAGACAATTGCAAAAACAGGACATGAGCAGTCATCTATAAAAAGGGAATGTATTGTTTCCCTAGCCAAAATGACCAGACATTGCTTTTGCCTCAGACTTTGCTAAAAACACACCTAAAGGTGCGCAACTGATATTGTCTGAAATAAGTGCAATCAGGCTTTATCTCTTCACTATTCACCCTTTCTCTTTATTCCTAGGCACCTGTTTTCCAAGTGTTTCCATTCCCTTTGAAAGATAAAAGACTCTAGTCTACAAAGGAAAACACATATATCAAATTCCTAGACCCAAAATTGTTAAATAGAGTCTTATTGACCTACCTTCAGTGATATGAAAATCTCTGAACCTGGAGGTTTAAATAATTGATGAGTATTGATCTCACCTCAGTGCGTAGCTGGGGTTGTCTCTTTCTCAATGAATCTTTAGGTTAATGCATTGAGAAATGGAAGCATGGTGGGAATCCACGAAAGATGGACGCTGGCCTCCTTTTAGATGCAAACTACTGTGCACATTGAATATTGGACATCTGTAATCTGAAAAATTTGAACCAGAAAGATTACAAAAATACAGGACTTGTGAGTATCCAAATGATGCCATGAGTAGAAAGTTTTGCTCCTGACTTCAGGTGACAAGTCACAGTTCAAACAAATCTGAGCTAAAAATACTATATGTATTCAGGTGCTGGAGGCACACCTGAATCCTCAGAGCTCAGGAGACTGAGCAGGAAGATCCCACCGTCTGTGTGAGATGGATGGAAATATAAATGGTTGTTTGTGTCTGAAACCCAAAACCCTTCTGACCCGAAAGTATTTTGGTTTAATAATACTCTATTTGTATTGTCCATTTCATTCCACATGTTAGGGTTGGCTATTTTTAAGTATGTGCATGTGCCTGTGTGTGATTTGTGCATATGACTGCAGGTGACTGTACAGTTCAGATGCATCAGATTCTTTGGAACTGGAATTAAAGGCAGTAATGAGCCATCTGATGTGGCTGCTGGGAACCCAACTCAGGATTTCTGCAGTAGCAATGCATTCTCTTAATTGCACAGTTGTCTTTGCAGCCCCTCCTTCTGATCTTCAGCATTTAGCTGTGGTGGGCTTAGCTGCAAAAAGTTCTGAGCTCGAATTCTGTTTTAAAGATTTCCTTAAGACATGAATTCTTACTTTCCTTATTTTGTAGCTACAACAACAAAAAATGACTAAATCACTTACCTTTGAATTTATTATTATGGCTATTTCCAATACATTAATATTAAACAAAGCAGTAGATATTGTCCATAGCAGGGCTCCATGCTAAGTGGTAACAAGGGACATTGTTGTTTATTACTCAAACCATACTCACAATGAATTGCTGGTTTAATTTAAGGCTTTTCTGTCCCATGTTTCAACTATTATTAATAGCCACACAGATTCGCTGCTGATTAGTTTTATCCCACATCCATACTCTGTCCTTGCCTGAAAAGGTTTTTCCTTTAATTTATAGCAGCATTTTCTGTTTTGACAGCTGTAATTTTTAGAAGCTTATGTCTTTAGTTAAGGCCAATTTTGTTCTGAAAACAATTAACATTAGCCAACAAATATTAGTGTTAAATCCAGTCATTTAATTTTTTTATGCAGTGTTTTTCACACAAGGAATATTCAACTTCCCTTTTGTATTATAGTTTAGCCACATCATATTTATATTACATTTAGAATATTATTTTATATTTTATTTTATTGGCCAACATAACTGGAACTTTTGATAATTTTCAAGTGTTATCTGAAAAAAAATGTCCAAGTAAAAAGATATATCATTCACAAAACAAACTTCTGGAACTGGACTCTGTTTTTTTTTTTTTTTTAACACTGATATATTCCCAAACAATCTTATTAATTTCTCGATATGTGCCATTTCCTGGCAGTGGCCATATAGACTGTATACATAAAGCAATCCCAAGATAGTACAATTTATAATGTATTGGAACAGAAATCATATAAGAGACTGTGAAATAATAAACACTGTTCCAGGAGAAGTATACAGTTGTCACCACAGTGTGTCAGAAGATAACTTAGATTTGAATACAGTCAAAGTAAAAAATGGTGAAGGTGAAGAACCCACCACCATTAAATAGGGATTCCTACATCAAGTGTCATTACATTTAGAACGTAAACAGTTAATAGGAGTGGCTTGAAGGAAGATGATAAGGAAAGATTGAGAGAAACATGAGGAATCAATTGTGAAAAAGTCTAGGTGTTAAGATGCCTGGAATGTCAAAGCAATTAATGAAGATTACTCTTGAGAAGATATAAATTGAGGCATGGCATCCGAGTACAATCTCTGTTGCTATAATAAAATACCCTGACAAAAAGTGACTTAGATGAGAAAGGGTTAGTTTACCTTCCATCCCTATATTGTAGCCCACCGCTGTATGGAAGGGACCCCATCAGGAGGTTAAGACATAGCCATAGCACAGACACATCCAAGAACAGGGAGAGAATGAATGAATGAGCACCTGTTTGCTTTTCTATTCTTTGTCTGTTCTCACACTGTTTAGGAGACCCTTCTAGGGAATGTTGCCACATAGACTGGGATAGTACTCACATCAGTTAATTTTACTAAGGGAACCTCCCACCATCAGGCCCACAGTCAATTTGTTACAGAAAGCTTCTCACTAAGCCTTTTCCAGGTAATTCTAGGTTGTGTCAAAGTACAATAAATCTATCACATAAAAATCATTAAGACATTTTAAATCTGTCTTAAAAGATCTAGAAAAAATATTGAAATAAATTTTCAAAAGAAGATGAAATGTGAAAAATGTATTTTTGAGGAAGTACTTTGGTAAAAGTGTGGAGAATATTTGACAGAAACAAGAAAAGAAAAGATGTGATGAGTCCTGGTTCAGATAAGAGAAAAGGGACAAGAATAGAGTTGGGATAGAATCATAACAGATCATAATTCTTTTTTTTTTTAAGTTAGATAGTCCCAAATGCATTTATTCTTTGCTTATTGAAGTCATACTCCTAGCTTTTCTGGGCAAAATTGGCAGAAGTAGCATTGCTTACATCCAGACATTGGAATAGAGGCCTAGCAAGTTTTCTTCATCCTATTTTTTTTTTTTCAATGCAGTTTATTCAGGAACCTTGAACAATCATCGGACCCTGGGGAAAGCCAGCCCACAGCTTAAATAGCCTCTGGGTAGCCAACCCCAGCGTGCCACGTGGGCAATGCAGATAGGTCCACATACATGGAAGCAAGCCAGATCCTCAGCCTTAGCCAAATGTGGAGTTGTTTGTGACAGAAAGCACTCACCATCGGGAAGGTGGAAGGCGGAAACCAGCTCCATCTTTAAGGCATAGCATTCCGCAGCTCTCTACAGTTCCCCCTTTTTGTTTTAGACACATCAGGCAAGAGTAGAGGTCTGATCTCTGATATTAGAAATAAATTGGGACTTTGTACCAATGTTCATTTAGGTGTCATCCACCCAAAGAGCATCAGACCCGTCCCATACCTTTTTCTCAGAGGTGGGACCTGGGGCATCAACCCCCATTCAATCAGACTTGCTCTTCTCTGGGTCAAAAGCAGCTGACCCTGAGTGCAGTGCTTAGCCTCGCATCCTGAGCGTATCATTTTAGCTTTTTATGGTAGCCAACCATGCTTGGGGAGACTGTCCTGCTTCATGGCTGTATTACGCTGTTGTGAGACTCTAATCTTGCATATACACCACAGGCAAACCAAGGAGACCAACACCAGAAGGCCTGCTAATGCTCCCATGCCCGCCCATTCCTTCAGATGATTCATGGCTGCAGCAATCCATGGTGATAATCCTGTGGCTAGTCCTGCGTCCACTCTGGTAGAATTTACTGTGATAATGGCCACTCTCAGCTGCTCCATCGTAGTATCGAATTCTCCAGTCTAATTACCTAAAATATAGCTAGACAATTGTTTAGACAGATTTGCAGCACAGGAAAAATTCTCATGTTGTATGCTAGTGACACAAAGTCCAGCATACTTTCATTGACAGCCCAGTTGAGCCATTTGCCATAGGGCATCAATTTGCTCCTGCACGAGGTCAATCCTCTGATTGAACACCATCAAGCCTCCTTTTAGTTGAGCATTAATTCCTTTTTGTACATCTAAGGCATGAGCTACATTGGCTAAAAGATTATTCAGGGTCTGAGCAGTCTGCACAGTATGACTCATGGCTAATGCCACGGTGGTAGCTCCAACAGCCGCCAATGAGATGGCAGTAACAGTGGCGGCTGTAGTTCCAAGATCCCTTTTCTGTCTGAAGAGACTCATATAATGCGTGAGGGGCATCAACGGGCACAGGCACGCAGCGAGGCATGCAAGTAACGAGGGCAATGCAGCCACTTTTGATGTGAACTGATGGACTAAGATCAGAAAGGAGAGGAGAACCTCCCCTATCAGTGGACTTGGGGAGTGGCATGCATGCAGAGGGAGGAGAGAGGGTGGGATTGGGAGGGGAGCAGGGAGGGGCTTATAGGGGGATGCAGAATGAATAAAGTGTAATTGAGGAATACTTAAAAAAAGGGGGGGGGAAATAATTTAAGAACCTTAAATGACTTTCAAAAGTGGAGCAAAACATGGAGTTAGTCAATTTACATGGAGCATGTCTTGCCCCTGGGGGCAATAGTCTCCTGAACCTACTCAGACCTTGGACACCACCACTGCTAGTTCTAGAACTGATGCAAGATGTTCCAACGAGGGGGTTAAGGCTTCTCATAATATTTCCTATAAGCCCACACCTGTTTGTTTATATCCCCCATCTTTATTCATTATTAGCCAGATAGAGCCAAGTAATTGTGGTGATGATACTTGCTTTTTTGCCCAATGCTGGAATGCTAGTGAATTCAGATCATAATTCTTATTGTGAAATTTGCAGGATTTAAAGATATTTGGTATTATATGGAGCCCAATATAGTCATAAACTAGTTAGATAAAAAATTATCTTTAGTTGGCTTTAAGACAAAACATCACAAACGAAAGAATTTGTTAATCAACATTGATTCTTTCATGAATCTTTCCCAAGCTGATCTCATCTAGGACTCTAACATTTGTCCTTCAAATAGAGGTCCTCTCTCGGTGTAGGCATGGTCTCTTATAGCTCTAAGTAGAAACATTCACAGGAAATAAAGATCATTTTGTTGCTGTTTTCATTCATTTTAACTTTGCGCCTTAATTTATGCAAAACATCTCAAATTACACATCAACTACTCTTCAAAGGGAGAATCAATGTTGTGTACAGCCGAGGATGAAAATCACAGGGAAAACAGCTTTCTTCCAATCTTATCCACCCAAGTGCAATGTCGGCTTTGCCAGGTAGAGATTTCATTACTGGAAGTATCCAAGCAGAATTTGGGTTACCATCTGTCAGGGATTTGGGAGAAAGAAGTCTTCTATTAAAGAGTCAGGTTGCAAAAAAAAAAAAAAAGTTTCAAAACAATTCCATCATTTTAACATTTAAGTGCATTTTTTTTTCTAGGCAAACCTCTATGTATATGTTTCTTGGTTGTTTTATTCTGTGTATAACAATAGCAATGATTTTTGTTTTTCCATTAAAGCATATTTATTTGTATCACATGGTACTCTAAAATATTCTCAAAATTCTGAATATAGGCTTTTTCCCAGCCAGAATTCTGTATTCTTTGTCCTGGATTACAGCATTCATTTGAGGTTTATTCACTGTAAAGGCATTTTAATCTACTTTGATCTTATGACATGGGTCCAGCATGACCACTCCCATAGATCCTACAGGATATTTTGTTCGTTGTTTTGTTCTGATTTCACTACTTAGAATTTTAATTTTTTTTAAATACTTAAATCTTTTCTTCTACCTATTCAGGATTATTGTTTGAAGAATGTTCTCATACTAGCTCCTCTATTATGCCTTGGCACTACAAAAAAAATACATAAATAAAAGAAAAAAGAAAAGAAAAGAACCAGTTATTGGTAGAGTATATGGGTAAAGACTAATAAGAATTAATAGAATCTAGCTGCCTATCTCAGGAGCATCACTGTAAAATGGTAAGGTGGGTAAGGATCATGCATGCTGCAATGGGCATCCTTTCTCAAAGTATTCTTGGAAAGTTATATTTCCATCAGGATAAAAACCACCTAACTGTGTTTATTTGCCTACATAACAAATTACTGTGCATCTCTAAGGAAACAGAATTCACGTACTGTTTCAATCACACACTTTGCACATGATATAACTTTGTTGAGAAACATGTTAATAGAACTATTGTATGGAACACATTGTGTCCAGATTAATAAAACAGGTGGCAGCTCTACAAAACTTAGTTTTTTGTGAGTCTAGTGGCTTTTAGTTGCTGCCCAGTATTTAAAGTCTATGTTACATAAAGATTATACATGGAAAGATATACTAAAATCAAATAAAAAGTCTTCTTTAGTTTTTATTAGAGCATTACCATTATTAACTTCAGCTGTCAACCTGACACTACTCAAGAGATACCAGGGAAGACAGAGTATCTACTGAAGAATTACCTCCATGAGACTTTCTATGAAGCATTGTTTTTATGGTAATTGATTTGAGAGGGCCCAGTGATTGTAGGTGGTGCCATCCCTAGGCAGATGAAACTTGGTTGTGTTAAATAAAAAGTTGAGTTAGTTAAGCATAAGCCAGGGAGCAAGTTAGCAAGAAGCATTCCTCCATGGTTTTGGCTCCAGGTTTCTGTTCCTATCCAGGGTCCTGCCTTGACATCCTGCCTGGCTTTCTTGGGTTGGACTGTAACCCATAAGATGGAATGATCCCTTTTCTCTTGCCTTAGTTACTTTCAATTGCTATGACAAAACACCATGGCAAAGACAATTCAATAAATAGAGCATTTAATTGAGCTTACAATTTTAGAGGGTTAGAGGCCAGGAGG
Organism: Meriones unguiculatus; assembly: GCF_030254825.1. Classification (NCBI taxonomy): domain Eukaryota; kingdom Metazoa; phylum Chordata; class Mammalia; order Rodentia; family Muridae; genus Meriones; species Meriones unguiculatus. Next base: position 27,343,099 of record NC_083359.1, on the reverse strand, counting down.
GCATAACAAAAACATGGTGGAAAGTGCATCTGAGAGCTCACGTCTTAATCCACAAGCAAGAGACAGGGAAAGGGCATGTTTGGCATGGTGCAAGGCTTTCCAACCCTCAACTATCACCTGCAGTGACACACCTTCTTTAACAAGACTACTCTTTTTTTTTTAATTTTATTTTTCTTTATTAATTACACTTTACTCACTTTGTATCCCCCCCCATGGTTCCCTCCCCCTCCCATCCCAATCCCTCCCTTCCTCCACCCTCTGCATTCATGCCCCTCCCCAAGTCCACTGATAAGGGAGGTCTTCTTTTCCTTCCTTCTGATCCTAGTCAATTAGGTCTCATCAGGAGTGGTTCCCTTGTCTTCTTCTGTGGCCTGTAATGCTGCTTCCCCCTCAGGGGAAGGTAATTAAAGAGCAGGCCAATCAGTTCATGTCAGAGACAGTCCCTCTTCCTATTACAATGGGACCCACTTGGATACTGAACTGCCATGGGCTACATCTGTGCAGGGGTCTTAGGTTATCTCCATGCATAGTCCTTGGTTGGAATAGCAGTCTCAGGAAAGACCCCTGTGCTCAGAGTTTTTGGTTCTGTTGCTTTCCTTATGGAGTTCCTGTCCTCTCCAGATCTTACTATTTCCCACTTCTTTCCTAAGATTCCCTGCACTCTGCCCAAAGATTGCCCATAAGTCTCAGTATCTACATTGATAACAAGACTACTCTTAATTTGTCGCAAATAGTTCCTTCAAGGGGAAAGCAAGTATTCAAACATATAAGTCTATGGGCCCATTATCACTCAAACTACAAACCTCACCAAAATGCTTTTGGAAAGAGGGTTTATCAAAACAATAAACAAAAACAAACAAACAAAAACAAAGTAGGACAGACTTCATCATGAATCTTCTGTGTGTGTGCATGTGTATGAGAGAGAGAGGAGTACCTTTGAATATTCCTCACACACAGATTCCTAAACCATCTTTTAAAAATGGAATTATGACATCCTTCTCATTTTTCTAGAGATCCTTAGAGGGTCTTACTCTCTAAGACTGGAATTTGTAGATTTAATACAATATGGAAGAAGAGGTCTTACCATACCTACAGTGGAGTTTGTAATGGTCCCATGATCCAGGTGTGTAGATAAATGGGGTTCTGAATAAACATATTGAAGAGATAAAGACATTCCTTTCTATCATGAGATAATCTTAAGAAAAAAAATGTTATTATATTTATTTATTGTGCCTTCATGTTTGTTTGTCTGGTGTGTTTGTGTGTTTCACGTGTGCATAAGGAGGCAGGTGTTCATGTTTGCCTTGGTGAACATGTTGACGTCAGAGGACAACTTGAAAAATAAATTCTCTCCTTCCACCATGTGGGTCACAGAATTGCTCTCATATCCTTAGGTATAGCATCAGTCACCTTTACTGGGTGAATCATCTACAACTGACCCTACTATGTGAAACAAACAAATAAAAACAACACAAGAAGATATCGTAGTAGACTTAGGATCATTTTGACAGGCCTCAATCGTTAAAGCATACAGTTTCCTTTTCTTAATTACTGAATCCAAATCAAAAGCGAGCATACATCCGGAGAAATGTGTGTACATTGCCAGTTGAGAACCTGCATCCCTGGAAGGTATAAAATGAATGTGCAAGTTTTTAAATATTAACTTGTTTTTCTTTAATTATAATTTACTAATTTTGTATCCCAGGTGTAGTTCTCTCGCAATCCCACCCTTCCTCCCTCTTCTCTTCCCAGACCCCTCCCCCAATCTACTGGTGGGGCGGGCGGTCCTTCTCCTCTTTTCTGAGATGAAGAGTTTCTGAGTGAGGACTGATCATCTTACCCAGGTCCTCCTTCTTGCTGAGCTTCTTCAGCTGTACAGATTTTAGCGTGCTTACCCTATACTATAATTCGAATATCCACTGATAAGTGAGTATGTACCATATGCACCTTTCTGCTTCTGGGATACCTCTGTTGGCAGGGTTACTGCTCTTGAAGAACCTGACAATGGAGGAGTCTGAGATTTGGAAAGTTAACACTCTGTCAGCGTTCACCCTGACTTCAGCTACCCACAAAGAATTGCAAGCTTCAAATTTCTGTAAATTTGAAAGATTAGATGAGGGACCTCCCTGCTGTAAGAATTGGATTTCTTGTCAAGATTCAAGGATTTGGGATTATTGCCTAGCTGAGCATTTGCTCTGGAGCCTGGACAAGACAGATATAGGCAAAACAAGGCTTAGTCTTTGTTACCACTGTGCGTTTCGGGGGCTTATTAAGGACAGGGTGCTCATAGACAGCTCTGGCCTCAGCACCCATCAGATAACTTGTTCAGGTTGTGCCTAAACTTCAGATAAGTCTTTCAAGGCATTTTTTAATTAATTTTTCCTGAATGGTTTAAAGATAATCATGGATAATACTAAATTTATTTTTCTTAATTTATTATTTTTTTATTAATTACAGTTTTTTTTTTTACTTTGTATTCCATCTATAGCCCTCTTCCTCATCCCCTCCCAATCCCACCCTAACTCCTTTTTCTTCCTCTATGCCCCTCCACAAGTCCACTGATAGGGGAGGTCTTCCTCACCTTCCCTCTGACCCTAGCCTATCAGGTCTCATCAGAACTGGCTGCACTGACTTCCTCTGTGGCCTGGTAAGGCTGCTCCACCCTCACAGGGAGGTGATCAAAGAGCCAGCCACTGAGTTCATGTCAGAAACAGTCCCTTTTCCCATTATTAGAGAACCCACTTGGAGACTGAGCTGCCATGGGTTTCATCTGTGCAGGAGTTCTAGGTTATTTCCATGAATGGTCCTTGGTTGGAGCATCAGTCTCAGAAAAAGCCCCTGTGCCCAGATTTTTTTTTGGTTCTTTTGCTGTTCTTGGGGAGCTCCTGTCCCCTCTAGGTCTTTCTATCTCCCCCTTCTTTTCTAAGAGTCCCTGCACTCTGCCCAAGTTTGGCTATGAGTCTTAGATTCTGTTTTGATACCCTGATGGGTAGAGTCTTTCAGAGGCCCTCTGTGTTGTCTTATTCCCTGTCCTATTCCCTGTTTTCTCACTCTTCAGATGTCTGTCTCCTTTGTCTTTCTGTCACCTTTAGATGGATGAACTGTTTTGTTTGTTTGTTTGTTTTTGTATTTTTTAGTATTTATCTGGTTTGTCTGAGGATAAATATTGTTCTACTTTCTATAAAATGTGAAGCAGAACATTGTTTCTCTATGGGAAAGTTGTGTTATGGGTAGAAGTTGGTGATATTAATTTTCAAACTGTCATTTGTAATATTACTTGGGGGTGTTAGAAATTTATTGTTGTCTAAGGGATAACTTCATCTACCTAGCAAATTCTTAGTGATCACTTTTCAGAAATAATGCAATGGTTAAAAAAAAAAATGCCAAGGAGAATATGGCAATAATAGCCATACACTAAGCTCTAGTGTATACCATGGCACTGAATGATGCCCAGGGAATAAATGTCCTTGTTAAGTTTTCCTCTATCTATCAATCAGTTGGTGCTGTGGCACAGAATAAGAAGTGCATCCTCTACCTCCCCCTTCATTTTCTTCTTCTCTTTTCAAATTATGAGACAAAATCTTGTGAGGCTGCATGGTCAGACTTTGCACTTCTGATATTCCTGCCTTTGCTGCTTGAGTAGAGGGGACTGTAGTCTTATATTACCAGGACCAGCTCCCTGCATTTTTTATCAGTAAATTCCTTCACCTATGTGGCCATACTTATTGTAGAATTCAATTTTCCAAGTTACCCTTTAACCTGTGTTTTCATGAAATGTTTGTCACACAAATCAATCGTTGCACTTAAAAACAAGCTTATAAGATATGTTCAACATGACTTGACACGGAATATATAACCACATATTTTATAAAATGGCATTTTTGTTTTTTAAAAAAAATAGATCCATGCTTATGTTATAACATATTTATGTGATTGTTTTTCATGCCAAACATATCTATTAGGAAAGGAGGAATTATAAATATGCTGGTGTTTTAAAAAACCAAATTAATAACCCATGTAATTTGATTATATTTTTCTTCTTTTCAACAAATACCCTTTTAAGGGGGACTACCCCTCTTCCAACCCATCCACTACAAAGATGTGCATTCTATTTTTCTACATATGTCACGCTACCTTGTAAGTGCTTGTGCTTCATACAACAAGACAACAAAAATTTGACTACAAAAAAAATATTTCTTTCTAAATGTGCTGAACTATGAAGCCACCATTTATAAGATCAAATTTTAAAGTTTTGATGTACGTCTCAGTGAATGAAAGTAGATAGTCTTAGGGGAAACACTAATGGCTCTGACATGATCACATTTGTTCTTCCTGTGGTATTTGACTAAAAGTCACCCCTGGGAAACATACCTTGTAGTAAACTGCCTCAAATCTCCAGGGGAATTAAAAGTTAGGAAATAACTTTTATTTATCAGTAAAGACATAGTCATTGGTGTCTTTGGTTACGGCTTCAGATGAGGAAACAGTTTTCTTTGTAAGAACATTTGAACATTAGCTCACTTTATTACCTTGTCCGTGGACACAGAGTATGTGCCGTATTCTAGAAGCACATGCACTCCTTTCCTGACAATCATCATACCCTGCAGGCAGGATTCTTTTAAATTTGAAGGGGAGACTACAGGCTTCTCTTATTGGGGACCGTATTTAAAGTTTTAGGAAATCAAGTCATCAAAAACTTAGTCCTATCATGACCTATGAGAGTAACCAATAAATACCAAGTGAACTTCTTAAAATTTGCTATATGAGGATAACACCAACTTCTCTAATCAACTCTCAAATTTTGGGGAATTGTGACCACGGAATTTTCTCACTATTGAGCAGAATCATTAATTAGTTCATTTTCTTAGCAACAATTATCCTCTCTTTGAGACTGAGAGGCCTTTTCCTTCATTTGTGTGCACTGTCATCACACATTGTATGGTTTCCCCAAATAATAGTCCTATTTTTAAGGTGGCTTGGCATTTTTAAAATTTAAATTTTCTTTATCATATTCTTCCATTGGACTCTCTTTTCTCTAATGATTTTACGATAGCAAACTTAGAACACCGATGATGCAATGTTTATAAATGAGAGAGGGGCTGTAGTGAGGTGACCAGGATATATGTGATCGAAGAATTATGTGGGTGCAGAGCTTAAACTGAGGATTATAATTTGGGCACTCAGACACACAATGGATAGGATGCTATTAGCATCCCCAGAAATATTAGCCTGTTTGTACAACAGTGATTTCTCAATCCTGAAACTGTGCTCAATGTCACTTTGATAAAAACAAAAAGAACCTCTTTCTTCAAAACCTAATCATATGCATTTGCATTTCATCTTGGCCCATCAGGTATTCTCTTAGAAGCACTGACTAAGCATATTCTCTTTGCTCCAGCCTCAGTGTGCAAATTGGCTGAGTTCTCAGGTTCGACAAGCTTGTCAAAAGTATAAAAACAGAGATATGTCCTTATTTGAAAATGTCCTTTCCCTTTAGAACTGTCAGATCTCCTCAGAAGCTGCTGCTTTGGAGGAGAATGAGCCTGGCACATGCCGAGCTGAACAAAAATAAGTATCTGAAATATTGAAAAGGGTCTACAAGGCACTTCTTGTCTGTCAGGTTTCTTACGCTAGTTTCCTTTTCATGTGAAATCACTGCTGAAAATCAAAGGGAAATATAAACTAGGCAGTTAGGATTGAATGGACTCAGCTAGTCACTGTAAGTGTAAATAAGGTGTAAATATCTTATGTGGAGTTATTTTGTAACCAGAAGATTAATGAACCACCAGAAAACACCACAAGAAGCATATTTTAAGTTACTTAGCTTAGTGTGCATAGTAAAAATACATACCCCTGGTTAGTGGGTGGCGAGCATAAAAATAGGTTCTTAAGTGTTGACGGTTTAGATCTCAAAGATTGCTGTTGAGGTTACACTGTATATGTCACATCTGGTCAAAGTGGCAATGTATGTCATTGCACATTGAGGTTACCTTATTTAAAAATGAAATGGCGTTACATTTGTGAACTAGTTTAAGGTGAGTTTTCAAATTATTATAATCATGAAACATGACAAAGCTATACATGCCATTTTCTTTTTTTTTTTCTTTTTCTGGAGACTAATGATTTCTGGAGATTAATCAACTTAATATTTCCCAAATTACCTTGATCAAAATCATTGCTCTACACCTGTGGGGATACAAATGATGACAGTGTTCAGGGTGTGTTTGCTTGCTTGTTTTACACTAATCATTGCGCAAATAGGGAAAACTTGGTCTCCGGTTCTCCTGTAGTTTCATTACAGTATCTCCTGCTGATGAGCTTAGGATGATTGTTCACATCTGTAGCCAAGCAATGAAAAAGCCAAGAAAGGTGATCACTATTTCAAGACCAGCTCACATAGAAAGGACACTTGCCATCAAATATAGAAATACAAACTTATTAAGAAAGGGATGGTTGGGTAATTCTTTGCTTAGCAAAAACAGTAGCATACATGACAAAGGTACCTTACATGCTCTTTTAAAGTGGTTATCAAGTCAGTTAGTACAGCACCAACAGAAGTTGCCAACTGATAACATAAAAGCTCCGAGCCTGCGAATCAACTTTGCACTTCCTCTTCTCTGCAGCTATTCTACTTTTTGACTTCTTGAGTCATTACAGGACTCATTTGCATAAATTCATGCAGCGTTTGATTTTTTGACATTGGGTTATTTCACTAAGCATGATGTTCTCAAGGGTTCCCTGTGGCATACCATGCATTAGGATTTCTTTCTCTTCCTTCTTAATACTGAATAACTTTCCATCATGTTTGTGTATATTTAGTCTCCTCTCTCTCTCTCTCTCTCTCTCTCTCTCTCTCTCTCTCTCTCAGTGTATGTGTATGCATGTGCACACATGTACACATCTTATTTCCTTTATACTTTTATACTTGGTGAACATTTTAGTTGAGTCTATCTTTGGCTGCTGTTACAATGTTGAGAACATGGCTAAAAAATATCCCTTGAATAGCCTGCTCTAAACTACTCTAATTTCATGATACTGGCGATTATACATGGGTCTATGTGCATGGCATGCAAGCATTCCAGCCCTGTGTTATAGTCACAGATTCCCGTTTTCAGCTCTTTCCACAGAAACAAATTCTGGATTACTTCATGGTGATGTATTCATTCATTCATTGGAACAGTTATACTTTTCCCATAGCATTTATGCCATTTCACATTCTTATCAATAATAAAAAAAATCCACCCAATATCTACACATCTTTTATAACTTCTATTTTTTTCCTGTATCCTGTTATTTTTTTTCTGTATTTTAAATTTTGATTTTTGTGTTTGGTGGATTGTTTATGGTAGCTACCATATGTGTGAAGTAACACATCATGGAGATGTCAATTTATAGTTTCATAAATTTCAGCATTTTTCAATTTTGTATATTATTTTGATAAAGTACTTTGGACTTCTATTTTGTCATGTTATTGCATTTTTGTTGTTGAGTTTATATGTTCAGTGTTAACATTTTGTCAAGTACATGACTGACAAATATTTTTTAATTCTATAGTTTACATTCTTAAGTTACAGAAACATAACTGAGTGAATGATATTTTTGAATTTCAAAACTTTTCTAAATTAATAGTTCTTACTGTTCTTGTCAAATAGTCTTTTATACACAGAGAGCATGACAGTGATTTGATTTCGTTCTCTTTTGTAACTTTTTTTGTTTTTTTCTTGTGTAATTTCTCTGGCTAGGTTTCTAGTTGACATTGTTGATTTATTGTTAGCATAGTGGAAAATCTTCCAGTCTTATTTTTAAATTTTAATTTAGAATTTATTATAGACCAGGCACTGTACTTGCTTCTACACAGGAATTATATCATTCAGTATTCAAAACACTCTTATGAAATAGACATTTTTAGTGCCTCCAGGTATACAGATAATAATACTGAGCTTTATTGAGATTTGGGGAATTATTCAATAGTATCTAGGTAAGAACACATAAAAAAAACTTGAAAATTTGACTCAGAATTAAAAAGCTTAAATTCCTATTTTTGTTCTTTCTGTGAGTGTTTTTTTATTTTTCTGTTTTTGTTTTTTTAATAATTCATACCCAAGCACAGTACATGAGCACACTAAATTTATTTCATACCCAAGCACACTAAGAGCACTAAATTTATTTGAAACCTCCTTCTTTTCTCTCCAACTACTGCCTTTTACCTACCCTCCCATTCCCTGTCAAATCCATATCCTCTCTCTGTCTGTCTTTCCCCCCCTCTCTCTGTCTCTGTCTCTCTCTCACACAAACAGCCCTACGGAGTCTCCTTGGCGTTACTTCTATGCACACATGTTTAGGATGACCAATTGGATTGGAGGCCCTTTCCACAAGTTCATCCTGGATGGAGAAAACTAATTTGCCCTCCCTTAGTAGGTATTAACTGAGGGTAGATTTTCACCTAGGGTAGGGTCTTGTGAAATACCCTCCATCCATTTGGCAGGTTGAGTGGTTGTGGTTATCATGCACATCTTCTTTACCCAACCAAACAGGTGAGATTTCATGAGCACAGCTTACCTGCCATGTCTAGAAAACTCTATGTAGCAGCGGCTGTCTTGCTCCACTGGATCTTACAATCTTTCTGTGCCAACCCCATACGGTTTCCTGAGCCTCGAATGCAGGGGCTGTGTTGACCATCTGGGAATCCAATGGTCATTTATTTTCTATATTTGACACATGTGGATTTCTGTAGTAACACTCTATCTGCTGCAAAAAGAAATTTCTTTGACAAAGGGCCAGTGCTGTACTTATCATGTCCAGCATACAGCTAGAAACTATTTTGATTTAGAAAAATGGCACCTGTAGATTCTTCTTTAAAGTCTATGACCCCTCCAGCCATGTGTACTTGGTTAAATTTACAGTTTATATATGTCCTAGTGAGTGGACTTTAAATACAGTACAATTAGACAGTTATTGGTTATTGCCTAAGACATAAGTGCTGCAATTGCACCATGGGGATATCTTGCCAGGATGATCATTATTGTGCTTTGAAAGACTTACAGCTAAGTAGATCAAGCAATTATTTTTTCCTACTCGCAGCTTGTGTAGAACTTTCTAGTAGAATCAGAACTAGTCCCCAGAGAGGAGACAATCAGATCAGTACAAGATTGATTTCTCAATTCCTATTCTGAAGTATGTGATACCTCAGAAATTATGTCCTACCTTCAAGTTCTTCAAAGTCCAATGGCAATAACTTGTACTGGAAGAGAGGTTTCACTTGACTGTCATTGGGATTTTGTTAAATAGTCTGTGGCTAAACCCATTTAAAGTCTATCTATCATCCACCTACCAACCTACCTACCCATCTGCCTATCTGCCTATCTGTCTGTCTGTCTATCTATCTATCTATCTATCTATCTATCTATCTATCTATCTATCTATCTATCTACCTATCGTCTCTATATATGTATAGATGTGAGTAATTTTCAGTAACCTTATAAATATGTCCCTGTATGGCCTTTTTCAAATAACCTTTCTCGTCTATTTTCCTGTGTTTTGTTAGGGCATTTTGATTTGTTTGGAAAGGGTTTCACTATGCCCTTAAGGAACCCATGCTGTTTTAGAACATTCTGAATCCAAGTTGGCCTTACACTCATGGTAGTTTTCATCCTTTGCTTTCTTAAGCACTGGGACTCTGAGCCTGGGCCACCAGCCCAGCTTCCTCTTCTACTTTCTCTAACATCACTCTTTTCTCTATACTCTGATCTTTATCACAAGGTTTGATGTTTACTTTTTCATGTGCTTACACCTCAAAGTTGATATTTTCATTTAATTATAGCCTGTATCTCATTTATACTGAAGCCTTGTGCAAACAAAAACTCTGATTTAAATAAAGATCTAGGCAAACTTTAGCATAATTCCGATTTTTAATGGATACATAGTAAATTGTACTTCCTTTTACAAATTAAAATGCTAACAAACCTCAACATGTCATTTGGCAAGTCTCCTATGCCTGGATTTCCTCCAGGGTCTTACAGTTGGTGATACTCCATTCTATTTTTTCATGGCTATTTTAACAAAACATAGGGAAGTGAATCAAGGGTGTTGTAGAGAATATTATTTCTCCCCTAGGAACCTACCAAGTTAAGCAGCTAAAATTAAATGTGGTAAATTATGGTTAAGCTCAATCTAATCTGTTTTTGTTTGTTTGTTTGTTTACTTCAATAAAATATTCACTCACAATTTGGAACCTTATGCATCAAACAATCAGAATCTTTAGCTATTGTTTCCATGCTCTTAAAGAGTGAAGTTAAATTTGTTTTATCTGCAAGAAATTCATCCTCCCCTTCTTAATTTTTCTCATCTTCAATCATGCCATAATATCTTAGCTTCTGATATTTTACAAATTTGCTACGAAAATGGCTATCATTGTATTAATTCTCAGATTCTTTGATGATGATAACCTATCTTGAGAAATGTATAATTATTAAGTTTTGTTTTAAATTGCATGAATACCAGAGAATATACTTACACAAACTAAGGCAGCCTCATGTAACTTCTCATGGGGAAACATGAACAGACAAATTTTCCTTACAGACAGGGCAAATGCAGACTCAGGAATCCATCCCACCAAGGCTGGCTTGTGAATTTTACAGGAGTTACTGATAACTATTCAGGTAACTCTATTATAATTAGCCCATATCCAATCTTAATTGCTTAACATTGCCAATAGATTCATACATTTACACACACACACACACACACACACACACACACATTACTAATCAAAACAACTTGTTTCTAATCATAGAAACATTAGAGTCACTATTTACTAGCTGCTGTGACATTTGGTTATAAACCCAAACTCTCTGAGACATTGTGATCTATTATAAGGAGAGAATCAATGTTTCTATTAGTAAGTTCACATATGAAAAGTGATTGACAGAATGGTTGACTCATTTAATTAGCATTCTGTTAACTAATTAACAGACCACTACATTACATTAGCTTTATTATTTCCATGTCCAAGTTTTTCCTAAGATACATTGGAGAAATAGTGAAAAGATTTTCAGTCATGCTTTGTGTATGGATTTCATTGACCATATAGTTTGCATTCTTACCACTTCACCAATCGAAAACACCCATGATACTGTCAATTTTTACTCTGGACATTTTTCCATATTGCTTTCATTATCCTCCATCACTGCCCAAAATGCAAAAAACAAACAAACAAAAAAAACAATGTATGTGGACACAGTTCTATACAAAAATAATAAACTAAAAAAATTAAGCATATATAAAATAAATTGTATCTATTTCATCATTCACACAATTTAATGAACTTACCTACAAGTTAGAATTGACACAGCAATTGAACCTGTGAACCTTCGCATTAAGAATTTCACCTTTACAGTTGATATTGATGAGGACTAAGGACAAGTGTTAGTTTCTAAATATACATCGTGAAACTCTGCATATACTACAGAGAATCAGAAAACATACACAGAACAAATTTACACAAAAAGTGACTCTTTCGATTCACTTTTATCATGCAGAGAGAGAAAAACACTTTGGTTTGGGTCTGCAGCACCACTGGGAATCAGCTGACAGCCACTCCAGCAATGGAGAGTGCCACCTGTGGTACATAGCTGTCTGAGAAATAATTCAATTAGAAAAGTTCTCCTTACAAATTAGCACATATGCCACTTACATTCATATCACTCTAGGAGGAACTGAGGTCTTTTTTCAGAATAAAATATTTGAAATTTGGTGAGTCAGAAGGACAATGTTTACATAGTCGCTACCAGAAGGTAATGAAGTTTATTTGACCACAATGAATAATTTCAGTGAGTGAATACTGAACTCACTCACACAGCATAACCTTTGAAAATAAAGGTTTGTTATTTTTTAAGGGCGTTTTTCATGGCTTTGTGCTTTGTGTTCAGAATAAAAACAAATGTCACATTATATGTCAACACTTAAGGAATTGTCCAAACAAACAACAAACAAAATCCTGCTGTGATAGTGCAACATTTTCAAAGCTGTATAGAGTGTTACCTTTGAAAACAACTATCATAATGAGAAATTAAGCAGAGTATTTTAAACTCAGTCACCTGTGTACTGTGTAGCTATTCTTTCGAACTAAAACATTCCCTCCCTCAACATTCCTAATAACTCTCAGGAACCTAATAAACCCTTAAAACGTGAAAAAAAATCATAAGGGACCCCTGTGGGCTTTGCTAAGTAGTAAAAAAAGCAAGGGAAGAGGAAGGATGGACTGGTGGCGGGCCCTGTTTACCGACTGGAAAGGAACCCCACGGATGCTGCTCTCATGAATTTTCATCCATGTGTGGGCTTTTTGGTAGTGCAGCTGCTTTTCAGTTACCTGAATTATAAAGCATTGGGAGAGAAACAGAGTAAATGCACATTGATAAGGATAAATCATACATAGAAAGTATAATTTCAGTGCTTATTTTCTATTTTCCATTAATTAGTTAATCAATTTACTTATGTCCTAATTTTATCTTCTCCCATTCCTTCCCTCACACCTCACCTCCATCCATTCCTCCTTCTCTTTCTACTCACTGAAAGTGAGGCCTCCTATGGATATCAACTTGCCTTGGCATGCATATCAACTCGCAGTAACCCTAGTTACTTCTCCTATGGAGGCTAGACAAAGCAGCCCAGTTAGGAGAAAGGGATCTAAAGGCAGGCATCAGAGTCAGAGACGACCCATGATCCAATTGGTAACAGACCCACATGAAGACCAAGCTGCACATCTGTTATGTATATTTAGGGAGTCTAGGTCCATCCTTTGCATGCTTTTTGGTTGGCAGATCAGTTTATTAGTTGATTCTGTAGGTTTTCTTGTGGTGTCCTTGACAACTTCTGTTCCATCTATACTTCCTCCCTCTTCCACAAGGTTCTCTGTGCTCCACCTAATGTTTGGTTGTGATTCTCTGCATTTGACTACATCATTTCCTGGGTGAAGCTTCTCAGGGGACAGTCTTGCTGGGTTTCTGTCTTCAAGTATAGCAGAATATCATTAATAGTGTCTGGGGATTGCTTTTTTGAGTAGGTCTTGAATTGGGCCAGTCATTGGTTGGCCATTTTCTTAATTTCTGTTCCATCTTTATCCCTGTATGTGTTGATACAGAACAAATTTTGAATAAAAGGTTTTGTGGCTGGGTTGGTGTCTCCATCCCTTTACTGGAAGTATTTCTGGTTACTGGAGTTGGCCATTTTATGTTCCATTTGCTTGTTGCTAGGTCTCTTAGCTAGGATCATCCTCATAGACTCCTGAAAGTATCTCTTGCCCTATGTTTCTGGCTCATCCAAGAGATACCCCCTCCTTACTGATTTCCATTCTCTCTTTCAGTTTCTGAAAAACTGCCCAATTGATTTCCAGAGTGATTGTAGAACTTTGCACTACCACCACTTAATTTCTTAACAGGAATCCAGTCTACAGTTATGCTAGAACAGAGGTGGCCAGTTATATTTGTCATTAAAAAAGAAAATCTATTCTTCAAACTAGATTATCAATAATATATAAATAAAATGTAATAAAATATTAAGTCAACTAAGCAAAATAATGGAAAAGTTTATTGCTCTGATCATGTGCATTTTCATTCCACAAACAAGAATATAATTAGTCCCTACCAAACTTGGCTGGTATTTATGAGTGATCTTGGTTGCAATTCCTCTTCCCCAAATGTGGGTCCTCCCGTTATTCAGGGCTGCTACCATGTGCTTCTTGACTGAAGGCAAGGATAAAACATGGAGACAGTGACAATGGAATTGTATACTTCATAGATAATTGTAATTTGTCTTCAACTGTTAAGACTGAAGATATACCAGATTTTGTATAATAATATGACTGAAAACTTAGCTTTTAACTTTTTTTTCTAAAAATATTTCTAGGGATGGAGAGATTGCTCAGTAGTTAGGAGCATACACAGCCAGCCCTTCCAGAGGACTAGGGTTGGATCCCGTGATTGCTAGTAATTCCATTTCCAAGAGGGATCCAACTTCTCTGACCTACACAGGTGCCTGCACTCTTGTGCACATAACCAAACACCAGCACCAACTTGTACATTAAAAAAAGTATTAAAATATATCACTGCAAAGGCAATATTGAAGAAGAGGAATTTAGAGTCTTCTGTGCATGCTCATAAGTGTTCACAGGAAATTAATGTCATATATCAGGCAGCTGTACTCTCTTTGACCTAAGGTACTCTAAATAGTGTCTTCCCCACTATAGAATTTCTCTAACAGAGTTTACAAACTGTGGTGTTAAAAATGTGTGTCCTGTATAAAATTGTTTTATATACATACTATTTAGGAATAATTTACACATTCCATGTGATAACTTTGGATAAAAAAGGAGTTTTTAACTATGAAAATTATTTTGTATTTCAGTGGAAATACAATAGGGAAACATGAAAGTGCCTTCTAAGCTTGCCCTCAAATTAATAAAACTATTCCCCAAATCAGAGGAAAATTTACATGTGTGCATGTTGAATATGTGTGGCATTTTATATACCAGAAACATGTGTTAGATTTAAATCAATTATGTGATTTCATAATCACAAGGTTTTACTGCCTCCCCAGTACTAGAACCATCTTAGAAGAGGCAGAAGTTCAGACTCTCAGTTCAGAACCTCAGTCTTGATGTAGCATTAGCTAGAGGAAAGAAATAAACAGTGATTATTAGACATACTTGTTGTTTCTGCTTACCAGGCCATAGAGAAAGACAATGCAGCCAGTCCTGATGAGACCTGATAAGTTACAGTCAGATGGAAGGGGAGGAGGACCTCCTCTAACAGTGGACTTAGGGAGGGGCATGGGAGAAGAAGAGGGAGGGGGTAGGATTGGGAGGGGGATAAAGCTGGGATACAAAGTGAATAAATCATAATAAATAACAATAAATAAATTTTACAAAAGAAAAGTTTCTTACATAAAATTTTAGAGAAGTGAAAAAACTATGAAAATATCTAATTTTGAAGGCAAAGCTATTATTTAGAAGAGCATACAAATAAGGTTAGTCACTGAAGCTCAAAATTCTAGTGTAGTAACAGTAATTTTAAGAGCTTATAAAATGTTGCTACTGTAGATAAAGCAGAGTCATCCCATATTTTATCACTGATGAAAATGTATTTTTTAAAGTCTTCCTATTAAAGAAGCTCAAAGGACAGACCAAACACAAATTAAACATACTCACTAGCCTGTTGGCTTCTCCCCAGACACAGAAAAATTAAATGTGAAAATGAAAATATATTGGTGATTTTCCCCAAAAGAGTGACTGTGGTTTGAAAAAAAAAAAAAAAGGAGAAGATCCATACAATATAAATGCTGAGTTCCCTAGAGAAGAAAGAAAAAAGAATGAGAAAGCTGCATAAGAAAAGGCAGCAAGAGGGAAGGCAGAAGCTTTCTGATAACTAGTGAGTACAGAAACAGGAATGAAACTTACAGGCTTTACCAGGAAGAAACTTCATCACTCATCAGAGTGAAGACATCTGGCTAGAGGTGGCCAGTGCAGTGGCATAGTCCAGGAAGTCTACAGGGAGAAGGAAAATGATAACTAGGGAGAATCTTCTGTGTCATGACCAGACTTATATTAGTTTTATACATGCTGTCTAAAACTGTGTGAACCCAGTCTGCTATGCACACATACCAGAAAACCAAGACTGAAAGGCAGTCAACAACATACGTGACAGGAAGTCTTCAGAAGAATTATCACAAAAATAATAGGTCTAAGAGACTTTCCCAGATTAAGAGAATGTAAAAAGTAAAGATGGCAACTCCACAAGAACCAAATAGATCTAGGTCCAGGGGTCTTTTCTGAGACTGTTTCTCCAACCAAGCACACGAATAGATGTAACCTAGAACCCCTGCCCAGCTGTAGCCCATCTCAGCTCAGTATCCAAGTGGGTTCTCTAGTTTTGGGAACAGGGACTGTCTCCAACATGAACTCAAAGGCTGGTTCTTTGACCTCCCCCACACACACCCGAGGGAGAAGCAGCCTTACCAGGACACAGAGGAGGACATTGTAGCCAGCCAGTCTTGATGAGACTGATAAGTTAGGATCATATGGGAGTGGAGGAGGACCTCCATTAGTGAACTTAGAGAGGGGCAGGGAGGAGATGAAGGAGGGAAGGTGAGATTGGGAGGAAGTGAGGGAGGGGGCTACAGCTGGGATAAAAAGTAAATGAACTGTAATCAATACAAAAAATAATAAAAATTTAATTAAAAAAAAAGATGACAACCGAAAGAATCGTGAAACAAAGAAAGAACTGTGATGAATAAGGGGAGCTGGTTTAATGGATTTATTTAATGATAAATAGGAATATCTGAGTGTTAATTTCATAATTTGATAGTTTTACGAGCGTGTAGAATGTTCACCTTAAAATTATTCAAAATGTGCTACAGATACTTTGTGCAATTTTTACTTCAGATTATTCATTTAAAACAAATGGAAAATATTCAGCTGATTAAACATAAAATATTAGCAAATACATGCATATGCACATGTATCTACCTACATATTTGATGGAAGGAGGAAAATACACTCAAGGAGACACGTGCTAAAGGGGCTGAGAAATGGATTAGTGGGAAAATAATGCTGGGCAAGTGAGAAGACTGGAATTTGGATTCCCAGATTCATACGAAAACTGCACGGGCAGGAGGCGGGACAACTGTTTGGTATCCGAAATTTCAGGCGTCAGAGAGGGGGGATTCCTCAGAGACAAGCCAGCTAGACTACTTGGCATAGGTAATCTCCAGGCTCAGTGATAGTCCCTAACTCAGTGAACAAAGAGGGAAAGATTTAGGAAACATTCAATATCAACTTTTAGTCTATACATCTATTTACATTCTCACATACACACACACACACACACATGCACCCACTCATGTACTAACATGTGTGCCCAATATACACCACACATACACACACACACACACACACACACACACACACACGACATGTATGTGTACACATGTACAACACCTCAGAAAAATCACAAAGAATATGAATAGACAGCCCACAAAGTCATAAAGCTTAAAAAATAAAACGGGGTATTCATGAGTTATTTCAGGCTATGTATTTTCTAGAGCGTCAAACCAAACAGACAACAAAAGCCTGAATATTTATATAAGAAAACAAATGACATCAAGGCAAAAAAGTCAATCCATTATGATCTTAAAAGTAAACACTTGTTGAAAAAAAAAAAAGAAACAAAAAGGAAGACATCGTAAAAGTCTAAACATTCAGTTTTATCATTATGCCATTTTGAAAATAGCATTAAAGATATTTGAATGTAAGGTCAGCAAAGAATTTCTGGAGTCAATTTCATTCTAACTTTAGAAATGACCATGAAAGCTATGAAATATCAATGCTGCACTGGATATACTGGGACTAGAGAACCGATAACCATTTGAAGTGGTCTTGGCAGCCTCTCCCACTGCAGGCAGAAGATCCCTTACATGCATGAAGGAAACCCTTCCCCGTCATACATGTAAAGTCTGCCTGTTTCTCCGACTTCTGTGCACTAGATTCACTTAGTGAGTTAGGAAAATAAAAGTACCAGAACTCAAACCTTGATGCCCACGGCTACAGAAATGATATTCTAGAGATGAGGGAGGGAGGGCGGTATTGGGAGGGGACGAGGATGGGGCTACAGCCAGGATATAAAGTGAATAAATTGTACTAGATAAAAAAATTATATTTGAAGGATGTATTTATTTTAATTAAGTTGAATTACTTCACTCTCCCCCTTTCTACCTCCAGCTCCTCCCATGCCACCCAACTCTCAAACAGATAGTCTTTTTTCTTTGATTATTATTTTCTCATATGTAGGCTATATGTATATGATATATATATATATATGTGTGTATAATGTTAATGTATGGAACCTGCATCAGACAACTAACAAAGGGGCTCATCAACGAGAAATGATATTTTTCCTTTTGCCAACAGTTACATCATTTTTTTAAAAGAAGTGTTCAAATACATTATTTGCTAACAAAGAAAGGTACTCACATGAGGATAGAATTCTCAGTTTTTAAAAAATCCTAAATATCTGTAACTAGCAGAGCTAAAAAGATGCAGAACTTCGCTGTCACTCAAAATTACAAAAGCCACCTTTGGAGTCAAACCACCTCCCAGCCCATCTTGAACTCCCAAATAACACTTTTCTGTTTCTTTTCCTGAAAGTTCTTTCTTTCCCAGTATGGTGTACGAATGCAGCTGTGTGATATGACTCCTTTTGAGGTTTACCTCTTTCAACTCATTTTTAACATTCTTCAACTGGTGCTGATGATACATAAAAATAAGCTGTTTTTTCTATTAATTAGTTATATTTTGTTACAAGGATGCCGAGCACCATTTTTTTTCCTTTCAATTTATAAGACTGAATGCTATTAGGATAGCATTCAAAGGAATGAACTTTATTTTGACAATTTCATATGAATCATATGTATGTATACACAGTTATTTTATACTTTGTGTATTAATTTCTATTGTTGTGATAAAATATCATGACCAAGGTAATGCATAGAAAAATGTGTTTATTTGGAATTATGGTATCCATTAGTATTAATATGGACATTTCAGTTGAACTGGACAGTTGTGGAAAAGATTATGTGTTCTCCAGTTGATTGCTTTTGCTTCTTTGTTGAAAACCAAGTGAACATTCAGGTGAATGTGGTTATTTTAGACTCCTGTGTTTTTCTGATCTATGTTTCTGTAACTATCACCACATATCTAAGCGTACTTTCATACCAAGTCTTAAGATCCATTCTGTGCCCTTCAACATTGTTCTTTCCTTTCCGCGTTAGCTTGACTATTATTATTCCTTTGTTTTGCATATAAAATGTTAACACCTTTCTAATATTACCAAAAAAAAAAAGACCTCCAAATGGGAAAGACAAGATTAACATTGTTAGTGAGTCTTATCTACAGATTAATTTCAGGGGAGATGACAGCTTAATAACATTCATACTTACAGTAATGAATATAGCATAGATATCCACTTATTTAGGGCTATATGGTCCCAGACCTGTGTGTGGACATGTATGTACATGCATGCGTGTTCAATGAAAAAAAAAAAAAGAAAGAAAGCCACAAATAAAATAATAGTCTCACCTTGTTAGGAGTCTTACTTCATGTTTGATTTGATTATTTTTATCCATCTATATTTTACTTCACATTATTATCAGATAGCCGCATTCATCTTCTTTCTAGAATTTATTTTACTTGCAGTTAGTGGGACAAACAGGCTGCAGTGTGAATTGTACTATGCACAAGATTGAAAATAATTGGTTTTAGATTGGACGTTCTAAATTTATCTTTTATGGTGCTGATCTGGATTGTGGTCAGATTGAGAATTTCCAGTTTGGATACAGCCACTTTGGGACAGTACCTCACGATTAAATTCTAAAAGATACAAGCTTGCAATATGTAAGTTGAAAGGATTTATTTGAGGTAACAGGTGGATGAGGAGAAGATAGTGTGTAGAAACATTCTTTCCTCATGTGTACAAATAATTTCTTCCTGGATAGTGTCACGGTGTGTGATTTTGAAATAAGTGAAATGGAAGGTGACATGTCCAAGATCTAGATGGGAGTTTTTTTAAGCAGGAAGTGCCTTGCTGATAAAAAACAGGGGTTAGCATGTAACATAGGATCACAGCATTACCATTTATATGGACAAAAAGTGGACATAAATTCATGTGCCCAAATATATATCAGCTGATTGATAAAATCCAGTTCTCTCCAATTGTATTTAATATAACAAAAACTTATTGTAAAGGCAAGGTAAGTAGTTTTGACTTCTAATAGGATCAGTAATCAAAAATTTAATTTTGTCTCTAAGAATTATAAATCACTAATTGTATTTTCTCAGGCTCAATATTAATTGCCTATTTTATTTCTTATGTCCTGGCTTTAAGTTAGTTGATACACAGGATTATAAAAATTATGCAGGATCCTGCTCTTGTTTTGTGGCACCATGGTTCCTGCCTCTCCAGTGCTATTTCTGTTAAGCCACTGAATTCTCCAAATGACCTTCACACTAACTCTATCTGAACTAGAAGTTTAAAGAACAGCCCAGGGTAATGCTCATTGTGATCCTTAGAACTGAATTTTACCTAGAGCATGTAGTATGTCTGTATTATTAAGAGAGAAGTCTGGTGGCAAATTTAGATGATGTTTAATGAAATAACTTTTTGATGAGGTGAAACTGTGCAGATGTCTAAAACCAGAGACATATTTAAGCTTTTTGTATACATGGCACACTTATAGTTTTTTTAAATGTGTTTATAGCATATAATATTATGTGAGACACTGGATTAGGATACATGAATCACAACCAAGTTTGGAAAATGTCTGGGCCTTGTGGGGATTGAATAGCATTCCTTATATATGGAATTATCCAGCTCTGGGCAGAAACCCCAGAGGCACAATTTACAGCTCATTCACTCATTCACCATTTGTGCCCTGGTGCTGCTGATCTAGCCCTCTCAGTCTGCTGGAATGATTAAGACATGATTCTCATTTTTTTAAAGCCCTCAAGTAGGTCATTGTGAATTAATTTTAAAATAGATTTGTAATTATCTTTTTTTCAAATGAGTATTCGGTCCTCCGGTTAGTCATTCAGATGAAGGGGAGCAACCAATTCCTTTGTGCCCATGGGCTTCTAATGGATCAAGCATGTCACAATATATATGTAAATGCTTTATTCATAATATATTGCTTTTTGCAGTTTACAAATTGCATTTGCATTATTTATTTAATTTCCATAATAGTGCTGATTATATTAGGCATATATTAAAAGCCCCATTTATACTTAATCAACTCAGGCAAGAAGAAGTGCTGTGTGCTGTGAAAGCACCTGACAACCAGCTTGTGTTTCTCTTTCTTCATGTCCATCTCCCATCCTTTCACATGCTTTGTCTAGTCTTCTTCCTCCCCTCCCCACAGTAACTCCCCCTCTTATGGTCCCATTTCTAGTTTCATGACCCTGAAGTGTGTGCATGTTTGTGTGTGTGTCTGTGTGTGTGTGTGTGTGTGTGTGTGTGTGTGTGTGTGTGTAAGATCCATATATGAAAGGAAACAGGAAAAAGTTGTCTCTCGAAGTCTGGCTTCTTTCTTGTAACATAACAATTTACAGTTCCATCATTTTTTCATTTTTTCCTGTTAATTTCATGACATTTTTCCTTCAGGGCTGTAAAATCCCATTATTCGTATGCACAACATTTTCTCATTCATTCATTTACAGACATCTAGGCAAGTCTGATGTTGTAGCAATTGCAGATAATGTCACATACACACTAATGTGCAGGTATCTCCGTAGTAGGACTTTGAGTCTTCCTGGTATGACCACAAGATTTACAGCTAGGTCATACATTAGTTATATTTTTAATTTTTTTAAAAAACATCTGTACTGATTTTTACAGTGGCTGTACTAGTTCACATTTCTTCCAAAAGTACATAGGGTTCCTCTTTCCCCATATCCTCACCAACATTTGTTGTCATTTTATTGCTGGGTATAATGAATGTCTACCTGTTTCTGACTGGTGAATCTCATGAGGTTATTGTGTTTCCCCTTCTTCCTATGTGCCCCTGCTGTCTTACAAGAATGCCTTTCCTCTGTTCACTAAACATGGAAATTCCAGTCCAACCTCAGAATGCTTTTGACTTTCTTCTGCTTAGAAAGTTCTTCTGAAAGCCACAGGTTTGGGCTTATCTGTTCTCTGTACAACCTCTGCTCCTTAGAGAGACTTTTCTCTACATCATCCCAGATAGACTTTTTTTTTCTTTATTTGCTTGGTGGACTACAGTATTATTTGACATTCTGTTCATTTATCTATGCATTGTTTACAAATACCCTCAGAGCAGTCTTTTGATCTACTCCTCAGCACAGCCAGACACATACTAGGAAAATATTAAATGTTTGTGGAATGAATCAATGCATGAAATCTTAGATTTGGTATACTAGCTAATTGTTACAGTACAGAGGAAAACAAGTGCCTGTCTGCTCTTTTAAATTTGTATTTACAGCTTACCTAAAACAATCTGATGCTCTCAGGTTTGCAAAACAGCAAAAAATTAAGTCATGTAATTACTCTTTGATATCTACCTTCCTCAATATATAACAAATGTTGTTTAGACACACTCTCTTCTCTCTCTATTCACAGTGGTAGATGCATAGTCCATGGTAAGTGCTTTCAAAGAATGAGTTAAATCAATGGATATATTCCACAAATCTGTACAATAAAAACAAAAACAAAAACAAAAAAAACTGTATTTTCTTCTTACTTCTACAGGACTATACGTTGACCATGTATTTTCAGCAAGCCTGGAGAGATAAGAGGCTGTCCTACAACGTAATCCCTTTAAACTTGACTTTGGACAATCGAGTCGCAGACCAGCTCTGGGTGCCTGACACCTACTTCCTGAATGATAAGAAGTCATTTGTACATGGAGTGACTGTCAAAAACCGTATGATACGGCTGCACCCAGACGGCACTGTCCTGTACGGCCTCAGGTCTGTAACGTGGGTCTTAAAATTTAACTTAACCTGGAAAAAGAAAACCCAATGGCCTATTTTCAGAGATATATTGCATTCTTTTCTTTATTCCTTCTACAGTTCTGCTGAAAAAAAAAAAGTTAAAACCTCCTATCGGGGAGATATCTGAGAGCTTAGGCTAGCATTTGTACAAAGGACTTAGCTCCAGCTAAGACTAAGTTGTTACTGTTGTTTTTTTTTTGTTTGTTTTTTTTTTTTTTCTCCTTCTTCTGAATTATCTCCCAGTATCAACCGCTGATGCTAAAGCCACTTTCTTTAAAGAACAGGGATAAACAATATTGAAATAGCTGAAGCACAGGGTTTCTCGAAGATTGGAAAATGGAAAACCCTGACTGTTGAATGATTGTTTGGACATGGCAGATGCTCTTGAGCTGCTGAACTGGGTCATGATCCTCAGGTGACAGAGGAATATCATGGCCTCTCATCCTCTGAGGAGGAGCAATCTGACTTGCAAATGAATACCCATCTCATGTTTATTAATAGTTAATTTACACTTTTGAATGTATCTCCAGAAAAGCATTGCAATATCAGCCTATTTGGATGGGAATCATTTGTAAAGAAAGTTAGTTTAACTTCAGTTAAAACAAATAGATGAAGTTCTGGGAAAAAATTAAAACACATTTTAATTCTGAAGTGATTTCAATGTAAACAATTCATTTGCATGGTAGAAGGAAATCGCTCCAAATGTCAGTATTTTCAATTACCTCTGCTCTATTTTTTGCATAAAACATTTTTATTTGAAAATATTATAATGTTAATCTTTTTTTGCATGAGAGAGGGGAACCATTGTGAATGTGAGCCTTTTCAATTGCCTCTGATCTGTTACTTTGCATAAACATTTGGCTATCCTATGATAAAAGTGACGATAGTGGCAACAGTAATATCAATCAATTGAACCCTTCTCAGCATTTACACATCAAGCTAAGTCTTTTACACACATTATACAGCTGCCACCCAATACCCTGTCTCCATCTTACTTTTCTTGGTTTTCATTGTCCACAACAACTGCAGTCTGAACACATTGAATGGAAATCACCAAAAATGTAATATGAGTTTTAAGTTATGCACCATTATTTTGTATTGGTTTGTTTGTGTTTTCCAAGACTGTCTGTCCTAGACTCACTTTGTAGACCAGGCTGACCTTGAACTCACATTATTCCTCATGCCTCTGCCTCCCTGAGTGCTGGGATCAAAGATGTGTGCCACTGTGCCCAGCTCAGGTTATGCACTGTTATGGCTAGCATGATGAAATCTTGCTTGATGAGCTATCCTGTGCTAACTTAGAAACAGGTCACCCTTTCCCCCACATATTCATGCTATGGCTAACTATGTGCTTTATAGCCATCTTGGCTGTCAAGTCAAATGTCATTGGACTACAGTAGCTGTGTATAAATAACCCTTTATATTTCTTATCAGCAGTCATGAAGTACAGCAGTACTAGGACTATTAATTTGGATAGAGCGGAAATACGCTATAGAGATACTATATTTAGTGAATAGGTTTATTTTATTGGCTTTATTAAAGAACAAAAATAGCAATATGCTGAGGTTGCTGACACCTAAAGGAATAATAAATCTTTGTTCATGAAGCTGTGAAGTAGGAAAAAATAAATTCTTACTACTTTTATTGTCACACCTAACATTGGAAAAGTTATAGCCACAATAAGTGAGATGTATTAGTTAAAATAAGAAAGGCATTCCAGTTACGGGTGGGAGACATGAACAGAAAATACATCTCACCTGATAAGAGTGTGTCTTGTGAAAAGCATTGAGCCTATATAATGACTTCATCAAAGGGTCTTGAGATTAGTGGCACCAAGCAATACACTGTAGGTAAAAGGCACTTATGAATGTTTAGGACAGGTTTGACTGGGACACTAAAATGTTGCTGGAGAGGAAACACTTGTATGTGAAAAAAAAAAAAACTATGCTAGATTTCTAGAAAGATTTCTTTGAAAACACTGATTAAAGAGAAAAATGTGCTTCAACCACTGTTCAGTTGCAATGAAACATAGAATTCCTACAGGAAAGCATCCAGGAAACTCAAATTTGTAAACACAGAATATACACAATCATGACATATGGAGGACAGATCAACTCTGGTACTATACAGCTTCATTGAGGTGAATTTCATAATCAGGAGACATGCACAAAATGAATAATCAGAAAGCATAGGTGGCAGCCATTTTTTTTTTAATTTTTCAATACTTCTTCACAATTTCCCAATTTATTCATTATATATCTGGAAGGAAGCCCCTCCCTCAACTCCCCCCAAGTCCCACCATCCCTCCCTCTTCCTCCTATCCCCTTCCCCTCATCCACTGAAAGGGGGAGTTCTCCAGCTTTGCCATCTGCCAATAGCTTTTTAAGTCTCATCAGGACTGCCTGGATCCTCTTCCTCCATGTCCTGGCAAGAACACATCACCAGGGGCAAGTGATCAAAGAGCAGTCAACTGAGTTCATTCTGGAGGCAACCCCAGCTTCCCTAGCTCAGAGATCTACATGGAGACTGAGCTACCAATAGGCCACATCTGAGCAGGAGGTCTAGGTCATCTCCATGCATAGTCTTTTGTTGGTGCATCAGGCTCTGAAAGACCCCCTGGGCTCAGATTTCTTAGTTTTGTTGGTCTCCTTGTGGGGATCCTGTGCCTTCCATGTCCTTCTATTCCTTCCCCTCTCTTCCTCCATAAGACTCCCTGTACTCTGAGTCGCAATATCTGCTTCTATCCCCTGTTGAATGATCCTTTCAGAGGACCCTTTATAGTAGGTTCCCATCCTACTTCTTCTCTTTCACTGCTTCTGGTGTCTATCCTGTTTGCCATTCTGAATGAGATTTAAGCATCCTCCCTAGGGTCCTCCTTAGTGTTTAGCTTCTTTAGGACTGTAGATGGCTATCCTATAGTATTTGGCTAATATCTGCTCATAAGTGAGCTTATACCAACCCTGTTATACCTCACTCAGGGTGATCTCTTCTAGTTCAATCCATTTGCCTGCAAATTTCATGATTTCTTTGTTTTTAATAGCTGAATAGCATTTCATTCTGTAAATATACCACAATTTCTGTATCCATTCCTCTGTTGAGGGACATCTAAGTTGTTTCCATATTCTGGCTATTACAAATAAAACTTCTATGAACATAGTTGAGCAAATGTCCTTATTGCATGGTAGGGTATATTTTGGGTATATGACTAAGAGTGGTGTAGCTGGATCTTGAGGTAGCAGTATTCATAATTTTCCTAGAAATTACCAGATTGATTACCAAAGTGGTTAGTGGTTGTACAAGGTTGCACTCCCACCAGCAATGGAGGAGGTTTCTCCTTTCTCCACATCCTCTCTAGCATGTGTGGTTACTTGAGTTTTTGTTTTGTTTTGTTTTTTTTAATCTTAGCCATTTTGATGGCTGTTAAGATGGAATTTCAGATTTGTTTTGATTTGCATTTCCTTTATGACTAAGGACTTTGAGCCTTTCTCTAAATGCTTTTCTGCCATTCTATATTCCTCTGTTGAGAATTCTCTGCTTAGCTCTGTATCCCATTTTTTAATTGGATTATTTGGTTTGCTGGCATCTAATTTCTTGAGTTCTTTATATATTCTGGATTTTAGCCCTCTATCGGATGTAGGGTTGGTAAAGATCTTTTCCCAGTCTGTAGCCTGTTGTTTTGTTATGATGACAGTGTCCTTTGCTTTACAGAAGTTTTCAGTGTCATGAGGTCCCATTTATTATTTGTACTTTCTTGAGGCTGAGTTGTTGGTGTTCTTTTCAGGACATTGTCTCCTGTGCCTATGAGTTCGAGGCTCTTTCCCACTTTTTCTTCTAAGAGGTTTAGTATGTCTGGTTTTATGTTGAGGTCTATGATCCAGTTGGACTCTCATTTTGTGCAGAGTGATAGATATGGGTCTATTTGCATTTTTCTACATGTGGACATCCAGTTAGACCAGCACCATTTGTTGAAGATGCTATCGTTTTTTTTCCATTGTATGGTTTTGGCATCTTTGTCAAAAATTAGGTGTCCATAGGTGTTTGGGTTTATTTCTAGGTCTTTTATTCAATCCCATTGATCCACTAGTCTGTTTCTATGCCAGTACCATGCAGTTTTTTTTTTTTTTATTACTGTTGCTCTGTAGTACAGCTTGAGAGCAGGGATGGAGATACCTCCAGAAGATCTTTTATTATAGAGGATTGTAGCTATTCTGGGTTTTTTGTTTTTCCATATGAAGTTGAGAATTTTTCTTTCTAGGTCTGTGAAGAGTTGTGTTGGTAATTTGATGGAAATTACATTGAGTCTGTAGATTGCTTTTGGTAGGATGGCCATTTTTACTATGTTAATCCTAGCGAGCCATAAACGGGAGATCTTTCCATCTTCTGATATCGTTTTCTACTTCTTTCTTCAGAGACTTGAATTTTTTTTTAATACAAGTCTTTGACTTGCTTGGTTAGAATTACATCAAGATATTTTATATCTTTTGTAGCTATTGTGAAAGGTGCTGTTTCCCTAATTTCTTTCTCAGCCCATTTGTCTGTTATATATAGGAGGGCTACTGATTTTTTTTTTCACTACTGTTATAAAATAAAATTTATTGAAGCTGCAACTGATGAGTTTATGAAATACTTTGTGGATGAAGCTATAAACAGTTGTGGAAATTTCCCACAAATTGACGAGAACATTTAGAATTTTTCAGGGAATATGGCAAACTAGTAAAAAGAAGTTTGTAATATACTTGGATGCTTTCAAGAAGTGATATCAAATCAATTAGAAAAATTTGTGTTGACTGCATGGAAATAAAATATAAATAAATACATAAATAACAGATAATAAGTGATGGGTGGATCAGAAAGTACCATATTTGCCACATAAGAATGAGGACCCATGTTCAAATTTACAGAACCCAAAGTTGGGTATAGTATTGTTTGTCTGTATTCCGTTGCCCATATGGTGAAATGGTGTATAGAGGCAGGAGAATTTCTAGAAATACTCAAGCCAAATAGCCTGAATCAGTGAACAACAAAGAGACCCTGTCTCAAACTTGGTGGAAGATCACTACTGATATCCAGAGTTATCTTGTAACCTCCTATCACCCACACTAACACACATGAACACATTTATCATATGCATAAATATTATGCACTTATTCACACATGTTTATTGTTTTCTATTCCTTCTGCATCTAAGAATGTTCATCATTCTCTTTTGTTTATTGTATTAGGACAAATAGTTTTGCTGAGTGTATAAATCTTGGCTGCAAGTCTTTCAAGTCTTGAAAGACCTTTGTTGCTCCAAGTGCTTCTAGTTTTTAATGTTTTCATGAGTAGCAATGCTATTTTGATGGAGCTGTCTTTATATATGACTTAAGCCTTCTTTCTTGAAGTTATCAGTATCCTTTGTTAGTTTTGTATAGTATAGTATCAACTGGTATTTCTGATTCAGTCCTGGCCATTTGATGTTCTCTATGCCTCTTATGCACGGATGGGCATCTCTTTCATTGATTGTGAAATTTTCTTCTACGATTTTATTGAAAACACTATCTAAGTTGGTGGCATGAGATTCTTCTTCTTTCATGTCCAAAATTCATAAATTTGGTCTTTTCATAGTGTCCCACAGATCTTTTACATTCATTCATATATTTAAGAAAATTGTCATTGACTTTAATTGAGTGATCTAATTCCTCTGTATTATCTTTAAACTCTGATGAATTGACCACTATAAGACTCAATTCCTGTTGAAGGTTTCCAGTGAGGTTTTTATTTGACTTACTGAAGTTTTATTTCTAATATCATTTCAGTTTGAGTATTTTTAGGCCTTTGATGACTTCTAGTTTCAATCCTGAATTGATATTTTTCATTCATTCAGCTGATTGTTTTCTTGGAATTGACTCCATAGATTACATTCTCTTACAGTTCATTCCTGAGTTTATTTATGTCCATGTATGTATGTAATTATTATTTTTTTAATTTATTTATTTTTTCCTTAGTTACAGTTTATTTACTTTGTGTCCCAGCTGTAGCCCCCTCTCTCATTCCCTCCCCAAACTACCCTCCTTCCCTCTTCTCCTCCCATGCCCCTCCCCAAGTCCACTTACAGGGGAGCTCCTATTCCCCTTCCATCTGACCCTAGTCTATGTAGGTTTCATTAGGATTGGCTGCACTTTCTTCCTCTGTGGCATGATAAGGCTGCTCCCTTCTCAGGGGCAGGTGATCAAAGAGCCAGCCACTGAGTTCATGTTAGAAGCAGCCACTGTTCCCCTTACTAGGTTACCCACTTGGAGACTGAGCTGCCATGGGCTACATCTGTACAGGGATTCTAGGTTATCTCCATGCATGGTTCTTGGTTGGAGTATCAGTCTCTAAAAAGACCCCTGTGCCCAGAATTTTTGGTTCTGTTACTTTCCTTGTGGAGCTCCTGTCCCCTCCAGGTCTTTTTATCTTCCCCTTCTTTCATAAGATTTCCTGTACTCTGCCCAAATTTTGGCTATGAGTCTCAGCATCTGCTTTAATACCCTGCTGGGTATTAGAGAGTCCCTCTATGGTAAGCTCCTATCCTGTTCCCTGTTTTCTCCCTCTTCCAAAGTCCATCCAATTTGCCTTTCTGAATGAGGATTGAGGAGAAAATATTTTATCTTGATTTTTCTTGTCACTAGTGTTTGTGTATTGGTATTTGCATATCTGGAGTGAGTTGAGACTTTTTGTCACAGTGGAGTTGAGTGGGTGAATGGTGCTTAGCATCCCATCTGCTTCACAAGTCTTGACTGGGCTCAGAGCTCTTTAAAGTTCAGTGTGGAGGAACTTGGCATTGATAATGGATGGTGTAGGTGATCTTGGCTTGGTTCAGAATAGATCATGGCTTCTGACTTCATAAACCGGAGTCAGTACTGTGTGGCAAGGGGTTGCAGCGGGGCAGCAGGTTCACATGGCCATTAACCTTCAGAGCCTGTTTTCATAAAGTATTGTGGGAGAGTGATTGATGCTAGGGATCTGTGGCCTCTAAATTCACAAGCTGGGGTGTTTGAAGAGTGTTGTGCATGCGTGACAGATGTAGACAGACCATATCATGCGGCTTCTTGTGGTGCTCAGGGCGGAAGAACACGCTTGGCGGAGGGAAGTGATGTGGCTTTATCACTATTGCTTTATTAGTCTCTACCTTGTCTGGCTTCCGTGAGCTTGCTGAGGAAGGAAAGTACGCCCCAGAGGCAGGAGACTGTAGCTCTCTTCCTTGCTTTTGCCTGCTGCGAATGGAACAATGAAAGAATGCCTGAGAGGGAAGGTGCAGAAGGACTGCCTACCTGTTAGGATCATATACAGGCAGGGTGAAGATGTCTGCCACAGAGGCAAAGGGTTTGGAAACCCCTTTATGTATCTGTGACCAGTGCTGTCAGGGAGGCGGATATGCTTGACAGAGGCAGTGGTTCCTGGGACTCCTAACTATGCTAGGTATGCTGGGTAACGACAGGTTTGGTAAAAGTGTGGTCCTAGAGCACGTTTTATGTGGGTCATGCCCCCCTTGGGTTGAAAGACCCTTTCATAAGAGTCGTAAAGCAGATATCCTGCCTGTCAGATATTTACATTATGATTCTTAACAGTAGCAAAATTGCAGTTACCATGTAACAACAATTTTATGGTTGGGGTCACTATAACAGGAGGAAGTGTATTAAAGGGTTGCAGCATTAGGAAGGTTGAGAACCATTGACCTAAAGGCAAATGGTTTGGGGGGCGGGGCTCTTACATCACTGAACTGGATGCTGACAGGGCAGCCCTAACTCCTGATAGTAGAAAAATCATTATTCTTCCATCTCCACTTCCAACAAAGGCTTTTGACAAAATAAACAATTTCCCGAACACCTGTGACAATCATAAAACCAGCATTTCTGTGCAAAGCAAGCTCATTAATTTTGATTATTCTTTCAGTTGCAAAATGTTAATCAGGAGATGAAATTAGTAGATTTAAAATTACATTCTTAAATAGGACTGTCAAATTTTATGAAAAACCAGAACAGTTCCTGCTGAAAATCAGTGCATACCTGGTACTCTTTTCTTACCTTCAGGAGTCTTATTTTCAATAGATAAAAGCACTTTAGTTAAAATGACTATTTTCCATATTGAGTAAAAATGGTTAGCCTCTCCTTCTACTCATCTACCACCAATTCTGATATTTCCTATTGCCAATAATCTGGTAAGAACTTTATTTAGAGCTAATGTAAAGTAGGAGAAATGTTGAAACATTACTTACAATTTAGATGCTATTATAAGTAGCTAGGGTTCATGGAGAGCTTTAGCAGATAATATGACAGACTATGTATATATTTTCTCATTTCTTACTATTTTAGTGCCAGTTTTACACATTATATGCATAACAAAGGAACCTATATAAATTTACTTAGCTACTATACAGACTTGGGTTGTCTTTTTAAGTATTAAATACTCTTTATTTGCTATCTTACACAAACCACAGTCAGTGTCTTACAGTGGTGAAAGGGAAGCATCCTTGACATAGGGAATTCTAAATAAAACAGCATCATCAAGAAAGACAGTTGCTTACTGACATTTAGCCACTGCCTGTAACAGACCAGTGAGCACAAGTTGAAACACAGGTGAGTCTTCTTGTTTCTGAGAAAATGAGACTGAGTTTTCCCAGTGTTTAAACATATTCATATGCCCATTTCTATAAATCTTATATTTTTGGTTATGAGCCTAGCCTTTAACGGCTGAGCCATCTCTCCAGCCCTCTATAAATCTAAGTACAAAACCATTTAATAGGTTTGAGGTGACACCCCCATCTTTGTGGAAAGTAGAACATTACTACATAAGTCCAATCTTATCTTGAGAAAGGGAGAGCAGTGATAGTCTATATTTAACTGGACTGTTATTTTAAAAAGGGTCATATCCACTTTATTTAGTCAGTTTTACTTAAATTGGGACTGTCCAAAAAAAAATATTGTTAGTCATTCATGATCTGAATTTTGATGTACGAATTAAATTATGGTACACGTTAAAAGTCATGAGATATTTGTTTTGTAATAAATAAGGCAGTGGAAGCCTTTTTAAGATAAGTGAGGATCATTTTTGTTCCAGGGATGTACTTTTTGGGATTCTCCAAAAACTCCATCAGGGTATCCTCTCCCCAGGTGATACCTTTGTTCTTGTTCTTTGTTCTTTGTTCTTGCATCTGTTTAGGAGAATACAGCAGCCTGACCTGTCTTCCACCCAAAAACACCATGGAGATGGGTCCAGTCTTATGATTGCCTCCCTTTTTCCACAGTGTGGCACCGGGCACACTTCTGAACAAAAATCTTCTTGCCTTTCTCAACATCATCCATTTTCTAATTCTCTCTGGGCTGGTCAACACCAGAAATGTTACGTACTACGCTCTCCATTTTAGTTGTCTTACTATAAGAATAGCGTCTAAAACAAAAAGGGGGAACTGTAGAGAGCTGCGTAATGCCGCGCCTTAAAGATGGAGCTGGTTTCCGCCTTCCACCTTCCCGATGGTGAATGCTCTCTGTCACGAACAACTCCACATTTGGCTAAGGCTGAGGATCTGGCTTGCTTCCATGTATGTGGACCTATCTGCATTGTCCACGTGGCATGCTGGGGCTGGCTACCCAGAGGCTATTTAAGCTGTGGGCTGGCTTTCCCCAGGGTCAGATGATTGTTCAAGGTTCCTGAATAAACTGCATTGAAAAAAAAAAAATAGAATAGTACTCTTTACTCTTTTGTCCTGTCTTTTGTGTACTGGTTGTGTGGCAATAAGCAATACTTAGGAAAGCCCTGAAAAGAACCTTGAAAGAGTGGAAGAGGAGAAAAGCTAGATGGATACAGCCTTCAGTAGATCAGTAGACAGAGAGTTTTCTCTGATAAAATACAGCCCTGAGAAACAGCAGGCAAATTCTGTGGAAGTCCACCTTAAGTTCCTAGGGTCTGTAGGAGTTCTAGTTAAACAGATGATTTGTGCACGTGTGCGTGTATATGCGTGTGTGTGTGTGTGTGTGTGTGTGTGTGAGTACGTGATTCTTGGATACAAACAAGGTAATTGTAAAAAAGTCAGTAATGGTAAAGTCTATCAGTGTGAATAATGAAAACTAAAAGGCAATCATTACCTGGAGGTGGAAGGCTGAGAGCTAGATAGTTTTATATATCAAGACAATGACCAGGAAAATTTGCAAATCCAAGACTTTGAGCTAAATGTCTGTGTCATAAACCAATCACTTCATCCTACCTCTTTCGACAGAAAAGGAAGGAGGTACCAACATTTGCAATATTTAAATGAACTGTCATAAAATATATTGAATGCTGGAGGTGTTAAAACATAGCAACGGTTGAGTATGATAGAATATCATGCCTGTTGGGTTTACATGGTGGGCATGTAGGTGTTCATGATGTCATTGTTTCACATTGTAAGCATCCTTGGAAATATTCCTCATGAAATTAGTAAAACAAAGCAAAATATTCAGTAACAATAAAATATGTTTTAAGGCTATGGCACTCTCTGATTTTATTATCTAAGAAATATGAGTCAAAATTGAGAGACGAAAGGGAAATGATGTAACATGATAATATAAAAAATAAAAAATATAACAAAAAATAAAATAAATTCTAAACAGAAGAATTAAGAGGGTAGGGACTGGAAAGTAGGCAGAGGGCTTGTTGCAGAAGTAAATTCTGAGTTTTGATCTCAGATTCAAAGAAGAAAAAAACAAAACAAAACAAAAACCATGGGTTGTGGCAGGCAAAAAACAAGAGAATTGATGAGGTTTGCAACCTGCCAGCCTAATTCTAGGTTCAGTCAGGGACCCTTTCTAAACTGAATAACTTAGAGATAGACAGAGCAGTATGACCCTAAGCTTCCTTTCACTTCTTCATGAATGCCCAAACACACACATATACACATATATTACACAGAAACACATACTCAGAGAGATACTCAAAGATTTGAGATGTTCGTAGGCAAGGAATAGTTCTGATCTCTGAAGCTCTTTAGGATTTATATCTTTATACATGAATAGGTATTTTTTAATATTTATTTTATTTATTATGTATACAGTGTTCTGCCTTGAGGTCAGAAGGAACTAGATCTCATTACAGGTGGTTGTGAGCCACCATATGGTTGCTGGGGATTGAACTCAGGACCACTGGAAGAGCAACCCAAGGCCTTAATCTCTGAGCCATCTCTCCAGCCCTATATGAATAGGTCTTACTGACTGTTTCTGAAGACAGAGATTCTCCTCTCTGAGGCTGTATAGCTCGGTGGGTGAATTCACAACAGAAGGACGCCAAAATCCAAAGAACTGTGATACTATATTATTTTTGATATTATAACCAGAGGAAGCACTTCAGCCAACACCTTGCTGACTTCTTTGTAAACTTCCCATTTGGAAGCACACAGCCATTGCTTCTAAGTATACAAAGCCAAAGCTCTCACACCACCAATGGTGACAGACTGTGCTTGGAGAGCAATCATTGAGAAGGGTATACCTCCTGCTCACAGCAAGCTGAGACTATGTTTTGCCCTGGGGAATTCAGAAGATGGGATGGACATTAAGAAACAGGGAACCCCTGTGGGGGTGAGTTCTAACAGTTTCACCTTGAATTGATTACTGCCTCCCTGCTTTCAAAACACCAGGATATAGTCTAGTCTCTTCCCATTGTGATTTATAACATTTTAAGGTTTTGGCAGCAGAGTTGAAATGTTGTGCAGAGGTGGTAAGGAACACAGTTGGCCAATACAACTAATTTTCTTCAGAAGGGTAATAATAGCATAATTTACTAACCAGGTGTGGTGGCCCACTCCTTTAATCCTAGCACTTGGGAGGCAGAGGTAGGCAGATCTCTGTGAGTTCAAGGACAACCTGGTCTACAGAAAGAGTTCCAGGACAGCCAGGGCTACATAGAGAAACCCTGTTTTAAAACCAATAATAATAATAATTAGTAAAATTAGACTTCAAAATTTTTAATTTTTTTCACTTGCTTCTTTTGAATCATCAAATTCTCTGAGGATGATTAGGAGACAAAAATTTTATTGTAGCCTAATCTTCTCTTAATTAATAGTCAATGAATGTAAAATAATCTGTTCATGAACATCATACTAGAAAATGAAATTATGTATTGGGAGTAACACAATTATAGTTGAATGCTAAGCATTCAATATCACTTAATGTACATGTGGATATATTGGATATGTGGAACATTTTAGAATTTGACTAATTATTATTCTGTGAAGTAAGATTCTAAATATTTTGTGTAGAATTCAGAATGGTGGGAATATCAAGTGAAATCAGAAAGGATTAGGTTGAACATGTCTAGAGTGAGAAGAGAAATTCTAATGAATTTCCAATATTGATAGCAAATATGTTATGGATCTAATTATCTCCAGTTAGTGCTATATGCTTAAGAGTTGGATAAAGGGGCTAATTGTGCCAATATCCATGTGGCCATGGCAAGCTTCAGAAACTGTCCTATAGCCTTAAATTTAGTACTATATAAAATGTAATCATATAGTACTAAATAAATATATAGTACTATATATATAAAATAATTAAAAAATATATTTAAACATATATAAAATATATAAAATAATATAAAAAACTATATATATATATATAAAAAATAATATATAGTACTATATAAAATACATCATCTCTGGCTTCTGAGTCCAAGTGCTTTCTATCAGTTATTATCTATTGACTAAGAGGCACTGTCTCCTAGAATGGACACCAAAGTCTGATTTGTTTCCTGTTTCCCAATCCTTGACATGTAAGAAATGTCTCGGGAGCCAGAGACTTGATGTCTGAAACCACCTCTGCAGCTTCCATCAGTAGCAAAATGCCTGGACAATGCCTGGCCTGTGTGAGTAGCAGATCCTTCTCTGTGACACCAGCCAACACTTGGCTGCAGTGGCGTGACACGGTTCCCTGTGGTAATTTTTCTGTGCATTGTGTTTTGTCCTAGGATGCCAACTCAGGTCATTCTCAATGAGGATGAACCTACACTGACCATTCCATTTCACTCAGGATTTGTGTAGGAAAGAGAAAAAGAAGATTGCATTCCATACCCTCACTGTACCTTATCTAAGCTGCCCATCTATAAAAAAACATAATTATACTCTCTTATTTAATCAAATATTGATTAATTCCTTCCAAGTTGTTTCTTTTCCTCATATTTTATCACTCCTATCATTTAAACTTTATAGAAAGAGAGTTATAGGAATAAGTAAGGGATGAATAATGTTTTCCCTTCTTAAAGTTGCAGTATGTGGCTGTAGATCAATGAAATCTTCAAAAGGAGTGTTTCTCTGTTGTACTTGATTCTAGCTCTATAACAAAACTGTGCGACCTGAGTGGTTTATAAGCTACATACAGTTGTCATAATTCTAGATGATAGAAAAGTTCAAGATATCAGCATGATACATTCAATGTTCAGGGTCTCTTTCTGACTTAAAAAGACACTTTGTTCTGTCTGTTTACCTGTTAAAATAAGAATACAACTGTCAAAAGACTCTTTTTCAAGGCCACTAATCCCATTCATCAGAGTTCTGCAGTCAGGGTGTAATAAAATCCTGAAAGCTCCTACCTAAAGTTATTAGATTCCACAGGTTAATATTGAAAAAAAAATCAATATTCAGAACATAGACTTCATCTGCACTTTGATAGCTCAGAGATCCCTTTTTTTGTATTTGTATCATTTTATTTTTTATTTTATTTATTTTATTAATTACATTTTATTCACTTTGTATCCCCTCCATAAGCCCCTCCTTCCTCCCCTCCGGACCCATCTTCCCACCCCCTTCTTCACACATGCCCCTCCCCATGTCTACTGATAGGGGAGGTCCTCCTCTTCTTCCTTCTGATCTTAATCTATCAGATCTCATCAGGAGTGGCTGCATTGTCATCTTCTGTGGCCTGTAAGGCTGCTCTCCCCTCAGGGGAAGGTGCTCAAAGAGCAGGCCAATCAGTTAAGATAAAATATGTCTTCTATTTTGATTTACTATTTAAAGTTTCCTTTTGTCCTTATCTTAACTAATGAATTTATTTTACATCCTAATCGCAGTTTCTCCTCCCTACTCTCCTCTCAGTCCCCCACCCCACCCCCTCACCTAACCTTCACATCATCCTCACATCCTCATCCTCCCTTTCTCCTCAGAAAAGGCTCAGAAAAGGGGAGGCCTTCCATGGATATCAACCTGCCTTAAAATATCGTTGCAGAAGGGCTAGGCACATATTCTCCTACTGTGGCCAGACAAGGTAGCCTGGTTATGGGAAACGGATCCCAAGGAGGGCAACAGAGTCAGATAAAGCTCCTGCTCCTGCTCTTTGCAGTCCCACAGTAAAACCAAGCTGGACCACTGTCACATATGTGCAGGCCCTCGGTCCATCCCATATATGCTCTCTGTTTGGTGGTTCAGTCTCTGTGGGCTCCTATGGGCCCAGGTTAGTTGGTTCTGTACTGATTTTTTTGTTTTGTTTTGTTGTTGTTTGTTTTTGTTTGGTGTTTTTGACCTCTCTGCTCTCCAGCTCCTTCTATCCTTCCTCCCCTCTTACATAGAACTTTTAAGTTCCATTAATACTCGGCAGTGGATCTCTGCAGTTTCCATCAGTTGATGCCTTGAAGCTTCTCAGATGACAGTTATACTAGGTGCCTGTCTGGAAATATAACAGAATATCATTAATTCTGTCAAGGGTAGGCTGTCTCTCATGGTATAGGTCTCAAGTTGGGCCAGTCAATGGTTGGCTTTCCCTCAATTTCTGTTCCATCTTTACCCCTGCTCATCTTGTGTCTTCTTGGCAGGAGAAATTGTGGGTCTAAGGTTCTGTGGCTTGGCAGGTGTCCCCATCCCTCCACTGGAAGACTTTTCTGGTTACAGGAGATGTCCCTTTCAGTTGCCATATCTGCCATTGCTAAAGAGTCGTAGCTAGGGCTACCCTCTGAGATTCCTGATAGGTTCCATTGTCCTAGGTTTCTAGCTCATCACAGACATAAGCCACTTCCTTCCAGTTCTTTCTCCTGTACTCTCTCCTTCAGTCCTCTCACCACCTGACCCTTCCTGCTCCTCTCCCTACCCTCTTCCCTACCTGGTTGCCCCTTCCATCCAC
The DNA here is from genome assembly GCF_030254825.1 of Meriones unguiculatus. Lineage (NCBI taxonomy): Eukaryota > Metazoa > Chordata > Mammalia > Rodentia > Muridae > Meriones > Meriones unguiculatus. The sequence continues at coordinate 27,305,452 of NC_083359.1, read as the reverse complement.
CCTTGATATCTATTCTATATCCCCTTCACAGTGAGACTCAAGAGTGTCCACTTGCATCCTTCTTGATATTTAGCTTCTTTGGATCTGTATATTGTAGCATGGCTAATGTCCACTAATACGTGAGTACACAACACATTTATCTTTCTGGGTCGCGGTCATTCACTCAGTATGATCTTTTCTAGTTCCATCCATTTGCCTGCAAATTTCATGAAATCACTGTTGGTAGCTGAGTAGTATTCCACTGTATAAATGTACCACATTTTCTTTATCTATTATTTGGTAGAGGACATATAGGTTGTTTCCAGTTTCTGATTATTACTAATAAAGGTGTTATGAATATAGTTGAGCAAAAGTCCTTGTGGTATGGTGGAGCATCTTTTGGATATACGTTCAGGAGTGTTATAGCTGGGTCTTGAGGTAAATCTATTCCCAAAATGCTGAAAAAAAACACTATATGAATTACAAAGTGGTTGTACAACTTTGCGATTTCAACAGCAATGGAGGAATGTTTCCCTTGCTTCAGAGTTTTTTATCTTGGCCATTCTAGCTGGTATAAGATGGAATCTCATAGTCATTTTGATTTGTACTTCCTTGATGACTAACAATGTTCAACATTTTTTAAGAGCTTCTTGGCCATTAGAAATTTCTCTGTTGATCTGTACCCCATTTTTAATTGGATTGCTTGGTTTGCTGATGTCTAGTTTCTTCAGTTCTTTATGCATTTTGTATATCAGCCTTCTGTTAGATGTAGTGTTGGTGAAAATCTTTTCCAAATTTATAGGCTGCTTCTTCTGTCCTACTGACTGTGTCCTTCACCTAACAGAAGCGTTTCAGTTTCATGACATCCCATTTATTATTAATTGTTGATCTTAGAGCCTGAACTGTTGATGTTTAGGAAGTTGTCTTCTGTGCCAATGTGTTTAAAGCTATTACCTACTTTTCTTCATCAGATGTAGTGTACTTGGTTTTATGTTGATGTCTTTGGTCTACTTGGACTTGAGTTTTCTGCAGGGTGATGGATATGGATCTATTTGCATTCTTCTACATGTGGACATGTGGAAGGCTACTTGTAGTACAATTTACAATCATACAGATGTACTGTTTACATCTGCAGTCTTACTTGGTAAAGAAATATATACAGAATATATACTGATGCCTGTTTTATTGTTGGTGGTTGGTTGGTTTGCCTTGCTTTAGAGTCAGTTTTACATAAGGAATGGCCTTCTTGCTTTCAGCAGCAGCTACACTACTAAAATAGTTACTTTGCACTGCTACAGTAGTAGTTCTTCATAGCTGGCCCATCTGAAGATGGCACCTATACATACTCTCTCTCTATGTGTGTGTGTGTGTGTGTGTGTGTGTGTGTGTGTGTGTGTGTGTAGAGGTAGGGTTTGGCTTGCTTTAGCTATATGCGTCCCATATGTAACATTATATCAGAAACTTGTCACTCCTAATTAAAGGTGCACATTCTTAAAGAAAGATCCAGCAGACACCAGAAACTGTAATTCAACCACCTTTTGCTGTGTAAGCTCTGTCACTGGAAAAATGGAAAAAGATGATGTTAGCCAGCAGTGAGTATAGGCAAGTAGAGTTTTATTAATTCCATCTGTTCTCTGCTATGCATGTTTTAGCACAAGATTGTCATCACACTAAGAAATGTGGTCAATTAAAGATTAATATATCAATTTTAGCTTAGATTTCCTAATTGGTTTAATTAATTTTTATACAGATATTGAGTAATTGTATTTTGTCAGGCTGAACAGAAGAGATTTTATTAAGGATATCAGTCTTCTTAGCTGGGAGTGGGAGAAATCTTACAATATCAGCCCTCAAAGCAGAAAAAAAAAGTCCTGCTTTTGCTTCATGGGAAAAATGAATACCATGGGGCGTTTTAGATGCAGCTTTTAAAGAACTGCACTTTCTTCTTTATCATTTTCATAAAAAATAAAATTACCTAGATTAAAAGTAAACACATTTAGAAGTAATTTCTAGTATCTGTAAGTTCACTTTCTGTGGCAGTTTAAACGAGAATGACCCCCATAGGCTTATATATTTGAATACTTGGTTCCCAAATGGTGAAACTGTTTGGGAAGGATTAAGAGGTATGACTTTAAGGCTGCAAAAGCTCACACCAAGCCCATTCTCTCTTTCAGCTACTTCTCCAGCTCCATGGCTGCCTGCTACTGTGCTCCCTACCATAATGATAATAGACTGGCCCCAGCAAGCCTCCAATTAAATGCTTTATTTTAAAGATGCCTTGGATGTGTAATTAGGTGTACCTTAACTAAGACAACTTTCTTTCTTTCTTTCTTTCTTAAACAAAATATTATCCTCAAATACTCAACTTCCCATTCAAAGACAGTTCTCTGTTTTGTTGTTATCACTGCTGCTACATACATCACTGATGAGTTAGAATGACCATTGATTCATTAACATTACCAAATAATTCAAATCCAAATCAGCAGCAGTATAGTCAGAATCACAGGGTCCTGAAGACTAAGAAGTGGAGATGGTGTGGGTTTATATTTTGTTGTAACATTTTGCTGAAGTTTTAAATAGGAAAACATTTGAAAGAGAAAGGCAAGTCTAACTATCTTTTTTCCTAAATATTTCTTACTCACCACATCCTAGTGGTTAGTAATTCTCCTTTAGTCCCCCCTACATGTGTCCTTAAATACCATTATGTCCACTGACTTTAATGGAAAGAAGGCTGAGTATGACTATTGTCATAATGCATCAGCCTCATAATGTATCAGAACCAAACTCTACCTCTGATACAGAAGAGATGTGTGAAAGAGATTTGCAGGAAAGGCATGATCAGAGACTATCAGAGACTGGGGGAATCCCAAGCAGTTCACTCTGAAAGTCAGAGATCTGGTACTATAAGCCTAAAGAATAAAGGTGATCACGTTATTGGTCTGGAAAAGAGGAAAAACACTGAAATACATTACCAGTGTGTTGATGGGGTTGTGAAAATATTTTTGGATAACTTTGTGCATTTAAGTACAACAATGGCAAATATTTACTCAGTTTTATACAAATTTAGTGGCATAACTTGCATGTTCCTCATTTCATCATGTGTGAATCCTCTGGGCCAACAGATTATTATACACATGAGAGGTGTTAGATGTGTGCTTGATTTCTGTATATGCCAGCGAACGTTGGAGATTGTTGCTGATACATTAAAGAGCCTCTATTCTTTTTTTTAATTTTTATTATTTTTCTTCACAATTTACTCATTATATAGCCTGATTGAAGCCCCCTCCCTCAACTCTCTCACACTCCCTCCCTCTTCCCTTTATCCCCTTCCCCTAGTCCAGTGAAAGGGTGAGTTTCCTACTATTACCACCTGACCATAACTTGTTAAGTCTAATCAGGACTGCAAGGATCCTCTTTCTCTGGGGCATGGCAAGGCTGCATCACCAGGAGCAAGTGTTCAAAGAGCATTCAACTGAGTTCATGATAGAGGCAGCCCCTGCTCCCCTCACTCAAAAATCCACATGGAGACTGAGATGCCAGTAGGCCACATCTGAGCAGGTGGTCTACACAATAGAATACTACTCAGTTATTAAAACAAGAAAATCATGACATTTGCAGGCAAATCGATGGAACTAGAAGAGATCATCTGAGTGAGGTAACCCAGAAACACAAAGACAGGCATGTATACTACTCACAAATAAGTGGATATTAGCCATATAATATAGGACAGCCACCTACAGACATAAAGAAACTAAACACTAAGGAGGATCCTAGGGAGGATGCTTAAATCTCATTCTGAATGGCAAACAGGATAGACACCAGAAGCGGGGAAAGAGAGGAAACAGGATTGGAGTCTACTATAGAGGGTCCTCTAAAAATGTTCACTGAACAGGGAACGGTACAGATGCTGAGACTCAGAGTGCAGGGAGCCTTATGGAGGAAGAGAGAGGTAGGAATAAAGGAACATGGAGGGGACGGGAGCCCCACAAGGAGACCAACAAAACTAAAAGATCTGAGCCCAGGAGGTCCTGCAGAGGCTGATGTACCAACAGAGGACCATGCATGGAGAGGACCTATTCTTAATTTGTATTTCAGGAAGATTTTACCGAAATCACTTCAAACTGTCTTTCAAATTTCAAAGACTCAAAAACATTATTTTCTGTTTGAGATTCCCACCAGTAACTTCAGCACCAACATTTAAAATGGAGTGGTGGACAGTGAGTTCAGAGTTTATCATAGCCTCTAACCTATGGACAACTAGGTACATTCCTTGATGGACCAGATTATTGGGCAAGATTAAAAGGAACACTGAGATAACTATTGATTTTATGGACCAAGTAGTAGTGTTTGTTTCAGCCTTATTTCTCTTTGGAAGAGAAAAAAAAGTAAATAAAATTAAAAATTATTCAACCTGTGTAAATCACCTCCAAAATTTTATTTTAAAACTTTAAGACAATCTTTTACTCAGTCACTTTGCTAAATGGAGAAGGGTAGAGCTCTAGCCATTCTGTGCCTCTTGATTTTGGAGGCTGCAAATGAAACAGGCCTTCTCTTTGGAAACTAAACCAGTGTAATATGTTAATGACTCAGATCTCATTCCCCATAACATGAAATGCTCAAGCTGTTTTACTTCGCAGGAGGAGCTCATTATATGTTCTCCTATGGACAGAATAAAAAAGCGGCACGATGCTAAATGGCTGTAAATCCTTAGAGGAAGTTACTAATCAACATTGGATTGTTCCCACTAGCCTTAATGGTGGAAATAAGTAGGACTTTATATTTCAGTAGCTGCAAAAGACTGACAGCTAGGGGAAACACCAACAAGACAAAAAAAAAAAAAAAAAAGACTCTTCAGATGTCAGAACACTAGTTGGTATCTGAGCATTTACAAAGATCCATGCACAGATCCGTGGGAGCAGTCATAGGGCAATATGAAGAGCATCTCTTTGGGCCCTAATTGCCTTGTTTCAAGCCCATTCTGAGCAACAGATGTGTTGTGCTCCATTCATTGAGCTTCAGTTTCCTTATAAATAAAGTGGTATTTTATTATACTTACTTTGGAGGACTATTGAGCCAATTAAATAAACAACCATGTTGTAAAGCGTTTAGCAAATTCTGTGGCACTTATTAAGTCGATTTTAAAGATAATTGTTATTATTAGCCTTACTCCAAATATCTTACTTTGTCCTATTATGTAGTAGCTCATGATGATAAGTTGGGAATGAATTATGACCACAAGGAAATACGTGATTGAATTCTTACTGCGTACCCACCCCGTACCAGCACTGGGCACACACAAAGAAAAATGAAGCCTCCAAAGTTTGTGGTATACAAAAAACTGGAAGTTAATAGGGGAAGAAAATAAATAACAAATATGAAAAGAAGGAATATAGCAAAAGCCAGATTCCAGCTTCAAATATAGAGGTGGTAGAAAAATCACATAACAGATCTCCATAGAAAATGATACAATTTAATAAATAAGAGTATTGTTGGAAGCAACAAATCATTTCATTTTTAGAATGGAGGATATGAAAACAAATTCAGTAAGTTGTTCAAAGTAGCACGATACATGTCAAAACTAGAAATAACTTCAAAGACTGTTTGACTCTAAAGCCTAATCCTTCATACTTTAACTGGACTTAGCAGGGAGAAATGACTTAGTGCATGGACTGGAATATGGAAAAGCAGATAAGGGCAATCTGGGACTTTCCATGACAAGAAGTTCAATGTACCTATTAAGTTTGATAGGCTAAACTTTAGGAATGTCTATGGAGTCCTCAAAATGGAAACTAGGGAAAAATAAAAACAAGTTTATTTCTGATAAAACCTTAAGTGAATCACGGAAAAGTTCACTCACGTATTCATCAACTTATACAGTTTTAGTTCTGGTTACTCTAGGTGGGCGGGGATAGCATAGGAATGAGGAAGCCAACAACAGTGTCTATTTTCAGGCCCTTCTCATATTGAGGGAAATCTTATGACCATTGGCAGTAAGTACATTTAATAATAAACACAAAGCTTTCTAATTATGATGAACTCGATGAAGGCAGAGAACCAAAGGGATCTCATGATGAGTGACTGCAAAGAGGTGGGATGCTGCTTTAGAGGATAATGCTTGCTTTATTGGGAGGTTATTGGGAAGAAGAAAGAAGTCTGAGGATGAGTTCCAGTTAGAAACAACAGACTCACAAGGTCCCGAGGGCAGAAAAGCCTCATGTGCAGAAGGGAAACTGAAAGTAATGCCACTTTGTCCAAATTTTTCTCACCACTTTCTCTCTCATGCCATTGTGTTCAAAACTCTCAAAAATTATGTACAGTTTAACTATTCTATTCAGTGGGTAATCCCTACAAGAATAACTTCCTAATGAGAGCAGGGTCCTTTGTTTTGAGCCCCATTTTTCACAACCCAACATCTAGTTCATGTGTGTCCCACAGCAGAGAATTACAAATGTTAAATTAACATATGTGTGTTTGGATTAGTGAGTACCAGTTCTCCACAGAATATTGAGTTCTATCTTTCTAAATCTGACTCCACCAGATAAATCGGCTCTGTAATCTCTGCAGGGTCATTCTGAAATTTACTTCTCTCCGTATTTCTCAGCACAGATAACACATGGAAAATAATGCCTAATAATGAACTTGCCCCCTGAGGTAATTTAAAAGAAGTAGAAAAGGAAATATAAAATTAAGGTGATTTCATTTATAACCCAGTTATCAAAGATTATTATGTTGCAGTGAGGTGAAATATAATCTTGTTGTCCTACGTGTTTATGATGTTGGGTATTTCTCCTTATTGAATAAGAAAACTACAGTAGTAGTGACAGTACTTTTTTATGTAATATATATTCCAGCATATTACAGAGATCTTTTAAAACAAAACAGGATGTGATGTCACTATGAGTTCAGCTTCCCAAATTGCAATTTACATGTGAATATGAATTGATTGTGTGTAAATTTCCATTGACAGTGGGCTCTTTTATGTCACATAATATTTTCTATCAATTGTGTTCGTTGCATGACAGATGAAAATATCAAAGTAGAAAGTTGTATAGGTAGAAATTAAGTAACCCATACTAGCCTCTACCATAAAGTAAGCCAATGAGAGAATAATTTTTAATCAAATGTTGTTTTAAATGCTTCAAAAAGTTTATTAGTGGTGAATTTAAATGGTAGAAGTTGCTACATATGCATAAAAATTAAATACTTAGTGGCTAAATTTTATGATTGCTTGACCATGATGTCATATACTTTGTTGAGCATAGAGTACATCAGTGCCCTAGATTTCCCTGCCTACAATCCACACTATGTGTGTGTGCTTAAAAACTCAGGTGTTTTTTTTTTTTTCTCTGCTTCTGCCCATGTGATGAAGGCAATGCTGGCAATGGGGGTCACAAAGAGAAACTACCATGTGTATAAAAGTAATTTTTTTTCCAAACAGCGTTTTTTCAGATCTTAATTATTTGAACACAGTTGTCCAGTTGTGCAGTTTTGCGTTCCCTTTGAGAAATGAGATTCACCAATGTAAAAGAAGCGCATAGTGGTAACAAGTTTCAACCTAGCTCCCCCTCCACCGTTGGCTGATATTTGTAAGAATGTGGTGACTATTTCAGTGACTCACTAATACCCTTCGCAAAGGATTGATTTGTAGATCCTTGTTAAGTTCCAGAATGCCTAGGCAGCCAATCTCTTCCCAAAGAGAAGAGAAGAACCATATGGCCTGGCTCTTGTTAAAACTTAAGTAAAGATGCCTTGGATTGGGAACTGGACCCACGGTGGGGTACCCAGGATGGGGCAGCAGTGATTGAGAGAAAACACGGAGAAGTAGTCAAAACAGGCATGAGTGCCTACTGAACTCTAGCCAGAAAGAAAACAGATTTTTACTGCAAGAGGCCATGTTCCAAATAATAAGAATTAAGACACATTTGTGTTCGATTCTGGATCATCAAAGAACCTGAGTGAAGTCTGGATCCTTGAGGTGGTTTAGTTTGCATGATTACTGAGAGGGTCATAGACATCTCACAAAAGGAAGATGCTGGTGCTCGCGTGTACCTTTTCTTTCTGGTGATTCTGCTGTTTGTTTGATGCCCAGGCTTCTGGGCTTCCTCCCAGAATAAATGAGCTGCTTGGCTCAAATTCATCCTTTGTAATGTTTGAAAATTCTGAAAAAACAGTATACCATCATTCTGTGACAAACTTGTTTAATTACAGAAAGCTCTTTCATCTTTGCAGCACTTTGTTTTCCGTAGGCATGGATAGAACAGAGTGCAAAATATGCATAGACAAATTCACAATAGATCATTACTGTACTTACTAGCTGAAAATACTTGGTGGAGGAATATGATGCCATCAAATAGAGGATGCCAATAGTCGATAGTATGGTGTGCAAGAGAATATTGGGATGAGTTGGGTACATATAGCATTTGCTAAAGTCCAGGTCCTTAAAGTGGACATTATGTCATCCCCATGTTTGATGGGCTTGAGATTCCTCATTTGTTTTTCTCACTGCTGAAAATCAACTGAATGAAAAAGGAATTGGGGACACTAGACTCTAACTTTTCTGGACAGTGCCATGAGCACAACAGATGGCGAAGTGTGTCACAGGGCTTGAGGGGGACACCAAGATCAGAAACGAGGAGTGAAATGAATAGGAAATACAAAAGCAAATGAGTGTCAGTTGTTGAGCATTCTTTTCCTTATGACCCAGGTCATGAACACTGAGTAACCATTGTCTATGGGACCTAGGCTGCTCCAGGACCATGAAGCTGTGTACCATGTAAGCAAATCGCCCAGCTCAAGGAAAAGCAATCTGATCTCCTTTTGAGTGGAAGCTGAGGAAAGGAAAGGAGGCTACAGAGAAAACAAACATGAAATCAGTGTGCCACAGTGATACAATGCATCTTAATCATTTACAAATAATTAATCCAGAAATAATTACTCATTAGCAGCATTGTAGTGTTCAACCACAAATGTCATAACTAATCAGAAACTACAAGAACACTGATAGACATGAAATATTAAATCCAGCTCTTTGAGAATGCCTCTAATCTGCTGTTGTCAGAAATATCTTTCCTTAGCTCTTGTTGTCATTTAGCATATGTTGAAATACTTTAGAGGCTATGTTAAACCTTTAGATATGCAGTGATGTTGACCAAACTCAGTAGGATCTGCCCATTTTCTTCAGCTAAAACTCAATTAAGATCAAATTAGTAAATATATGCTGCTGCTTCGACTAGTTTACACATTTGTTTCAGTTGCTATAAATTAACAGGTAGAGGAACTGTCTACATGAATGAGAAAATATAGATCATCCTGTGCCATGAGTTGCCCATCCCCCCCATACCATCATATTGACAAATGACCCTATTCTTTATAGAGCATCTCCGGGGAAAGAAGCCTGCTTATCCACCCTGGAGAGCCATCTCATCATTTATAGTTCTACGATCAGCAGAGTCATCTTTCTCTTTAACCTAAATCCTCAGTGCCCTTCATGGTAAAATTTATGGGCAAGTCTTTCTGTTTGGTCCACAGTGAATCCTGGGAACAGCTGATCATTGTTCCACTGAGCCCTCCACATAAATGGAGGCTGGTATCATCCATCAGTCTTCCCCGACTCCAGGTAGAATCAAAGAGCTCCTGCTACTAGCATCCATGGTTTTTTCAGGTTGTAATATCCACTGCCACTTCACACAATCATGGAATCATCTTTCTTTTCTTCTTATGTAAAAGACAGGAAAAAAAAAAGAGTGAGTGTTATAGTGTTATATAGCATACACAAAGACTGGGTGAAGAGAGAAAAAGATTAATCAGGGCAATGTTTCTTTAACATCGTCATCCTTCCTTTTCTTTTAACTCTCTTCCATCTCACAGTAGGGTGAAATAAAATTATATTATATTTTTATATTATATATTATAATATATAATATTTATATAATATTATATATTATATTAAAATTAAATTATATTATAATTTCAGAACATAAATATGTTAGTTAACATACTTTCTATTCTTTTTTTTCTGAGAGGGGGCTATGTTCTGAGATTATAATATAACAGCATTATTTTCTTCTCTCTCTCCTCACTTCAAACCCTAACGTATACCCCTCTTTGCTCTCTTTCAAATTTATGGTCTTCCACCCTTAGTTGTTATACATGTATTATATGTATGTATAGAAACATATATTCCTAAATACAACCTGCTCAGTATGTATGATGTTGCCTATATGTATTTTTTTCAGAGCTGACCATTTGTTATTGGATAACCAGTTTGTGTGATCTTCTCAGGAAGACTGTTTCTCCCATTTTCAGCCTCTCTTCATTGCCTGGAGTTTTGTAGGCATAAGGCCTCATGGGCTTACCTGCTCTACTTTGGCGTGTCAGTGCTTGTCCTCATTCAGCTCAAGTTTAAGGAGTCATAGTGAGACTTTATGGCTATATTTTCTCAGATTAGTAGGATACAGTCTTACATCAAGCTTCTTTATTTTCTGGTTTCTGCAATCTCACTCATCAAGTCCATGAAGTCCTGTAACTATTCATCACTGTGTAGCACAGGCTGCCTTCAAACTCAGGGTAATCATCCTCAGCCACCCATTTGGAACACGGGTACTTGACTTTTGTTTTTAAATCTCTGTTTTTGAATCTCTTTTCTATTTCTTCAAAATTCTTCCCAGCATTGTATTACACTTTTTTTTGCATACTTTATCTTATTTTGCTTTAATTAATTATTTATTTAGGTAAGTGTGTTGCAAATTAAATTAAGTCATCATTTGAATACATGGCAACTCCCCCACCCCTTTCTCTTGTTTTCTCTTATATTAGGAACGTTTTTGAAGAAACTATCAGCCACTAGATTTGTTCTGTAATGAAACCTGGCATACACTGTAGTTTTCCTTGCTCAAAAGCTGCAAGGGGCTTTCTTAATTTCAGTTGCCTAGATGCACAGGCCCTCCCATTCCTCAGTTCAAAACCCCCACCTTTCAAAGTAGCTGAAAACTCTTGAAGAAATTATTTCTACGGGTCATAAGTAAACATCCTCACTGTTCTGTGGAGTGTTTTGTGCCTATAAAATGATGACGTATTCAGGATTGCAGTACCATTTTTCACACCGTTTTTCTTCATAGGCTGTTCAAGGTCCAACAGCCAGGGGCAATCAGAATAGAAGCCAAGGAACACTCAGTTCCAAAGTTCGTGGAGTTCCATTTTCTATCATCTACTTCTGCGCCCGTGGACATGTGAGGTCTGCAACAGCGTCTCAAGCACCAAATTCCATATTCTCGGCAGCAATGCAGCGTTGACTATTTTGCTCACATCTGATTGCTTCCTCTATATTAAATGCTCCGTGAAAAACTGAAAAAACAAAATTACTGGCCTAATAGGTGGAAGGGGCATAGCAGGGTCTTGTGATCCCAGGCTGGCTTAAATTTCCTACTTAACCAAGGATGACTTTTCATATGGGATCTGCCTCTCTTCATTTTCTGAGTGCTAGGATTACAGGGGACACCAGAAATCCTTGTGTAGGCAGCTCAGAGCTTGAACATAAGGCTCATGCATGCTGGGCAGGCATTTAAAGAAATGAAACTATACTCTTTATCTTTAGATTATTTGCATACAAAATTTTATATTACATCTGCACTGGTAATGCCTAGAATCTCAATTTATCTATGCTTCCACTACTTCTTAACCTGCAAAGAAGTGACAGTTCTCAAGAAAATAATAGCATACATTTTTTTTCTCATGAAAAATATGCTCTGTATTATAATCATAGACAGGGTATCAATATGAAATCTTAATGGGCTGAAGAGGTAATTATATAGTTTAAATGCATAAATCAAATATACTTAATTTTTTACTCATTTGGTAAAAAATAAAAGCCATTCTACACAAAACAGTAGAAAAAGAAATTAACATGTAAGTGAGTGATAGCTCCCATGAGATTAAATTTTATAAACCGTGAAGAATCTCTATGAATAAGAAAAACAAGAACTCGTCCTAGACTAAAATTGCAAAGTGCATGAATAAATAATTTACAATTAAAGAAATTCAAACTGATGATAAATATAGAAAAAAATTCTGGTAATCACAGCCTTCCAAAGACAAAACGGTTTTCTTTCAGAAAGCTTGAGTTCCAAGCCTGTGAAGATTCATTAGAAAAATAATTATAGTGATCTCAGGAAGAGAACTCAGTCATCAGAAGGGCATTTGCATAGTTGTCACTTAATCCTTTTTTTCTGCTTGAAAAGCCATGGTTTTTAAATGATGGTTTTTTCATAAACATTTTATGCATTCTATGCATTTCATGCAGCCTATCAAAGTGCCTACATGCAACACAATCTTGATGACTAACATCTCCAACAGATGAAACATGTTAAGTGTTCCCTGTGTCAGCAAATCTCTTCACTTAAAGAATAAAAGCTCTAGAATGAGTTCAGTTCAAAACCAGGAATAGCGCTGTCCTAGCCCCAAGCAGACAGAGAAAACTGTCTTTAAAATATTTATCAGAGAGAAAAATTATGCCTACTTCTTCTAGAAACAAGGAAATTGTAGAATATAGACAAATAACAACCAACTGCATCTTCATGGCTCCTTTTAGTAGGTTTCTTGAGACAAGTTTTCTTGTAGCCCAGGGAAGTATGAAACTCATTATGTGGCAGAGGATGGCTTTGCAGCTCTCTCCGCCTCTATCTCTCCATTGTGAGAATTAGGGGTGTGTAGCACAACTCCCACTTTAATGGAATGCTGGGAGCAGAACGCAGAGATCTGGGGGGGTCAAAGAGCTGGCCATTCAGTTCAGAAAGCATACAAAGTTAACGCTGCCTGCTTCTCTAATTGCTTTCTTGTGTTTTCCATTCTTAAGATACTACTCAGCAATCAAAAAGGAGGAAATCATGAAATTTGCAGGCAAATGGTGGGATCTAGAAAAGATCATTCTGAGTGAAATATCCCAGAAGGAGAAAGACAAACATGGGATATACTCACTTATATAGACCTATAAGATATGATAAACATAATGAAATCTATACACCTAAAAAAGATAATCAATTGAGCGGACATGGGGTAAGATGATCAATCTTCATTTAGAAAGACAGATGGGATGTGCATTGAACGTATGACAGGAGTCTACTGAGCGCATCTGAAAGACTCTAACTAGCAGTGTTTTCAAAGCAAAGACTCATGACCAACCCTTTGGCAGAGTACAGGGAATCATAAGTAAGAAGGGGAGTTAGTCTGATGGGGAAAGGATAGGAGCTCCACAAGGACCAAATATATCTGGGCACAGGGTCTTTTCTGAGACTGACATTCAACCAAGGACCATGTATGGATATAACCTAGAACCTCCACTCAGATGTAGCCTGTGGTAGCTCAGTAACCAATTGGTTTCCCAAAGTGAGGGGAACAGGGACTATTTCTAACAGGAACTCAATGACTGGCTCTTTGGTCTCCCCACCCCCGAAGGGAGGAGCAGTCCTGTTAGGCCACAGAGGAGGGCTTTGCAGCCAGTCCTGAAGATACCTGATAAAACAGGATCAGATGAATGGGGAGGAGGTCCCCCCTATCAGTGGACTTGGAAAGGGGCACGGTGGAGATGAGGGAGGGAGGGAGGGAGAGACTGGGAGGGAATGAGGGATCGGGATCGGGACATGGCTGGGATACAGAGTTAATAAAATGTAACTGATAAAAAAAAATAAAATTAAAAAAAAAGAAAAAAAAAAAGAGTGTTTTACCACATCGTGTGTCTAGAACAAAATTTATCTCAACATCGGTATATTGTATATAAGTCTTTCTGTTTTGCCAAGACAGAGATTTTGTTCAACATCTCTAAATATCAATGTGTTTTCATACTCATTCACCAAATGGAATTTCAGGAGCAAATGCTAGTATATTCATTAGGTTTTTATTCATTGAAACAATCATTTGGAGACTTAATAGAAGTATACAAGAATGTATCTATTTCTATGCAGAGTCTCGATATAATTTATTCAAGTTTTGTGCTGATTATATAAGCAATAATTTTATATCTATATTTAAACACATCATAATTTGTACTTATCACTCCATGTGTGGTTGGTTACTACCAGTGTGAAGAGTCCCTCCCACATTTTTATACCTAGTCTCTGGAGAACATGTCACTACCAAATAGTAAAAAAAGTTCCATGTAAACAAAATTCTTTCGGTGTTTGAGGTCAGGTGGCAGAAAGCCCTGAAATGCGAGCATGTGCAGATTTTATTGGAACCAGGAACGAATTGCCAGTATATTGTAGATGACAGTTCATCATAGATGGGGCAGGTGCAGTTCATGGAAACTATGTATGATGATAGGCTAACAGTGAGTCATTTAGAATCCTTGGCTTTATGACTTCAGCAAGGTATCTATAGAGAGTAGAAGAGAATGAGGGAAGGAGAAAAATAAACCAAATAAGTTTCTCTCTGTTCTGTCATGCTTGCCTGGCATAGTCTATGGGTACACAGTAAGCTGTAAGAGGCTGGTTAAGGGCCACTTCAGTCCTACTATAGACAATCTTGCAGTTTTCCCAGGAGGGCAATTATGCTGGGCTTGCAGCCATCCTGAATAGAATACAATTTGAAGCTTTTTTCTTTTCCCAAATCCTCAGTTAGTATATCTGCACAGTTAATGATCCCAAATAAACACCTCTCAGGGTCAGCTTTTAGGGAACCCAGCCTTAGTTAGGCAATGTCCAGAGTCTGCTAGGAAAACACACACACACACACACACACACACACACAAACACACTGCAAATGAACATGAAGAATCCTAACAGTGATAGATATTCCTAAGAAGTAAACACAGGAGGCAAGTAGTGGAGAGCAAGGGGCACCATGTTGCCTGGGCAGTGTGAGCAGGCATTTTAGATGGTCTGTGAGGAATAGACACCAGAATGACAGGAAGGAGGAGTCTTGTTTAAGGTAGATGGGAAGGGATATTCATTATCTTACCTCCAAGTTCTCAGCACAGAAAACTCCAGAAGGGAACTGCTCTAACTTTTAACAGCGTAAACTGTGCGTCTTATTTTAAATACATTCTATAATGTATTCTATCAGTCAAGAACCCAACAGGAAACAGATGGCACACCAAAAATGGGATCATTTGAGGAGGCAATAAGAGGGATATTTACAAAGAGACAAAAAACCGCCCCTTCCAAACAACATTGGATCAGCAGGTTGTCATCAGCTCTCTAGGACTCACTTTTCAAAGGTAGAGGGAGGCCTGGATAAACCATGGGTCCATTAGAAAATGAGCCTCGCTTTCCTGGATTTTAACATCCTTCTGACCTCAGTTCCATGGCCTGCTCTCCATTCCCTATGCCAGAGAGCCAAGCTTAGAATAGATTGGAGAGTCCAACCAAGCTGGCTTTGAAGAACACAATTTGGGGGGATTAGGGTTAGAGGATACAATCAGAGAAGCAAAAGAAGGCTCCCATGTGTGTGGTCTGCATTTTAAGATATACTTGGAAGATACCAAAAAGAAACAAAAAGACACAGCTGAAGCTGTAGTTTGGGCTGTTGTCACAGGCAAGTCCTTAAACAACATCTGTGAGCTATTAAAAAAACAAATTAAATAATCTGGCTATGTTGGCCCAAAGCTTTTAGTCTTTCATCCTAGCCTTCCAGAGATAGAGACAGCCCTCTGTGACATAGCCCACTCTGTCCTTTGTATACAACACCATCTCTAGATAGATAGATAGATAGATAGATAGATAGATAGATAGATAGATAGATAGAAAGAAAGATTAGTGGACAGACAGACACAGAAAGACAAACAGACAGACTACAGAGATGAAACTGATGAATTGGTCTGAAATGGTAGTTTTGATATGTATTACAGAAAAATAAATTAGCTGATTATTTTAATGGATATAATATAAAAAGCACCCAGAATATTGAATCATTATTTCAAATTGTGAATAAAGTTAAAATTTAAAATAATTCAGTTCCCATTCTTATTGTATATGCCCCCCCTTTAAAGAAATCATAACTCCATTAGCTCTCTTACTGTGCTATAAAGTCAGATTTTAGTTAATCTATGATTCAAATTAAAGGATGTTTTTTTTTTTCTTGTGCCTCTTAATTCTCTGGTGAAAATTTTAGAGAGATAAATAAAAGCCCCTGAGATAAGCATAGGATTTGCAAGTGAGATCACAAAGAAGGCAGTATAGGGAAGATGGAGACAGAGACAGCAAACAGAAGGCAAATAACTGAGATTGGGACATTTACATTAATGTTTGTGATGAAGTGGGATTTACATTCTCACAAAACCAGATCCTGCTAGAGACTTCTAGTTGCATTGCAGAAGCAGGCTGTTTATTTAGGGAACTGTCTTTAATAATACTGTCTGGATTTGTGGCAGAGAGTTGGGTAGCCCTTTAATGGTCACAGTATCTGTGAAGAGCATAAGATTCCAGAAAATGAAAGTCACAGAAGGCCAAGCATCTGCAGAAGAGCACAAATAGCTCTAATCTGAAATGCATGATTTATCAAATGGGAACATGATTGCCAGCAATCTTACTTTTTTGGGTGATTACAAAGTTGAGCATAGTAGTGCATGTGACTCTTGCATGAGGACTTTGAAAGAGCTTTTAAAAAACAATTATGCAAGAGCCTTGGAGATTTTAATGTAAGCACAAGGCCTTTCAAGAGGCTAGAACTATAGAAAAAAGTGGGGAAGGGTTCAGGAAGGAGGGAGGAAGGGACGGGGGGAGTGGGGAGAGAGAGAAAGAGAGAGGGTGTGTGAACTGGAGCTCCTTAGGGAGAGGCTTGTATTTACTTGTCTAGGTTGGGCTGATCTACATAATTGAGTAAAACAGAATAAACATCTGTGAAATACAGCATTTGCATGTGTGGGTAAAACAGAATTACACCATCTCAAGGTCACATCATGAATGTATGAATACAGGATCACAGAACGTGTAAGCTCATTCTGAATGCACATAACAGACTTCTGAAGAAGCAACACCACACTGTCAAGGTCATCTATATAGTTAGTTATGTAATTCTTAAATAAGTGGACTGTAGGGTCAAATGCCTGATATCTAAATCCTAGTTCTGCCATTCACAATGTGACTCTCCATACCTGTGTCTTATAGATGAGAATAATAATCAGATTTAAATAAGAAGCAATGTGTCCATAGTACTAATGGTACCTATAACTTATTAGTAACTGATCAATTAATATTATATGGTGTTTGACATTAGAATTCCACTTAAGAAATCATCCATCACCTTTATCAAGCTGATTGCACACAAATTAGTGTGGAAGATTAATTAATAACCTATGAAAGTGGCCATAAGAAACAAAAAGTCAGTTAGAAAGCAGCTTTTAAAACCCCTTTTTTTTTTTTGGAACTCAAGAAATTAAATACCAACAAACCAAATAATCCTTTAAAAAGGGTACAGAGCTAAGCAGAAAATTTTCAACAGAGGAATATAGAATGACAGAGAAACACTTAAAGAAATGTTCAACATCCTTAGTCATTAGGGAAATGCAAATCAAAATGACTCTGAGATTTCACCTTACACCCATCAGAATGGCTAAGATCAAAAACTCAAGTGACAACAAATGCTGAAGAGGATGTGGAGAAAGGGAAACCCTCCTCCATTGCTGGTGGGAATGTAAACTTGTACAACCACTTTGGAAATCAATCTGGTGCTTTCTTAGAAAATTGGGAATAGTGCTTCCTCAAGATCCAGCTATACCACTCCTTGGCATACCCAAATGATGCCCCACCATTCAATAAGGACATTTGCCCAACTATGTTCATAGCAGCTTTAAGAACTTTTAAGGAAAGAGGATATGAGTTCTTTGGAACATTTTATGATTTGACTTGATATACTGACACTTATATTTGGAATTTCTCTTACTTGAAATTTTTAATTTTTCCTCTGGGTTTTTTTGTCTACTAATGTCAGAAGGTCTTCTTTTCCCCTTGCAGTTATAATTGGTTGTAGGTTTTGAGTAAAGGTATTTATTGAGCAAACAAAAGCATGGTGTACATTCGAATGCTGTGTACAAGAACTAATTCAGGATAAGACATTTGATATTTTAAGCATACAATGATATGGATAAAAACAATTTTAAATGAGTAAAAGTATCATCTATTCAAGAAATCAGAGTCATTCAAATATCACTTTGTGTGCTTACTATCTCTCTTTGAAATCTCACCCAGACTCTCATAGGCTGTATATATGTGACAATGTTTTCAACTCCCAAATCTCCTCCTAAAGAGTCTCCTGGAAGGTTTAAGATGTGTCACATTGATTGTGATTCCAAGTGCTTCATCGTAAATAAGGAAGAGAGGTATCTCCTTTTGCTTAGAAGCCACCCTGCGCTTCTCTACCCATACTATGAATAATATGCGTGCATTCTGAAACTATAAAAGCATTGATTATAGCCTTGATAAAAATGTTGGGTTAGCTTTTGGATTTGGTTTGTGACTGCATTAGTGAATCCCTAGGCTATCTTGGATATTTAGTTTTCCCTTCTATGTTTCTGTTTTATGATACAAGGCATTATACAATGATAGTTGCTGATGACTAAGTAGTGATAAGTTTATCAGCAGTCTCTTACTCCAAATAAAATACAGATATCTCTAAGCAAAACTGTCATTCTTCAAAAGAGTTCACCTTTTATAAACATAGATGGTGTTTTGTAAACATAGATGGTGTTTACAATTAGACAATTGAAGACTCTCCACACATAAGTAAATGCATTCTAGACTTGGACTGACTGCTTTGATTAAATCTAAGGCTATCTCCATATTCTTTTGTCTTAAAACTTAACTAGTCTTCATAATGCTATTTGTATGTATGTTTTCAGGGTTGACCAATTGGTATTAGATAACCAGCTGGTATGTTCTTCCTTGGGGAAAATTATTTCTCTTCTCTCAGCATTCCTTTATTGCCTGTAGTTCTTTTTCATAATTTTTATTTTTTTCTTCACACTTTATTCATTATATATCATGATTGAAGCCCCCTCTCTCAACTCCTCCCAGTCCCATTATCCCTCCCTCTTCCTCTCATCCTCTTTCCCTAGTCCACTGAAAGGGGGAGTTCTCCACTATTGCCATCTTCCCATAGTTCGTTAAGCATCAGGACTGCCTGGATCTTCTTCCTCCATGGCCTTTGTAAGGCTGCATTATCAGGGGCTAGTGCTCAAGGAGCAGTCAACTGAGTTCATGCTAGAGGCAGCCACTGCTCCTCTCACTCAGAGATCCACAAGGAGACTGAGCTGCCAATAGGCCACATCTGAGCAGGGGGTCTAAGTCCTCTCCATGCATGGCCCTCTGTTGGTGCATCAGTTTCTGCAGGACCTGCTGGGCTCAGATCTTTTAGTTTTGTTGGTCTCCCCGTGGGGATCTTGTCTCTTTCACATCCCTCTATTCCCATGCCTCTCTTCATAAGATTCCCTGTGCTCTGCCCAAAGTTTGGCCCTAAGTCTCAGCATCTGCTTTGATCCCTTGTTGAGTGTATCCTTTCAGAGGACCCTCTGTATTAGGTTCCCATTCTGTTTCTTCTCTTCCACCACTCCTGGTGTTATTACCCTGTCTGCCATTCTGAATGAGATTTAAGCATACTCCCTAGGGTCCTCCTTAGTGTTTAGCTTCTTTAGGTCTGTAGATGGCTGTTCTGTATTATTCCGCTAATACCCACTTATAAGTGATCTCTGTCTTTCTGTTTCTTGGTTACCTTACTCAGAAGGAAGCCTGGGATCCACGGGGATCAGCCTCCTGTAGTTCTTTTTTGGAGGGTTGATACTTAATAGTTTTTTTCCTTTTCCAGTCCAGTTTGGTATGTCTATTAGTCTCGTCTTTGTTCAGCTCATGTTTGGATAGTTATGTTGATGAGAAGTTATGTAGCTTCTGACATTACTAAGAGAAACAATCTCACAGAAAATTCCCTGTTCTTCTCAATCTTGCAATCTACTACCAGAACATTGTGTAACAGGTTATAAACCTCTCTTCAATGACACCTAGTAGTACTACTGGATGATTTAAAGCTCATTAACAATGCTAAGGGTATTTATTAGGACTGAGACTGTATACAATTACCGCAGTGGAAACTGAGCCCTATTATAAATAAAATAGACATAGATGATTGCCCCTGGCCTTTTCTGAATGGAATTTTACACAGGGTAGTTTCTTCACTATAATGATTTTGATGATCAAATTTATTTGATAATTATTGGATGGATTATATTTGGCCCTTCATAAGCATTACCTAAAAATTATGAAATTGTCAATCAATTTTTATATTGGAGTGTGTTTCTCTATTTTGTTTGGTCATGTATTATTATTTTTTTTCCTGAACTCCTTGGGCACTTGAGAAAGATTCAAGTTTATGATGTATAACTGTATGGAGTAAGAATGTCATATTTATATGCTCTTACTACTATGTTTATATTTATGGCTCTGCCTTCCTGGTAACGGATGCATGTGGGTATTCTATTTCTACATTTCTTCATTTGGGCGAATAAGTGCTTTTATACATTTAATTGAGATATGGTAAAATAAGTTGTCTTGCTGCAGAGCAGTTCATAAGTTATACATCCATTCCTTTTATCATCCTATCGCCAGCTTGATTGACAAGTGTTTCCGCTTGTCAGAAAGGGCCAGTAACTTGTAGGAGAGGACACTAGTCTTTGCTGACATGACCAAAATTTAAAATGGATAGTTTTGGTCCCAGAGTTTTCACTTTGATCCAATAAAAGACACAAACTTTACAAAAACATACATATACGTAATATTTATAGGATCTGAGTTATAATGTTAAAAATGGGCAAAATAAAACTAATAAACAATATGAATATTGTGAAGAAAACACCTACTTTTTGTTTGTTTGCTTGTGTTTGGACACTGCCTTGTATAACCCTGTCTGGTCTCAAACGCACTACATTTTTAAACTTCTGATTCTTCAGCCACAGCCACTGTTATATATGGTGCTGGGCATTGAACCTGGGCCTTCATGCATGCCAGGAGAGCATTCTACTAAGAGAACTATCGCTCTGGTTATCCCTCCTTCTACCCTATTTTTAAAACATAAAGAAAACTCATTCCTTCTGAATATCATAAATGGAATTGTTTTTCTTGGTGTATACAACATAGTTCACGGGTGTTAATTGCTATGAATATGTATCAAACAGAGGTATGAACTACAACCAGCAGTATCAATTACAAACTTCACCTCAATTACACAGCTGGCTTTCTGTACTCTTTCTCTCATTTTCTGAAATTATAGTTATGCCCCAGTAACATTTTTGTCTTTTGTATTAGTTTTATCAGACAAAGTAAGTAATTTCCCCTAGTTTCCGAGGAGAGGAATCCATTTAACCATTTTACATGCATTGATATGTGATGTCCATCATTTCCTAAATATCATTTCCTTTAATAATCTATAGGCTAGTGTCAATTCACAATGTATCAATCTATAAATTCATACAAAATTCTAACAGGAAACAGTTGTCCAAGAAAAAAAATTCCAACCAATGTAACCAGAATAAATTGTAATTTAAACGTGAATATTCATTTAAATATAATTCATAGAATTTAGTTATAACATAAATCTCTTTGAAAGCTGAAACAGTCAAGTTGACTTTAGTGAAATTTACATCATGTAATTTAAATCAATTAAATTCCAGTTATTGTTAAAACTATAAAAGGAACATCTCTTACCTAAGACACATTACAATTTTCAGTTAAAAAAGAAGTAATAAAATAATCTTCCAAATGCATAGATTTATAATGAGCAAATCCAGCTGTTTCCCTCATTATGAATTAATGTGTTTTCTCATTCAGCTGATATTTATTGAGTGCCTTTGCAGTGAATTGAACAGAGTGTAGGCCCATAAGCAGCTTCAATTTTGCTGAAAGAAATAGACTGTTCTGAGAAAACAATTAGCAGGCTAATTCCAGAATGAGGTAATTATTTGAAGGCAGTGAACAGAAAGTGAAGATGGAACTTGAGTTACGAAAATCACCCTGGCTAGGTTGAACAGGAAGAGCTCCTCTGAAGAGGAAGGTTTTGAGTGACAGATGGGGGAGGGGGAGAAGGAAGATGCTTGCTGTAGGCAGAGAGAGAAGGTGAAGACTGAACGACACTGTGAGAAGGCACAGTAGGCGATGATAGTGGAAAGAAAGAAGAGAAACAGACTGTATGGAAAACAATAGGCCAAAGTCAGAGCTTTGGGTTCTCTTGGAAGAACAATTACATTTTATAAACAGAGGTGTGATGAAATCAACCTTGTGTTTTTGGGAGGATGATGGAAGCAGGAACACAGGTGGAAAGGTTGTGAGGTCCAGCTCCTGCACATGAAGCATTGGGGACATGCTCACAGGAGGCAATGGGGTGGTAAAGAATTGAGGCAGTAGCCCACAGGACTCACTAAATTAAAGAAGAAATCAACAAGAAACCTGCTCTGTGAAGCTGCTTTTTCTGTCCTATAAAAAGAAAACTAAAATTAAGAAACATAATTATGATTAACAAATTACACACTCCCAGTCCACACTGTGGCTGAGTTCTCAGGTTCACCTGAGTGTGCTCCCGGAGCTAGGATGTGTGCATTGTTAGTTTAGCTCCACACAAGATGATTGCAGTTTGGAGCATGTACTCTGGACTCTTTCATCCAGGACAGAGCTCCATCTCATTTTTCCATTTCTAGCAGAGCTCAGAGCGTCTCACAACTGAGCAAACGTAGGCTGCTCAAGTCCAGGATTCATTTCTGTTCTTAGTTTCCTTCGACATATACTCATGTATAAAAAGCCTACTATGTGTTGCGCACTCTGTTAGCTTCTGTACATAGAACTGAGGTTCATACCTGAGTCTAGGGCTTTGAGTTGTTTCAAGATATTGCATTGAAGCATTTCAGTCATTTATAACTATCGGATTTGTGGCTCCTCAGGGATCATCAATACAAACATCAGTGTAAAACAATGACCAAGAAATTAAAGGCCAAAGGGACATATTGAATCCTCCCCAATACACACTCAAAGAAGATGCTTTAAGTTGCCAAGAGAACATCAGATAACTTAGGACAGAATAGTCAGGCATAGAGAGAAGGCTGATGGGTGCTGTATGTCAATCATAATGCTTACAAAGCACAATGTGATTTAGTGAAGTGTGACAAATGATGAATCCAAACAGACTGGTAGAAGAGTAAATTTTAGAGTCTTACGGAAAGATGGAATAAAACAAATGTGAAAGTCCATCTGTGGAATGTTTTGATACCACCCCTAGTCAGCTGAGATGCAGCTAGAACCACCTCATACCCCAAGGCATTCTGGAGAATGTGCCTTAGAGAATTGCCTTAGAAACACATGTAGGCCATTTTGATTCAAATAGTTAGTGACCTATTTGGATACTTATATAGTCCAATCTCTTCAGAAGCCAGCAGAAGATCTGTAAAGGAAAATGGTTTTCGAAAGATGCATCACTCCCTGTTCTGGATGCTTAACCTAGGAAACAGTCTCTAAGAGGCCTATTTTTTTCTTTGTTTTCTTTATCCCTTCTCACTTGGCTTTAAGCACTAACAGCACATACTGCCATTTCTCTTCTAGGATCACAACTACGGCTGCCTGCATGATGGATCTAAGGCGGTACCCACTGGATGAACAAAACTGCACCTTGGAGATTGAAAGCTGTAAGTCTTTAAGAATCGGGTCCAGCTGGACTCCCCATTTGCAGTTCGCCGTAGGCACAGACCTGCTAGGCAGGATCATGCGTAAATCAATGGTCCTGCCAAAGTCTCTAGAGCAGTGTTTGAAATTCGGTTCAGGCAGACACTGATAACCTCTCCCCTCTATAATGCTGCCACCTTCTTACATCTATCTCTAAATCCTGGGGAACATGTTTAGAAAAAAAAATCTGATTTGTCAAGAAAAACATCACTAATAACCTGGAAGAAAATCACAGGATGTTCAGACATTTTAAAGTATGAAGCTGGTACAAAGTGGTAAGACAAACTTGAGAAAAATATGTGAAGGTGACAGCATGTCATAAAATATCCCAGTTGTCCCTAAAACTCCTAAATGTTATTCCTTATAGTGGTTAAGTGAATATGCAATGTGGTCATGAAGACCGATAACATGATGAAGATTGGATTGTGGACTTTGTTTTTGCTTTGAAACAGTATTTTCAGTGGAGGAAGCTTATGTTCTTGTGAAAGGCCAAAGATCATAGAGTGAGCAATAATGTTTTGTGTATGTGTGTGTGTGTGTGTGTGTGTGTGTGCATATATGCTCCTGTGTCTGCCTCTCTCTTTCCATGTGTGTGTGTCTGCATATGTGTGTGATGTGTGTCTGTCTGTGTATGTGTGTTTTTATTCTATTAATACTACTGACCTGTTTTGTAATGTGTTTGCTTTTTGCACCATGGATTTTATGATGATGAGTTAGTTATCTGCCATGCTGGGCAGCCTAAAATGTTGATTGCATAACCTCTCTGCATTCCAGACATCACAAAGAGCTGGTTAAAGGGAAATAGAAAAATTGAATCTGTTTTTCTCCACCAATGCGTTGGAACATTTTTGTGGTTTATCCCAGTCCATAGTTAGAAATAGACAATTCTAATTCAGTGTTCTGTACAGCAAGTAGCTGGACTATGAGGATGGTTTCTGCCTTTGAGAAAAATTTTATCTATGGTAAGCAGCCTGAGTCCAAATCACTGCTCTGAGCAGACATAGAGCATTTATGAAACATTGTTCATATTTTTACTCGTTTATAAAAGACAGCTTCTAGGGATAATTAAATTTACACACACTTATAAATAAACTAATTGGATTGCTTATATTCTAACTCATCATTATTTCTGAATTGGTTCTTTGCATTATAAAACTAGTTAATTTAACTGCCCTATAGGATTTCAATGATTAATTTTATATAGGTATCTTTGGGATAGTATTGCATGTTACATGTGTTTAACTTATGCTACTATATTTCTCAGGAAAAATTCTTAGGCAGTTTCAGATGCTCACTGGAGGATTTCTTGAAAAAAAAGTTTGCTTGTGGTACCACTTACTTTTTATTATGATTTTATTTTTGAAGGTAAAATTTTATTGGGCTCATAAAGAATTGTAGTTATGCATGGGTGTAGGACTTTTAGTGATCTTCATTCAAGTCTTCCATTTTCCTCTCAAAAAAAAAAAAAACCCACTGGTTTCTTTTATCTTAAAAAAGGAATGTAAGCAGATATAGAAAGCACTTAAGGGTTAAATTACAACTTGAAAATGGCTATTTTTTAATTACACAATCTATCATTTTAATTGGCATCCTTCATTTCTATTTCTAGTTGCCCAATGAAATGAAGTACTTGGTAATATTTCTGTCTTTATAACCAGGGAAGCAGACTCAAAGAGCTAAAAATTGTATCTCTCCAGTATCAGTTAGCCCCTAAGAGGCAGAATAACTTGGCTGATGTGATCACACATCATTGATATATCTTAGTAAAGACATGATGGTGGCTTGAACAGATTACATCATCTCTTTTCTCAATGCTCCAATCTAAGTGGTCTGTTCTAAAGGGAATGGGTACTTAGATTTATCCAAACAGTTAATCAATATAGTAGAAAATGAAATGTGATACTGTATTATCAATGCATGTGATATGCAGGCTTTTTTTTTTTTTTTACATTTTTGAGTGTATTTAAGTTCTACACCTTAAACAAGAAGTTTTTAGATGATGCCTGGTGAAAACCATCTTAGCCAATTTTTCTTCTTTGGTAGCTCAGGGAATCATCAGACTCTTTCCTTCACTTTCTTTTTCTTTCTCCATCCCTATTTCCTTCCCTCTCTTCCTCACCACTCTTTTTTTCTTTGTCTCCTTTCTCTTCCTGTTTCTCAAATCACAATGGCCCCAATAGTATTGTTAAATCATGATTATCTATCAACATGTTTATAACCACATATATTGGTGCAATAAAAGTGGTATAACCTGTGCCTAAAAAAAAAAACATGGAATAAGGAGCATGAGAAACAAACTCGTCATTCATTCATTCAATAATTACTTCCTTCATTAAACGTCTATTGGACACTGATTATTTACTATGCCTTATAATAAGCTTAGGGATATGAGGAAAAGAATAACATACAATGCTATGATAAATTAAACACTACTGGCAGGATAAAGTATTTAAATCTTTAAGTTAAAGAATTGATACTCAGAAGAAACCTTCAAATCCATCTTGAGAATTCTAGGTGGTCAATATGGACTACCTAGGTCATGACTATTGCAAGGTCAGAATCACATGTATAACATGTATAACATGTCAGTAATTCTAAAACAGAGGATGTGTGAATGGATGAGTCTCTGGACAAAACTGACACAGTGATGGCGGCTGTTTTTGAATACAGGTAGATTAGTCATTGTTGCTTTTAGAATGAAATAAGGAAGTAGCAGCTGCTGTTCTCCAAATTATTGTTTATTCATCTTACAATGTTATTACGTTTAGAGATAGTGAAATAAACAAGGCAGCATTTCTTTGCTAATGATTTTTTAGGTAACAGCTCTTATCCTAGTAACATCACTATTGATATTATCAAAATTCTCCTAGAATATTGGACTCAATTAAACATGCAACATTTTATGAGAGAGATCTAGCAATCAGAACAACTGAGGCAAAGTGTAAATAAAGCATAAATCAATCAGCTTAAAGACCCAGTAGAAGAAACTAGTGTTGGATTCATGTAGACTCATTTACTTCAAGGAGCATTGGGCCTGGAAGGGAGGGATGCAGCATTTGAATATTATAGTTGTTTTTCAGATAATAACTGCATAATTTTCTCTTAAGAAACTTCACTGTGTCTGACCTAGAGGGAAAAATAGACCAATGCTAACAGATGCCAGAAGGCAATTTAGGTCAGAAAAGTTAAAGAGAAGCTCTTGGCAATTACAGCTTGTGAAAATCAAATGGGTGGCAGTATTCTGCAAGATCATTTACTGGGCATGAGGAAATTATTTTATTGGGAAAGTGATGAGATTAGATAGTTTCTAAGTAGCTGTGGGTTGAGGGTTACTTGGCACCAGCAAAAGCTGAAAGAACTTAATTAAGGGATGATAAGACAACACTGGTTTATGTAAGGCTGCAGAGCCCATCTGCATATTCCTCTGGGAACAGGGCTGTTTAGGAAAAGATAAAAATCACATTCCTACTAAGTTTTACGTATGTATGTGTCTTTCTGGCTATCTACTGTTATTTAGCTACCTATCTATCTTTCTTTCCTCAAATTTTCCTCATGGGAATACATGTTACAGTTGTATTTGTGCAGACTAGACTACAACACTATTAAGACCCTCTGTAAATGCACACTTAAAACTAATCTTAGCTTCTTCGATTAAGGGACATATAGGTTGTTTCAGGCTATTATGAATAAAGCTGCTATGAACATGGCTGAGCAACCATCTTTGCTGTATGGTGGAGCATCGTATATGCCCAGGAGTGGTATAGCTATGTCTTGAGGTATAGATATTTCCAGTTTTTCTGAAAAAAGTGCCAGATATATTTCCAAAATAGTTGTGCAAGTTTGCACTCCCACCAGCAATAGAGGAGTGTTCCCCTTTTCCTACATCCTCTCCACCATGTGTTGCCCCTTGAGTTTTTGATCTTAGCCATTCTGACAGGTGTAAGATGGAATCTCAGAGTTGTTTTGATTAACATTTCCCTGATGACTAAGGACAATGAGCATGTCTTTAAGTGCTTCTCCAACATTCGAGATTCCTCCATTGAGAATCTCTGTTTAGTTTAATATCCCATTTTTAATTGAATCATTTGGTTAGTTGGCATTTAATTTCTTAAATAAATATATATATATATATATAATAAATATATTTTCTGGATTTTAGCCCTCTGTCAGATATAGGTGAAGATCTTTTTCCAATCTGTAGACTTCTGTTCATTCTATTGATAGTGTCCTTTGCTTTACAGAACCTTTTCACTTTCAAGCGGTCCCATTCTATGTTGAGGTCTTTGATCCACTTAGACTTTACTTTTGTGCAGGGTGATAAATATAGATCTATTTGCATTTTTCTACATGTAGACATACAGTTATACCAGCACTATTTGTTGAAGATACTGCTTTTATTTCATTATATAGTTTTGGCTCTTTTGACAAAAATTAGGTGTGTGTAGGTATTTGGGATTACTTCTGGGTCCTTAATTTGCTTCTATTGATCAACCAGTATATTTCTATGCCGGTATCATGTAGTTTTTATTACTATTGCTCTGTAATATAGCTTGAGGTCAGGTATGGAGATATCTTCAGAAGTTCTATTATTATATAGGATTGTTTAAGCTATTCTGGGTTTTTGTTTGTTTGTTTGTTAATTTTTCCATATAAATATTAACTGAATATTACTCTGCCATTAAAAAAGAAAATCATGAAATTTACAGGCAAATGGATGGAAATAGAAAAGATCATCCTGAGTGAGGTAACACAGACCCAGAAAGAAGGACATGGTATGTACACACTTATATGTGGATTTTAGTCATATAGCACAGGATAGACAGACTACAATGCACTGACCCCAAGAACATAACTAACAAGGAGGACCCAAGGGAAGACTCACAAATCTCACTCAGACGGGAAAATAGAATAGGCAGTGGTAGTGGTAAAAGAGTAGGAACAAGGTAGAAGAAAGAACACAGAGAGACAAAAGGGTGGAGATCAAACCTGGGGAGAGTAGGAGCAGAAGGACAGAAGGCCTGCAGAGAAAGGAGAAATGGTGGGTCAGGGCATCTCTGTGACAGGCTGCAGACATAAATCAGAATAAACCTCGGAGAGAATATGAGAGGAACTCTAGCTAAGACTCCTAGTAGCAGGGGCCATGGATACTGAAGAGAATGCCCTTTATCTAGATAAGATTCATAATGAATGGAGAAGATCACCAACCCACCCACAAAAATCTCAATTCAAAACTTATCCTACCAGCTCCATCTTTAAGGCGCGGCATTTCGCAGCTCTCTACAGTTCCCCCTTTTTGTTTTAGACACATCAGGCAAGAGTAGAGGTCTGATCTCTGATATTAGAAATAAATTGGGACTTTGTACCGATGTTCATTTAGGTGTCATCCACCCAAAGAGCATCAGACCCGTCTGATACCTTTTTCTCAGAGGCAGGACCTGGGGCATCAACCCGCATGCAATCAGATATGCTACCCAGAGGCTATTTAAGCTGTGGGCTGGCTTTCCCCAGGGTCAGATGATTGTTCAAGGTTCCTGAATAAACTGCATTGAAAAATAAATAAATAAATAAATAAATAAATAAATAAACTGCATTAAAAAAAAAAAAAAAACCTTATCCTACCTACAAGACATGCAGGGACAAAGATAGAACAGACACGGCACAGTCTCAGGGAATGTCCAACCAGTGGCAGGCCTACCCATAAGACCCACCTCACAGAAAAAAACCAACCCCTATCAGTATTAATGATACTCTGCTCTGCTTATAGAGAAGAGCCCACCAGAGTTGTCCTTTTAGAGGCTCCACCCAGCAACAGTTTGAAACAGACACTGAGACTCACAGACAAGCATTGGGTTAAGCATAGGGAGTCTACTGGAAAAGAAGGGGGAGGATAAATGGACCTAGAGGTGACAAAAGCTCCACAAGAAGACTATCAGAACCAATCAACAAGGGCCCAGAGGGGCCTGTGGAGTCTGAAACACCAGTCAAGGACAAGGCATTGTCTGGATCTAGGTCCTCGGCTTCTAAGTAACTGATGGGCAGATTGGGCTTCATGTTGGCCTGCTAGTTAGAGGAGGGGAGTATCTCCAACATGGACTATGCTGCCCACTTTATGTTCACTTCCCCTTGCTGAGACTTCCCTACAAGGCCACAGGGGGGGAAGAGGAATTCAGTCCTCATGTGAATAGATGAGCGAGGGTGTCTGGGTAGGGGGCTCCCCTATTCTGAGGAATAGGGAAGGGGGAATGCAGGAGGGTGGGGAAACTGAGAGGAGAGGAGAGCGTGTCCTAAACTGATATGTAAATTGAATTAATTATTTAAAAAATAAAACAAAAACATAAGAAAGAAAAAAAATAACCTTAGCCTTTTTTAGTCTGTTTCTCTTCATAAGGTTCACTAGAAAAA
Source organism: Meriones unguiculatus (assembly GCF_030254825.1). Classification (NCBI taxonomy): domain Eukaryota; kingdom Metazoa; phylum Chordata; class Mammalia; order Rodentia; family Muridae; genus Meriones; species Meriones unguiculatus. The sequence goes on along the minus strand of NC_083359.1, from coordinate 27,275,393 downwards.
AATGTATTTGTGACTATTTATATCTGTACTGCACAGGGAGAGCTGGAGAAGCATTAAGTAATAAAGTTACCCAGAATTTAAAATGACCCTTGAATTATTTTCAATTAAAAATATTCCTCTGCAATTCTAATGAAGCCTACTTATAATTATTTACCAAAGAAGAAGCCAAGAGCATTGCAAATGATCACTGAGTCATTGCCTAATATTCAGCTGGCATTGGCGCTTAGGTTTGATAGTTTCTAGCATTTTATCCAGGCTTACAGAAGGCAAGTTTGTATCTCCCCACCCTTGCTATGTTTGATATATTGTTTGACTATGATCAAGGCAAATAGTTATCAATCTTCAATGTCAAGTCCTACAGGGGTATTTAGAAATTAAGGGAGGGAGGTGTTTTTTCTGACTTTGATGTCTAGACTTGGATTCTTCTGCAGCTAGTTCTTCCATCACTTGAAAGCACTATTTTGGATGTGAAGAGATATATTCATCTGGGCCGTGAACCCTTTCACTCAACCCTTTCACCCTTTCTTCCCAGCTTAAAAAAAAACTTATTTTTCTTCACCTTTAATTAATCACCTCTTTATATAGTCTCTATTTTCTCTGCCTGGAATTTCCACTGAATAAATATGGGGGCCTCCTAAGTTTGTCTACCATGGATTAGAATGAAAGTTTATCCACTTTTTTTCTTCCAAATTACTATTTATCTAAAACAAATGGCTGCTAGTGAACTTTTTCCATTGGAAGCCATCCATTTAATTTCTAAAATCTCTAGCTTTGATTGCTTACTTGCCACCCTCACCAGTTTCCTGTGGAATGGCTTTTCACTTAACCAGCCATCTACTACAGAAGTTATTTCTGTCCTAAATAAAATATGATATATGGCCAGGTCTCTTATTAAACACAAAAATTTCATGTCATACATGTATATGTGTACATATATTTATGAGTGTATTATAGAATCACACTGTCCAATATGATATATAAAGTTTGATTTATATTTATCAAAATAAAATAATAGAGATTAAACTCTTTGGTTACACCATGTTTCTGTTCATATAATTAGTCACTGTGTAGCTGGGGGCTGCCATATTGGACAGGGCAACAGATAAAATATTTCTGTTACCATAGAGAAGTCTATTGAAATCCATAGGGTGGATTCTTATAAGTTTAACACCCTTTCCAGAGGGGACAGGAGCTCCACAGGGAGACCAACAGAGCCAAATATCTGGGCCCAGGTATACTGTGGACACTGATGCACCAACCAAGAACCATGCATGGAAATAACCTGGAACCCCTACTCAGATGTAGCCCATAGGCAGCTCAGTCTCCAAGTGGGTATCCTAGTAAGGGGAACAGGAACTATCTCTGACATGAACTGTTTTTGATCACTTTTTGCTGTAGGTGTGGCCTTGCCAGGCCACAGAGGAAGAGGATCCAGACAGTCCAGATGAGACTTGATAGCCTAGGGTCAAATGTCAAGGGAGGAGGACTCCACATTTCAGTGGACTAGGGGAGGGCGATAGGGGGAGAAATGAGGGAGGAGGAGACTGGGAAGAGCTGGGGAAGAGGACTACAATCAGGATATAAAGTTAAATAAATTATAAAAAATAAAAACAATTTTAAAAGTTTAACATCATCTTAAAAATAAAATTTAAAATATTTTGATTCTTTTTCGTAGGGTCTATACATTCTTCCAGTCTGAAGATTTTACAATATTAATTCTTCACACTGTGTTTTGCATGGATGATGGCATTTAATGACTCAGGTTACATGGCCAACACTTTCTCAATATAAAAACGTATGGTTGCAGGAAGAAAGACTATAAGTACAAAGGGAAATTAAAATTCTTATACCCACCATAATGCTGACTAGATGTAGAGCAGTACAGGGGATCTTTTGGATAAGGTGTCAGAACCTGTCAAATTTTTATACTCTTAAATATTATCACTTGTTATATTTACCAGCACATAGAGAAGAAGAATAAACTTCCATATTCTTTATACTATCATCTTCGGGTGTCTCTATTTTTTAAAAACCACTAAGATGGAAAGGAACCTGAAGCATGATAAAAATCCAAATTATTATTGTTATATTTGTAAAGGAAAACACTATCCTTAGTCCTAATTGGGAAAACCTAAATAAAGCATAACTCTGTGTTATCAAATTTGTCCTTTCCCCTCTCAAAAGTGGAAATCTTACTCATTCAGTTCATTCCCCTCAAACAGATGCATTTGCTTTTTCTGAAGCGGTGTGCAAAGGTAGAGGTTTATGGCTCTTCTAGTGCAGCAGAATAACTGCCTGCCCACAGGGCACACCCTAGTTAGAAATGTGAGTTTTCTTCTGGCAACAGCCAATACGTTCATGTCAATCAGAGATGCTTTTTGGCATCCAGACTTCGAGAGACTGGAAAAGAATTATTTAGTGATAGACTCAATACCTTATCAGATTTTTATCCTGTAACATCTCCCCTCAAACATGAACATGCTGAATCCATTGGCTTCCAACTTTCAGCTGTATGAACCCCATCTCTTAGCCAGAGGCTCCCAGACTGTGCTTCTTCAGACTGTGTCTGGTCAACACAGCTGCTCCTGTTAGGAAAGGAAAGAATGGCAAGGCTACAGATTCCAAACTGTAGTATCGTCTTAAGGACAAAGTGAGATTGAGTCTGACACTGGGTGTTTAATGATGCTCTGCTGAGAAATCGGCAGTGAGCATCTTTGCCTTTCAGAATCTGAGCCCCTCCCCCACTCCTTTTAAGATTTCTACTACTAAGTTGATTCCTGTTCTGAGTCTGTCCAATACTCTAAAAATGCAGTGTAGGCCCTTAGTGCTCAAGCTTCATGGGGTGAGGGGAAAGCAAACCCACTTGTTTTGCTTTCTTTAGGCTGCGGAATGGTGTCAATGCTGTCACCCTGTGGATAGTGTCTTTTCCTGCCTGCCCTTCAGTTGATATTCCGTCTGAATTTGGGGAAACTGCTACAGCTGTGGGTTGCTTAGCTCTTAGGGTAAAAATTGGAGAGCACTTGAGAAGAAAGACTTGAGCCTCAGAAACTAGAGTCCTGAGCACATCCACAGACCTTCTCTGCAGCACTTCCAGACAATGTATTTTGTTTTTATTTGACAGTTGCATCCTGCTGAACTGTGACACATCTGAACTTTGAACCACTGCATTACCTCCTGAAGATTTGTCCCTTTTCATGGGCCTTAAATAATGGTGGTTAATTTTTGAAAATCAAATCTCTCTCTTCATGATAGCTTCCAAGTCTACTCCCTATACCTGTGCCCATCACTGTGACAGTCAATGATTGTTTTCACCAGAAGCATTAAGAATCCCCCCATCACTGTGACAGTCAACGATTGTTTTCACCAGAAGCATTAAGAATCCCCACATATCAAGTAGTGCTTTGTGCATGGTGCCATGCTGTCTAGACACAGACTTGACCACTTGACTTTACCTAATCTCCTGTGGCAGCTACTGATATCTGTACATGTGAGCATATAAGACATTAGGGAAATTGAGCAGTGTGTGTATGTGTGTGTGTGTGTGTGTGTGTGTGTGTAGATAGATAGATAGATAGATAGATAGATAGACAGTTGCATAGATAGATACAGCCACATAGTCCAGCAAGTGACTGATTGCTTAACGTTTAGTAGTAGCAAAAAAAAAAAAAAAAAGTTTACTAGGTTTTAAGCAGAAGAGATTAATTGGACTTACAGAATTCTTGAGAGGACTGGATAGAAACAGAAACTAGGTTGAGCTTTCTGATACAACTCCCAGAATTGCAGCCCAACCTTCTGTTGCCAAAGCAGCAGCTGCTCATGGGCTAGTGTGACCATCTGATGAGTACAGGGGCTGCTCCTCAGCCACTGGACCAGAACAACCCTGCTTGTTATGTAAGCTATGCTAATACCCCAGGATCTCTACACTGTACTTCTCTCTCGACTCAGTCCATCCCTGAATTCAGTTGCTTGTCTCAGCAAGCACATTTGATTGACAGATCTCACATCTCATTTGAAACTGTAGAGGAAAGTTAGCTGGAGAATGCAGTTCTCAGTGAGTCAACTGCCAGCATCAAGCAGTTTCTAAGCTGAGATGCTCCAGTTGGTCTGCTGTTAGAGTTCATACTTTTAAGCAATTGTATTTTTTATAAGCTTCCTTATTTATATCTCTAACACAAATAACACACTCTACTTCGTATATAAGCATTTATTCATAATAATTGTACCTTTCCTAAATTCTATCTACTCATTTGTGTTTCCTTAGAAGATAGTAGATACTTTTATATTTTACTTTATAGAGGAATAATCTCATTTTATGATGTAGAATTTACCTCCCATAAGTGAACCTTGAAAAGCCAGACATTCACTATCTCCCTGCTTTACAGCTAGAAGGTGGTTGCAGGACCAAACACCACCAGCCATATACCTTTGAGTTGTAGGTATGTGCCGTAAGAACCAACACCCAGTGTGTGTATGTTCATGGCTATGCTCAGATCTTACCCTATTGGTGGTAGTGCAAATGATACATTTGGACATTGGTTCCGATCCTGTAGCTTATGTTATTGGTCACCTGGCATGTGTTACTGTTCATTTTTGGTTTAATAAATGCTTTTCTCTTTAATTTAGCTCAAAAGAGTTCCTATTATTTGCAACTAAAGACAACTGGGCTTTTATTAAAGGGAAGGATTTTTGTCCTGTATCATCTTTCATCACCCATAATGCTTTGTGGATGACCATCAGCAAATTTATCTATTGTGTTTATTTATTTCCTTAAAGCTTACTGAATCAAGAGACCTTATCAAAACAAGTTGCAAAGTAATAGAATTAAAAACAGTGTCATATATATGTCTTTCTATGGGACTATCCTGATCACAATATATTTGATAAGTGATTTCGTGTTACTCTAATACAAATATTCTACTCTTAATGTGAATTTTCTTGTGAACATACACATAACTGAACAACATCTATGAGTATATATAGTTTACTGGGCATTTGTTAGATACTAAAAACTTGCATTCATTGCCTCATGTTAACATGCCATGAGAGAATAATTTAGAAAAGGTCATAGCCCCAATGAGGTGTAGTGGTATGATGCAATCCCAGAAAGTCTCTTCACACATATCCTGCTGTCAGGAAGTGTAGCTCTAAGCCACATCTGCAATAGGAATCTCTCCAGCCTCTCAGTCCCTGTTCTTATTCATCACTATTATTATCCTGGTATCAATACAGCCATGGAGCTCTTAAACTGTTTCTAGTCAGCGATTCTCTAATTTTTTGTTTCTTATAATTAGGAAATAAAAGGCATTTTTTTTTCTTACCAAAATAAAGGCACCCTACCAAATTAATTGATTTCAAAAGCCCCTTGTAAAAATCACATTTAAAGAGAAATATTTATTGTAGTTGTAAATTCTCAGTCTATTTGTTTACATGTACAATAAAATACTACTTGACTATATGCTTAATCAAATTTACTGCCAAATAGTAAAACTGATGAACAGAATTAGGAAACATACATCAGGGATGAAATGCCTTGATGGAATGATGATGTGTGTTTTCAATTATAATTATATTATAATAACAAATAAACAAAAGAGAGCATATAAACTGCTACAATATGCAGGAAAGCTGTAATATAAATATATCTTTCAGCTCTGCCCGGCTTTGAACTTAAGTAAAGATCATGATACACTAAATACACATGCTTCTTTTCTCTTCCTTCTCTTTCCAGTCTTCTTCCTCTTCCTTTTCCCTCTCCCCCTCTTCTTGCTCTAGTCCTTGAGACAAAATCTCACTTTATATCTCAGGCTTGTCTGGAGCTCAGGCTCACCTCAAACTCATGGCCATCTCCTGCTTCAACATTAGGTATGGGTATTATAGGCATACTATCCTTCAGTGGGCTCAATGTTTTGGATCATGAAGGCACATTAACAACAACAAAAAAAAACTCGTAAATTTAGCAAAAACATCCTTTTAATTTGACCTATAGAAAGTAGCAGTTTCCACCTGGAATGCTTCTCTCTGCAGAGTATTTTGAGTAAGTCTCTCTTTGGGTCATCTCACAGTCTTGTGGGAGCCTCCTGAGCGTGGACCATGTCACCCTATTCTAAAGATGAGAAACCAGAGGTTAAAGAAGTTAACCAGACAAAATGTTGAAATTGGATTTAACTTCATTTCCAGAGTAGAGCAAATTTTAAAATATTTCCCCTATTTTATTTGGATATAAAAGGCAAACCAAAATTAAATATCCATACTGTATAAAATAATAGGTTTGGATATATGTGTGATTATATTCCAAGATCTTTGTCCCTCTGATTAGTCTTCTTGTAAATATCCCATGATCTGAAACCAAAACCTCAGAGGACCTGATTTAATATCACTTTAAAAGCTATTAAATGAGATATTCTACTGTTTTTCTGGTTAGATTTTCTATTAGGAAAGGCTTTAGACTGTAGCCTTCTCTGCCTTGGGTGGATTTGTTAGGATTTGGCGTTGTAACAATGATAACCTTGCAGGCTTTAACAAGGGTCTGGCCCTGGGTCTTCTAAAAAAGATTTCAGTAAGCCTCTTTCTATTTCCTTTCTTGAATGTATGATAAAATTCATATGTAAAATGATCTGGGCCAAAAGTTTACTCTTTAAAATATTTTGGTAACCTTAGAGTTTAATAGCTATGAGTGCTTAATAGCTTAGGTTCTCTTTTTCTTGCATAATTATGAGGAAGTTACATATTTCAATAAACTTTACTTTTTCTTTAAGAATCAAATTTGCATAAAGTTTCTCGTATTTTCTTGTCATACTACCCATGCTTATGGGGTCTGTGCTATTAGTTATTTTTAATTCTTTGATATTGATGACTTGTATTTTTGTTTGTTTGTTTATTTGTTTGTTTGTTTGATAAATAGCTGGGAGTTTGTCATTTCCTTCAGTATTATAAAAGACCCTCTTTGGCCCTGGTCATTTTCTCTGTTTCATATTTTTCTCATAGGTTTAAGCCCTTTGAATATGTCTTTTTATATACGATTTGTATTTTTTTCATCTTCATCTTTTCCTAGATTTTTTTTTTTTTTGTAATAGGTGGAACCCTGAGCTACTGATTGAATCTTCAAATACACAACCTTTAGAATTCAAGGTTTTGGGTTTTTTTTTTTGCCTAAGCCCTGATTTATATAAATATGATTTTATTTATATATTCTCAAAATATTATTATTATTTCTTGTTTTGGCCATCTAATGCTAGGCATAAGACTTGCCTTTAAGGTGTGGTTTATTTTTTAATTAAATTTGTTATTTTTTATTTTATTTTTTTTAATTTTTTTTTATCAGTTACATTTTATTAACTCTGTATCCCAGCCATGTCCCGATCCCTCATTCCCTCCCAGTCCCTCCCTCCCTCCCTCATCTCCACCGTGCCCCTTTCCAAGTCCACTGATAGGGGGGACCTCCTCCCCATTCATCTGATCCTGTTTTATCAGGTATCTTCAGGACTGGCTGCAAAGCCCTCCTCTGTGGCCTAACAGGACTGCTCCTCCCTTCGGGCGTGGGGAGACCAAAGAGCCAGTCATTGAGTTCCTGTTAGAAATAGTCCTTGTTCCCCTCACTTTGGGAAAACAATTGGTTACTGAGCTAACACAGGCTACATCTGAGTGGAGGTTCTAGGTTATATCCATACATGGTCCTTGGTTGAATGTCAGTCTCAGAAAAGACCCTGTGCCCAGATATATTTGGTCCTTGATGCTCATCCTCATTAGCCATCAGGGAAATGCAAATCAAAACGACCCTGAGATATCACCTTACACCCATCAGAATGGCCAAGATGAAAAACTCAAACGATAACACATGCTGGAGAGGTTGTGGAGAAAGGGGAACCCTCCTCCACTGCTGGTGGGAATGTAAACTGGTACAACCACTCTGGAAAGCTATCTGGCGCTTTCTAAGACAAATAGAAATAGTGCTTCCTCCAGATCCAGCTATACCACTGCTAGGTATATACCCAAAGTTTGTTCAAGTACACAAAAAGGACACTTGCTCAACCATGTTTATAGGAGCTCTATTTGTAATAGCCAGAACCTGGAAACAACCCAGATGTCCATCAACAGTGGAATGGGTACAGAAATTTTTTATTTTTACATTAATTACATTTTTTTCGGTTTGCATCCCAGCTGTAGCCCCCTCCCTCATTCCCTCCCTATCCCACCCTCCCTCCCTTATCTTCTCCCTGCCCTTCTCCAAGTCCACTGGTAGGGAAGGTCCACCTCCCTTTCCATCTGACCCTAGCCTATCAGGTCTCATCAGGACTGGCTGCAATGTCCTCCTCTGTGTCCTGGCAAGGCTGCTCCTCCCTCATGGAGGTTGGTCAAAGAGCCAGCCACTGAATTCATGTCAAAGACAGTCTCTCTTCCCCTTACTAGGGAACCCACTAAGATACTGAGCTGCCATGGGCTTTTTTCTGAGCACTTTTCTAAACCTCTCTAGTATATCTTTTTTTTTTTTTTTTTTCAATGCAGTTTATTCAGGAACATTGAACAATCCTCGGACCCCGGGGAAAGCCAGCCCACAGCTTAAATAGCCTCTGGGTAGCCAACCCAGGCGTGCCACGGGGGCAATGCAGATAGGTCCACATACATGGAAGCAAGCCAGATCCTCGGCCTTAGCCAAATGTGGAGTTGTTTGTGACAGAGAGCACTCACCATCGGGAAGGTGGAAGGCGGAAACCAGCTCCATCTTTAAGGCATAGCATTCCGCAGCTCTCTACAGTTCCCCCTTTTTGTTTTAGACGCATCAGGCAAGAGTAGAGGTCTGATCTCTGATATTAGAAATAAATTGGGACTTTGTACAGATGTTCATTTAGGTGTCATCCACCCAAAGAGCATCAGACCCGTCTGATACCTTTTTCTCAGAGGCGGGACCTGGGCATCAACCCACATGCAATCAGACTTGCTCTTCTCTGGGTCCAAAGCGGCTGACCCTGAGTGCAGTGCTTAGCCTCGCATCCTGAGCGTATCATTTTAGCTTTTTATGGTATCCAACCATGCTTGGGGAGAATGTCCTGCTTCAATGGCTGTAAAGGCCTGAATGATCATGGCTGCATCACACTGTTGTGAGACTCTAATCTTGCATATATACCACAGGCAAACCAAGGAGACCAACACCAGAAGGCCTGCTAACACTCCCATGCCCGCCCATTCCTTCAGATGATTCATGGCTGCAGCAATCCATGTTGATAATCCTGTGGCTAGTCCTGCATCCACTCCGGTAGAATTTACTGTGACAATGGCTACTCTCAGTTGCTCCATTGTAGTATCAAATTCTCCAGTCCAATTACCTAATATATAGCTCGACAATTGTTTAGACAGATTTGCAGCACAGGAAAAATTCTCATGTTGTATGCTAGTGACACAAAGGCATTAGCCATGAGTCATACTGGGCAGACTGCTCAGACCCTGAATAATCATTTAGCCAATGTAGCTCATGCCTTAGTTGTACATAAAGGAATTAATGCTCAACTAAAAGGAAGCTTGATGGTGTTCAATCAGAGGATTGACCTCGTGCAGGAGCAAATTGATACCCTATGGCAAATTGCTCAACCTGGCTGTCAATGAAAGTATGCTGGACTTTGTGTCTCTAGTATATCTTTTTTTTTTAATAATTTATTTAATTTTATTTTGTGTGCATTAGTTCAAAGGTGTCAGATCCCTTTAACTGGAGCTACAGACAGTTGTGCGTACAGTTGTGAGTGCCATGTGGGTACTGGGAATTGAACCTCGGTCCTTTGGACGAACAAACAGTGCTCTTAACCACTGAGCCATCTCTCCAGCCCCCTCTAGTATATCTTTTAATTTCATTTTTATATTGTGATTTATTTGAAATTATGTTGCTTTACTTATATCAATTGGAGTTTTAACATATGTAATGTGAAGATGAACTTCTAATTCAATTGTGCTCTTATCAGACAATATGTTCTTACATTTATTATCCTTTAAATCTTATGGAGATCATAAGATCATCATCACCTTTGGTGTATGTATCATACACATCGTGCATTATATTGTATATATATATATATTGCATTAAAAGTGAGAATTAGATAATTAATGACATAGTATTACTAATCATAGCCACTATATACATACAGAGATACATAGATAACAAGGTCCAAGTCAGAACTATGGACTATGACTAGACATGAATTACCTTTTTCATACAATGGAGGACTTAGACCAAGTAGTCAACTAGCTTTTGTCTGATTTACAATACTCTCATAATTATTATTAATTCAGATACAATTTCCCTAGGAAATTGAGACAAGAAGGATGATAATGCTGTTACACAGGCTTTTGGTTAGGATCCCAGAGAAACATTTTTACATCCGGATAAGAGAAAGAAGTAAGCTGTGGGCCTAGATCTGTCTGATAAGCCCTGACAGATTCACCTTGTGTGTGCCCTGGACTAGAACACAAGGCTCCATGCTCAGCAGAGTTTCCACACTCACTTGAAATTTTTTGTCTTCAGTACTAGGAATCAAAGCCATTGACCTGTGCATATGAGGCAAGTGTTTATTTTCATTCTTAGACTATTCTAAAATTATTTCCACCTCTCATTTATGTATTTATTTAGTATTTCTTTTATTGAAAATAGTTTATTTTCTTACATAATATATCCTAATTATGGTTTCCTCTCCCTCTATTCTTTCCACAACCCCACCCCCCAACTTTCCTCCCATGCAGAGCCACTCCCTTTCTGGTCTTTTTTATCAGAAAAATAACCTCAGGCTTCTAAGAGGTAATATTAAATATATAACAAAATAAAATGTAATGGGATAAAACAAAAACTATCATGTCTAATTTGGGCAGGAAAGACCAGTAGAAGAAAAAGAGGCCAAGAGAAAGAACAAGAATGAGAGACCCACTTCTTCTCACACTCAGGAAGCCCATAAAGACACTATAATGGAAGCCATAATATATCCACAGAGGACCTGGTCTGCAGGCCCGTGCATGCTGCTTCAGTCCCTGCTGGTTCATAGGAGCTTTGCTCATTCATGGTGATTTGCAGGGCCCTATTTTCTTTGTGTTCTCTATCCACTCTGGCACTCAGATTCTACTCTTCTGGCAGTTCCGAGTTCTGATGGGAAAGAGACATCCCTTTGAGGGATGAGTCTTCTAAGGTTAATAATTTATAACGTGGCACCCCACACTTCAGTATTGTAGCCCGCAGAACCCACTCCTGTTCCTCAACTTCCTGTAGTAATTGTAATGTACTACCCAAAAAAGAGAAGTTAGGTCTGAGGAGTTAGGACTGCAAGATGCCTTCTACTGTGTGAGACAATCTGACCCATTCCTGTCTCAGAGAAAACTGAGAATCAATTCGTCAAGTTTTGAGAGTCCAATCACCTTTGTGTCTTGCCTCTTATACTCCAAAGGCGAAGGATATCAGATCCCATATTGCTGATATCTGCTTCCATGTTCTTTGCATCAGAACCTGTTTATTTTTCAATTACAGAAAAGATGAGATTTTTTTACTTAGATCTTGCACACACAAAGAAAGAGCAAGCAGCCATCTCTAATGCAACAACCTGCTTGCTCTCTGGCATGCTTCCCAGTGCTAATCTTACATATTCATTGCTGTTCATGATGTTTTCTAATTCTTATGAGAATTCAGAATTCATATTTGAAATTGAACAAAATCTGATTCTACCCTGTGAAAGTAATTCACATTCAGCTTACTCTTACCTGAACTTACACCCCCAGCAGACCATCCAAGTAATTATAAAAAGTAAATGAATGCCGTTTTGTAGAACATATTTTATAACACCCCTTTAAATATCAGAGACTTAAAAAAAAATGTGGTTCTGGTTAAAATGGCCCATGAGTCTAAGAAAAAGGGAAGATGGGCTGCTTGGGCATAGTCTGCCATTTTAAAACAGATGCTCCTGTTTGACAAAGTTAGTTGAAGCAAACCTGTCAAATGCCAAAATGTAGAGTATTAAAATTTCAATGAAATGTCAGAAGAATTGGGGAAACCAGTGAATTTAAGAAAATCTGTCATGGAGATGGCATTGCATGTTTCTTTATGCCTGAGTCTGGGTGGCATATGGAAGTTTAAAAATATAACCTAATGATGTGCCTTTATGGGTATAGGTTTATGTAACCTAATTGCCGTACTGGTGTCACTCTCGGTTAATTTGTTAGGCTAATGAAATATGTGTTCCTTTGAACTTAGCTGGGGTACGCTCTGTCCAACATTGCTGACAGTTTGTGAACCATGCATTTTCCATTATTGACTCTTACTTGAAGCCTAGAAATATGTTTGTGGCTAGAAATAAGTATAACAGTTTGAGACACTTTCATAACGTGTAGCAGTGAGAACCGAGTTCGCTTTGAGACACTGCTGAAAGCCATGAGGTAAAGGAGAAGCAGACTTAGCAAGGGCTGAGAGTAAGGTCATGAAAACGAGTATCGAAGGACTGGTTGCTTATTAGAAGTCTCGACTTTCGAATTTAAACATTTGGAATGTGTTTTTTAAAAAAACAATATTAGTTTTGCAAAATGTTGTGAAACGACTGTATTGCTTTCTGACATGCTCTTCAATCAGCTTTCCTTAGGTCATCATGTCGTATGGCCATGCCACATAAGTAACTAACGTTGGTTTAAAAAAAAAAGTCCCACCAGCTAAGTTAGTCTTTGTTTTTCGCCAGCTTTTCTATGAATATAATTTTCCTATTTGTAGGGCCAATCCAGTCTCTTGCATTTAGTTACAGGCATTCTGATTGCTCACACTGATTCATGAGTTTAACACTTTAGAAGACTAATTGCTGCTCCAGGACTAGATAGAGATATCCCTCATCTTAATTTGCCTGTTTCCCCCCACACACACACACACAAAACTAGCTTACTAAGATGTATGATATGTTTCTTTAAGAAGCCACATAAAATCCAGCAGAATGGACACAAGGGCAGCAGAGTAGGAGACCTGTGCTCACTTACTGACATTTAACTGTGTAAAGCACAATACAAGCTCTTTGAATCAGCCACTATTTTTTTCTTTTTTAAAATTTATTTATTTATTACAGTTTATTCACTTTGTATCCCCCCCTGTACCTCCCTCCCTTGTCCCCTCCCAATTCCACTTTCCCTTCCTCTTCTCCTCCTGTGCCCCTCCCCAAGCCCACTGATAGGGGAGGTCCTCTTCCCATTCCATTTGACCCTAGCCTATCAGGTCTCATCAGGACAGGCTGCATTGTCTTCCTCTGTGGCCTGGTAAGGCTACTCCAGCACCCACCCCCACCCCCATCCCTTCACTCAGGGGGAGGTGATCAAAGGGCCAGCCACTGAGTTCCTGTCAGAGACAGTCCCAAATTAGCCATTATTTTAAGCAAGGCTATAAGATTGATCATTTGTAAATTTATTTCACATTTTCTTGAAAGGAAAACTACTAGGTGCTCTGATTTAGGTATATTACCTATTTTCACTGCCAAATGCCTGTATGAAATAGGAACTGTTATCATTACTTTACTGTTGAGGAAAATCCAGCTCAAGGACAGTCTCTCAGAAGATTCCCAGTTTCCCAGTTCTCACCTGTGAGCAGCATGCTTATGCCAGTGACTGCCCAGTTCCGAAGCTAGTGCCAATAACTCACTGAAAAATAAAGGTTGTTTTTCTGTGGCTGATTCTTCTTTCTTTGAGAGAAACCCATGGACCATATTATTATAAAGATACATCATAGAAGTTTTGAGCTATAATAGATGTTTATATAAATGAAAACATTCAGTACACAACATAGTTTTCACTACTGTTCCAAATAAATACTCTATTCTTTAATCCCGTCTTCTCTTTTTTATGTTTCGAATCCCTCCTCTTTTTGGAACTCCTGTTTCTCCTCGTTCTTTTCCTTCTTTGCCTCTTCTTTTCTTCTTCTCTATCTAACATGCAATGATCTATGTACACATTCCATCCTGTTTTTATGCATATGCAAATGCAATGATAAATTCAAAGACTATGCTTATAAAACACATGTTAATTAATTATTGAAACTTCTTGTGCTTCAATACTAAAGTGCTATTCATCAAAGTCTAAAGTTTTTATTTACCACACTGTTAACTGTACAATGGAGAAGGACTTGGTAAGTATATTTAGGAAGTTTAATTATGCACAGTTCTCTCATGTTGAATAACCTAAGATCAGTTTTGGTGCACCTACTAATTTGGACCATCTGGGTGATTGCAGCTCATTAAAATTATAATTCCTGTTAGCTTAAAATCTGACTTGGATGCTTCAATTTCTGGAAAGGCCCTCAGTGTTTGTTGTTATAAATCCACTGAATTGAGAGACACATATCCTCTAGTTCAGCTCTCCAAATTTACAGATAAGGAACCAGTACTTTCCAGGTCATCAGTCTGGTTAATTGCAGATTCAGGACTGGAGCTTCTGTATCATACATTTATTTTCTCATTCACATCCTGTGCTTCTGAAACAATGCAACAATGCTACTTAGTAAAATAAAGCTTCCAGTTAGTCTTCTTTTCCACATATATATTATGTAAGTTTTGTACGTAATTTTATTTACATGTTTCTCCAGAGATGAAGTGGGGTCATTATATTTCAGAATATAGCAATTAATCATCAATTGGAGTGTGATGATGCCATACGCTAGCCCAGAGGATGAAGGTTTGACAATATAGTAAATTCTAGGGTGTTTTATTGGCTATAAAAATCTTCCTTAAAGAACCTAAAACATCTGCTGTACAGAGAAATTTGAATAGCATATGAATTACTAAATTCACATTAACCAATACATCTCCTGTTATCTGTCTTCTACAGGCAAAATTAATCAAGGATGCTGTATATCATAAGACAATTTTTAGGCTCATAAAATGTATTTGCATATTGAAGAGCCAGCATCCTAACTAAATTATACCTTTCAGCTTGAAAAATGTGGATCACTTGAAAGTAATAAATTTGTAAAATAATATATATTTTAATATATCATAATAAATTATGATACAAGTGTATTAGCACACTCATTTCAAAAGCCTTATTCTATTGACAGATTTGACACATGTTTCTTTGAATATCTTCTCTACTGAACCTTTCAGAAGTATTTACACAATTTGAAATCAAAGGGAAGATAGTTCACTTATGTTGTGTTTGTTTTTTTATATAAATGTATATCTTGTTGATAAATTATTCATGTATATTTCATGCATTTAATAAAATCACGAAGACTAACTTTGAATAAAAAGATGCATGGACTTAATTAGCTTGTGATTGTTAAATAATAACTTTATTACCTGCATTATGCTTCACCTATGTTTCAGACTGGGTTCTTCAAAACTGGAGGTTGGCTTTCTGTCCCAACGATATAGGGTACAATTGCCATTCACTGCTTAAAGCTCTTAGGATTTGTATATCGCTATATCTACCAATTTAATCCCTTCTAACTCCATTTTCAAAGCATGAAAATTTGAAACCCCTCCTGAAATATTATTTTAAACTGTTTATTAATCACATCATATTGCATTTTGATTTTAAAGTCTCAACATTCATTTTCTTGTTTTAACTGCAAAGTTCTTTTGTAAGAGAAACAAGTAGACATGTTTACAGAGATCTGTTAAAATGGGCTTTCTACATGACGAGCAAATATGGTCAATTATCTAACTTTAGGTGGTAGATGGATTTGTTGTAACGCAGGTGTCCTGCATTATCTGTTTTCATCAACATTTGAATACAAATATTCACTTATACTATGAAATCTTGATGACTGGGTGTGCAAAAATTAAAATGAAATGTGACACAGAAAGTTCAGAAAACTTTTTTTGTCACTTTGATACTCCAAAGAAGCCATATTGAGCAGAGAAAGGGGATCATTTGTATAATTTGTGCTCTCTTGTGAAATACCCCTATTGATTTCAGAACCGTTTTCTGCTTTGATTAACTCCTGTGGAACAAATACAGAATTCATTTTTAGAGGTTGTATTTTCAAAATATTTCTACATCATCTCTTCTATAAGTTAAGATTCGTTTCAAAGTCTATGCACCCCGTGATTGTTAACATAAAACAGGTGAATATTGTTCTTCAATTTAAAACAGCTAAGAGAACTGTTTATTGATCTGCACGAATTAGGATATTTGAGGCTGGGGAATGTGCTTCGGAGTGTGAAGGCTCTCAATTTCTCAAGGGATATTAGAATTTGACCAAGATCCTGCCCAATCCAGGAAGTCCGGTATGGGAATAAACAAAGCCTCTATAGCAAGATCTCTAAGCTAATTGAGCTACATGGTCAGAATGACCAGTTCAACAATTTATGCAGAAGGTAACTTATGCCATTAACAACTACAAAAGGAACACTCCTTACCCATCACCACTTTCTGTGAAATTAGGCAGAATGTGATCATGTTTCACAAATTTAAAAAGTAAGATATTAAATTCCTTTATGGCAACCCCTTATCATTCCCCAGGGATAAACAGTGCCAATAATATATGATTTTCCCTTTAGTACTACATCCTATGATGCTCTTCCGTACTTATTCTCTATATATCATGGCCATCCTCTACCGCCAGTGCTGAATGATGCCACTCTCTGTTCCTCACATAGTATTTCCACACATGGATGTGTCATGGTATATTTAGTAACTGTCCTACTGAATAATTCTTGAAATTTTCCAACTAATCACTCATATATAGTGGAAAAGTGAAGAGCACTGTATACCCTTCTTTGTGATTTCTTGTTTTGTTTTATGCTACATTAAAAGAACAAGAATTACTGAACAAAAATTACTGGGAATTTTTATTTTAAATTTTATACATCCTGTTAAATTGTTCCCTAAAGAATTCTATAGATTATAAACTCACAATTCACTTTATCAGTATTTAAAATTTTATTTGCAGTATGATTAGCAAAGATTTTTTTTTCTCTAATTAAATCTCATTTTTACATAACCACTAGTACAGTTTGGGTGTTACGTCAATTTTGTTTCACATATAGTTTTCATATAATTTGAGTCACTGAGTTGCTCACCTTTCTTCCTCTAAAACTTTTTATTCTTTGTGTTTGGAAAACATTTGTTGCTTCACTAAAAGTGCTTTCATTTTGTTGCAGCTACTCTTGTAAGGGCTGTATGGCGAATTGTACCATAGAAAAATTGTTTTTTTATGTGGTTTAATTATCGAGTCCTTTTGTATTTTTAGATTTTGTGTATATATATACACATACATACATATATATATATATATATATATATATATATATATATATATATGAAAGTACAAATACACACACACATATATAGTCATGGGTATATATATTCATGCTACTCACATAACTCAATATTTTCCAACAAGTTGAACTGTGCAACCCCTTTGGCAGTATAAATTTAAGAGAAGCGTAGAGTGTCTGAAAACCAACTTAATTTCATGTTTTAGCTTCTTGGACTGATTTTTAAATTAGAGATGTTTGAATAATATGGAATTTATTAAGTGAGTCCTGTGACATTAAATCACTATAAGATTTTCAGTCTTGGCTGGTTTTATGAGAGAAATTATGTCACTGTTTGAAATGTTGACAGGGATCACAGGCTGAGATACATCTAGGAGAGCCACTTAAGTTGAACGCAAGCCTTGGGTGTGTGAAAATGATGATTAAATGTACTGCAAGAAACCACAAAATTTCGAAGATCGTCTGGTGGTCATGTGAGTGGAGTGATTTGGGCATGAAAACAGAACAGCAGGGAACAATCCACTTGAACCGGAAAGGAATCTTGAGGGCCACTTGTATTTGAGTGTGTATGTACACACACTGCTTTCCACACCACTCAGATACAAACGCACGCATAGAGCCCACATACACTCAGAATGTATAGTACAATATATAACTGCTAATAAAAACTATAATGTAAAACACAATGATCTAAATTTTTAAACTGTTGACTTACCTTACGTCATTCTTACAACAAGTGTATGAATTGGGGTCTGATATTTTCCCTGGGGCATTAGAGAAAAAGAAGTTGTGTGCAGACAAAGTCCATGACTTATCTATGGTAACAGAGACAGTAGGAAGGAAGGCAACACACAGGTAATTCATTTCCAGGTTCAAGTGCAAGTTCAGAGCTCCAGCAATGACTGACACTTCACCCTCTATTAATCACGCTTCAAGCATCATGGGCAACCCTTCAGAGTTTTTCAAATAATTTTATTATTCTATTTAGTAATTCAAGGCATAAGATACACTTCCTATGCCTAAATTTTGCACATTAATATCAAAAACGGGAGAGTGAGGCACAGAATTTTGTTTGTTTGTTTCACATTCTCCTTTTATTTTTCTCCCTACTATCATTTTTTTCCAATTATTTATTTATTTATTTATTTATTTATTTTACCTTTATTTTTATTCATTACAGTTTATTCACTTTGTATCCCCCCTCCCCTTATAATCCCACCTTCCCTAATGAGACCTGATAGACTAGGATCAGAGGGAAGGAGAGAAAGACCTCCCTTTTCAGTGGCACAGAACTTTTAAACAAGTTGTTCTAGACCACATAGAGAAGCGGATATTTGGATCATTTCTAGGGTGGTTAGTCCACTGCCCCCTTCCCAATGGCGGGATGTGATAACAGGTTTAAATAGCACGTAGGCCTCACAGTTCCTGAAACTGTGCAACTAAATATCAACACAGCAATAGACATACAATTTAAGTATGATTTACACATAGAAATTCTAAAATCTTAAAACTACTCTCTTATAATTTTTTTATTAGAAGATATCACTGAAGGACGGAGCTTATGGATGTATTCTCATACCCTTTATTTAGTGTCTGAATATTATAATTAAATGCCACCTTATACAGAACCTTTTTAAATGCCATTCAATATTAGGTGTCCATTAGTTAATACAGGACATGACACAAAACAACAAAAAAGATAATTTAATGAGTATTTACTCACATTTTTCTTTTTCATTTTAAGTACAGCGGATCTTAAGCCAATGAATGCTAAATTCCTAAGAACATTTTCTCTAACCATCAGTTTACTATCAAGAACCTCCTACCTTGCTTAACAGAAACTAACAAGTAAGTAAGTAGTAAATAAAATGTTTCCAAGTGTCAATACTGATTCAGTTAGTTCCACAAAGAATTGCCTCTTCACATTTCAGTGAAAGAAAGAAATGAGATGCGATTTTGCTAGAAAGGAGGTTTACAAACAAGTGTTCACGAGAGACTTTGTAGAAGGTGCTTCAAAAATGATTGATGTGCTAGAGTTCCATGGGGAATGTGTGCAGAGTAGGTAGAGACTGAGCTATACTTGGCAGATATTTGCATGTGGAGCAAAACAGGGCACTCACTCCAGCCTTTAAGGTTGAGACACATTTTTAAAAAGGCCAGGGAAAATTGAAATACTTTGCATTTTCTGAAGTAAGTAAGGGATGTTCAGTGTGGATGTTCTTTGTGGCTGAGGACAGGTTACACAGCATCTGATTTCACGGGTGTCAGGGATGTCCTGGGAAGAGATAAGCCAATGGGCAATAGGTAAATGGCAAAGCTGGTAGATTAGCTTAGGATGTCCACAGATTATAAAGCAGTCATCTCGCACTTCCATTTTTACCACCTCAAGTATTAGACATTAACAGACAGCTGTCTACCCCTCCCCTGCAACTCACAGCCCAAACAGAATGGGAACATGCACACCTCATTCAGGCCTGGCTCACAGTGAGGACCGGGTAGATAGTTGTTGTTCAACTGAAAAAAAAAGGGGGGGGGAGGGAGTTCTCAATAGCACTAAGTGTCCCAAGAGTCAAATATACTTCCTATGAGGATTCATTAAGATCTGGTATATCGGGAGAGGAGGAGGGAAGGGGCTACAGCTGGGATACAAAGTGAATAAACGGTAATTAATATAAAAAATAAAAATGAACAAAGGAAGTAAAAACTATTAAAAAAAAAAAAAAGAAAAAATATCTGGCATATCACAGTTCTACCAAAACTAAAGCCTCACCATATGAGTTGGTGCCCTTAGCACACACTGGATGAATGGCTGGATCAGTGAAGGAAAACAAACGCTTGAGCCTGCCAATAAGGGAGAAAGAGGCGATGTGAGAACTTCAGGGAGTCTGTTCCTAATTTTAGCAAAGGTAAAGAGAAAAGCATGCCTCACTCCACCCCACTCTCTCACAATTGCACAGAGCTATGCACCAGATGCAATATCTCCTCATAAGCATGGTAACAAGCTAAAGTAAATATAGTTAAAGTGTTTTAAAGAATTAATTCCTTGTTCTGTGTTTAGCAATTTCATTTTACACTTTTCTTTGCAACAGAAGGAGTTCATCTCCTTAATCACTTACTTGGACACACCGCCTTTTAGGGACTGCGTCTTGAATTTTCAGAAACATGTTTTGGTCAGAGTTTGAGAACCACCATGAAGTATCTTCCCAAGTAAAACTGCTCATGTATGTGTGTGCATGTGTGTGTTCATGTGTGTGTGCGTGCGTGCCCTATTTATGTGCATATGCTCAGATTTTCCTACAAATTCTGAGTTATTTTGAAACCTATGAAGTCTCCTCATAGAGCTCACCTTAAGCAAAAGGAGTGTGGTAGAGGAATTTAAGTGCCAGCTCTGTATTTGGTGTCACTAAACAGTTCTTGTTAATTTCTTAAAGCAATAAAATTAACAATATTGACAGATATTACTTCCCAATAACCTTCAGTTTGGGAGAGAACACGGCATAGATTAACATCCTTTTCTGCAGTATTCTACACTGCTGGATGTTTAACTGAAGTGTAAACTTTCACCATTTAAGTAGCCACTCACTTATGTGGACCCTGAATGGTAAAAACAAGGCTTACATACAGGGTCTTCTTAATTGTTTGTTGAGAATAGTCCAGGCAAAATCTGCAGCAAGACAAGTAAAATATGATGCCGTTATGACGCTAAATCTAGAACAAGTAGTAACAGAGAGTAAAATGGATGTTGCTGGGAACTAGAAAGAAAGTAAAATGGAAGGACATCCTTTGAGTCTAAGCTCTAAAATGAACAACCTTCAGGAACCTGATTTAAAACTTTAATTTACTTCGATACTTAAACAATTTTGTATGTATCAGATTATTTTGTTATGCTTCCAGAATGCATAAGATCTTTGTCAGTTATACATGTGAAAATAAATATTTGTAAAAGAACTGAGAGAAACCAAAGGGAAGGGGAAAACTAAGTCTTTGAAGTCCTGTTCTTTTGATGTCTGCCAAGACCTCTTTGCTAGTTGAGCTAAGATGTTTGAATTCTTGGCAGCCTCTTTTCAGGTGTCAAGAGAGTAGGGCAACAGTGTGTGAGCCAAGACTGAAGGGCCTTGGTATCCACAGTGTTGCTTGGTGAAAATGTAGAAACATGATTTATCAATGTGAAGGATAAATGTGTAACAGCACCTTTTACAGTAAGCATATAGCACTGAGTTAGCATTCAGCCAAATATTCATCCCTTCAGCTATGAGACAGAATTATACCAGGTCTTATACTCCAGAAGATTCCAGACAGAGGGCCTCACGTGGACTGAAAGTACTTAGGAAGGAAGAAGTCATGAAAAGGGTGAAACCTGAGGACATGAAGGATAGAGTAGTACCTGCTTAACCTAGAAGGAAAGAGAATCACTTAGAATGAATGCGATTCTTTATAACCACTATGTTGGTGAGACAGTATTGTCTTCTTACATGGCAAAATGCTAGGCCTCAAGGAGAGAACTTTATAACTTCAAACAAACATAGGCAGAAAGCAATGAAGATACATGGGTTTGTGCTGCAACTAGAATCTAAGGAGCTTCATCTCTGCACACCCTGTAGTATGCTGAGTATCTAAAAAGTAATGGTAATATCTCTTAATAAATATTTACTTATTTTGCAAAATTGTACTCTATTGTTTCACCTCTTCATATTAGTTCGAGAAAATAAAGTATTCCTAGGAACTGCAATGAGCTGCAGCACACAGCTTGACATTGGTCTTTATCATTTCGAAGTATTTTCCCCATTTTTTCCTCTTTTGTATATGTATGTTCTGTTTTTATTGTACTTTATTTATTAATCATATGCATTAGGTCACGTGTATCTCACCTTCTCTGGGTGTGAGTGTGTGTTTACATTTGTGTGTGGGTGCATGCATGCTTGTGTGTGTGTTTCCTGTAGTGCAAACGTGACTGAAGGTCAGAGGACAACTCAAGGGATTCAATTCTTTCCTCTCACCATATAAGTACCAAGGATCAAATTTAGGTTATTTGGGCTTGCTGAGAAGGGTCTATACCCACTGAGCCGCCTCACTGTCCCCTTCCATGTTTACCTCCTTTTCCCATAAAATATTCTAGACAATATGGAAAATGTAACATATTCTCCAATTTTGCAACAGAGCTGAAGCTAAATTAAATGATTCAAGAGTACTGCACTAAAGTGTGATGATGTGGAAATGGAAACAAGCAGAAAGCCCAATAACAGATAATATAAATTCAGTAATATCAATGAATTAGAGTGTGCATTAAAAAGTCTCTATACATACAATTCTGTATTGTGTATACAAATATTGCCAATAATAGAACTGCATTTCAGAATCATGAAATAGACAACATACAGTATTAGATGTCCATTTAGGAGACAAAAAAAAAAAAAACTGAGTTCAGAGAGGTATAGCTTAATCCTAATTGAAAAGCTAAAATATACAGCCAGATTAGAAATGGTATTTTCTCACTCTCTTCAGCCTCGTATCCATTTACTGTTTGCTTGAAGCCTCACTAAAAATACTGCTGTGCTTGTCTCCTGGCCCCAAGAGGAAGAGCACATTTTTCTTTTGCACTGAGTACTTTGACTATCTACCAAATATTCATTAGCCCATTTCGGCATGAAGCCTCTCCGCTCCCAAAAGGACATGACCTCATTCATCCTAAAGCAACAGTCAACCATGTTATAATACATCTATATACAGAACAGACGAAGTAAGCAGACAAGTCACCAGTAAAGTGTGCTCTTAGTAGTATCTCTAAGAAGAGCAAAAAAATTACTAACCTTTCCCTCACCTTAAATCACCGCAGTGATAACGCTATTGTGGTGATGGTGCTGTTGGCAGTGAGGAATTTCCCCTTATTCAAATATGGCATATCTGAGGGTTATACAGGAAATCTATAAATTTACTATAGTTTTGGGAGAAGCAACCCTCATACTCTCTTTGCCAGTTTAGAAATCGAATCCCAGAATGTTTTTAAATGGTTTTCCCCAAGTCATGCAAATGCTAGTTTTGAAATTGATGATGCATGAATCCCAAATCTCATGCTGTTCTACTGCAGAGATTCAAGTGAAAAATAAATATATGCATAGGGAAGATTTGAGTATAGCTTTAAATCTGGCATTTTGAATACACTTCAGCCTTTCTAAATTGTCTCTCATGAAGAGGTTTCGTGGTAGGGCTTTTGAAGTCAGGTAAACATTTGATTATTTTAGTGCCCATGATATTTCAATGTCTTTCCTGTAAGTCTTCCTGCACACCTTAGCAGTCAGTAAATCCCAATTCTTTATCCCCTTGTAAAAATCTTGAAAACAATTGACCTCTCATCACAAAGTACCTTGGCACAGCCATTGCATTGCACCAGACCATCCATCTATCATTCTACTCCAGGGCATAATTGTGTTCACCATGAAGCCTGCAGCATGCATGCTGTCAGAAGTTACATTACTTAAAATCTGATTAGATTCAGCTCTCAAAACTTCGTGCTGCAGGAACTCAAACTCAACATCACATGTACACTAGGCAAGTCTCGACCACTGAACTATACCTAGATTTTGCACTTTACTTTCTGATTTTCCAGCATTGCATGTCTAAAACAGAAATTTGAGTGAGTCAGCATTACTCCAGAAATAGTGCAGGAAGAATTCCCCTTGGGAGTTGCAAAGAAGCTCAATTCTCAACTCTTGTGGTCATATTTGTTGCTACTTGCAAATACAGTTGGGTATGGAGTTGGTGCAATTTGATTCTAAATAGAGATTTTAACATGTTAAAAAAAAGACAGAGAGAGAGAAAGGAACCTAATAAATTCCAGAATTTTGGTGAGTCATTGTGTTGACCTGGTTTTCTTTTGTTAAATTTTATATTTTTTCTTTATTAATTACACTTTATTCACTTTGTATCCTCCATGTGGTTCTCTTCCTCCTCCAGTCCCAATCCTTCCCTTCCTCCACCCTCTGCATGCATGCTCCTCCCCAAGTCCACTGATAGGGGAGGACTTCTTCTCCTTCCTTCTGATCCTAGTCAATTAGGTCTCATCAGGAGTGGCTGCATTGTCTTCTTCTGTGGCCTGGTAAAGCTGCTTCCCCCTCAGGGGAAGGTAATTAAAGAGCAGGCCAATCAGTTCATGTCAGAGACAGTCCCTGTTCCTATTACAATGGAACCCACTTGGATACCGAACTATCATGGCCTACATCTGTTCAGGGGACTTAGGTTATCTCCATGCATAGTCCTTGGTTGAAATATCAGTCTCAGGAAAGACCCCTGTGCTCAGATTTTTTTGGTTCTGTTGCTCTCCTTGTAGTGTTCCTGTCCTCTCCAGATCTTACTGTTTCCCACTTCTTGGTTTTCATAAAATAATGAAGTTACTTTGCAGTGCTCTGGTGTCAGTTCACAGTATTGATGGTATACTAAATTACTGAAGAATTAAGTTTTTGTGAGAAATTTTTCATCATAATAGAACTGTGGAATAAAGCCAACTAGATTCTAATAATAACCAATTCTAGTTAAGAAGACATGTTTATTAATGTATAATCCCCTTGGACCACACACATGCCCTGGAGCAGTAATATGTGCTTAAAATGAAAAGTTATAGACCTTAATTCTGCCTTAATAAAGCAGACTCCAGGGAAGTAAGACTACCAGCAAAGCATTTAAGTGTAGGTAGAAAAGTCATTTTAAAGGAATTGTAAAATAAACTCTACAAAGTGATGAAATGTTTATAAACACTCAAGCATATTACTTCTCCCTCCTCCTCTTTCTATATCTCTCCCTTTCATCAACTAAGATATCCCTCATATTTTTATCTCATTTGCTCTCTAGGCAGAATGTAGACATCTCCTGCACAATTTGACACAATTCACTGTCAAATTCCGAGTGCTACCCACTCTAAAAGTTACATGTTTACTTGGACTTTTAAGTCCAAGTGCATTCAACCCTAAGCCATATTTCAACCAAAAGATTGAAGCTTGAACAGAGCAGTTTGAGTTAAATTGGTGAGGGGGAATGGTTGGGAGTGGTTAGTACCGAGGTCTCTTACATGATTCTATGATGCCATGCCTACTCTGTAATGCTCAAGTGTCACTACCTCCTCTGGAATTATTGAGCACTTGGAAGAAGAGAGCCACTGAAACTGAAATATAAGAAAATGTGAGATTGCCGCATTTAAAACACCTTTGTAGACAGTATCTTGTAAATACTTTGTTCTGTGTTTGCTGTGAGACTTTTAGAAAATTTTCCTAAATATTCTAAGTGACCTCAGGTAGAAGTACATGTTTCAATTACAAGAGTAAATCCTTATGACTCAGGAGTGGAATATTGAGGGCCACGATGCTTTTGCAGGTTCTATGAGTTCATTAGTATGTCTGTTGACCAGTATGTCTGATCAGTATGTTGATCAGTATGTCTGTTGACCACCGTTTTGTTTTGTTTTGTTTTTTTCATGGTATGCAAACATGCCTTGTGTTGCTTGAACAACTAACTATAACAGCCTTCTATTTTTAAGAACTTCCTTCCACTCTGTACTGATTCCTCCAGTCCCTCCCTGTCTCTCTGTGTGACAGGGAAGAGGCCAGATATCTTTTGTGGAAGACTGAAGAGTGTTTCATATGTTTCAGTGTGATGATAACTGCTGTTACTTCTATGATAATTTAAAGCAGAAAGTAAGGGGTGATCTTGTAAAGAGTGGTGAGAATATGAACATTTATCTCATGTAGTCAGATTACTTTAGAGAATCACATCTCTGGATAGCTTAAAACTACACTTTTTGATGAGATCTCCTGTTACCTACTGAAATATACTCTTTTGAACCCAATAAAAATCCCATAAAGCTCTACAGCTTGAATCAACCTATTCTTGATTCCATTTTAATAACTCCATTTTAGCCTTAGAATTTTAATATATCTTATTCAAATGAATAAGTGTGAGTTGAATATTTTTATTACAATCTTATATTTATTTTATTTTGTGTGTATTTTGTCTGCATGTATGTGCCCACATGCATGCCTGCTGCCTGGGGAGGGCAGAAGAAAGGATATGATCTTCTAGAACAGGGATTACAAATCATTATGAGCTTCCATGTGGGTTGTGGAAACCAAACCAGCTTTCTCCACAAGAGCAGAAATGCACTTAAACACTGAGATATCTCTTCAGCTCCTTTTTTAGATATATTTTTCAGAGTAATTACAACCTACTTATATCAAGTACAATAGCAACATAAGATTCACTTAGATATATAATATGATATATGTTATATATTATATAATGCATTTATAGCTATACATAGCTATAAATTAGCCTCAGAAAATTTTAGAACCGTTTTTCATCCTGTTTCCCTAGTAAACACCCACTATGACAGCTACTCCTTCAAAACACAAATAACCACTCGGCAAAATAAATGCATTTTCAAGAAATGTACAAAAAAAAATCTATCTCCTTTTGTTACCTTCTTTGTGGGATACAGTATGTTCACTGGAGATATCTGAATATAAATATTTCAGGGATAAAGATTTATAAGATATTAATGGCTTTTCCCCAGGTCGTTCACTTCTCACCACACTTAAGACTGGATACATCTTTCTACTCTCTTGTTTGAGTGAACATCTTGCCAGTCAGCTGATTATTTAGGCTTCCTAGAGCCACACAGCAATGTCTTCTTGACTCTGATTATCCCTTCAATTTGTGGATGACAAAGCACAGTTTCTGAAAAGCGTAAATGGTATTTGAAAACACATAAAGCTACGGTTTGCACTCCCTAGTTTCTTATTGTCTGCATGTTGAGCAGTTGAATTGATCAGTCTCTGCTTCAGTTGCCATCTGGAAGCTTCTCTGAAGAAGGTTGGGCGATGCACTGATGTATGAGCATACTAATTAGTTATTGGCAGTCATTTTAGTTCTATGTATATTTAACAAAATAAGAACGTATATCGTATCTCTCACTTCAGGACCTACAGACATGTGTGGAAGAGGGAATTGACAGGTTATAAGAACTAGAGATGACAGTAAAGTAATGGGACACATCAGGGTAGTTGAGCATATAAACTCATGGTGATAGTGACAACATGTACGGACCTGTGCAGTCTCAAGCCAGACAAACTCCCAGCATGGAGGAAAAGAGTTAGTCATAGAATCTTAGTACCAGCTGGGGCTCTGTTGGCATTTGACAGCTCCAGTAGGAGAGGGAGAGTGGTGTGAGCTCTGGTGGGTCAACCAAACTCTAGGGCAGATCCTATTCCCTAACTTGATGAGTTTTAAAAGAGATGAAGGAAACTGAATGGGTGGGTAAGAAGGTGAGAAGGTAGAGGGTGGATCTGAGAGAAATTGAGGGGATAAATACTTTCAAAATGCATTAGATAAAAATTCTCAAAGGATACCTAAGTTGTTACTTTTAAAAGGACAGAGCTAGTAAGCCTATCGCCATAAATATTTAGTGTCACAGTTCCCTAGTTTCTCATCCCCACTTTCTAAAACAGGTTATAATTTTAAAAAGAAAATAACTGATTTCCAAATGAAAAATTCAGGCTTGGTTTCCAACCTAAAGATACACTGAAACAAATTCTCAGAATGATTATGTGAATTGATCTGCAAACACAATTCACAATTCCTGTGTAGGAAGATAATTTTTACCTCTAAATAACTAGTTTACAAATTTAATGAAAAGCTTTTTGCATGGAGAAAAGTATGTGGCGAGTTCTCTAGACTCCTACACCATAAATGATTTAGCCCAAACAATAACTCTATAATGTATGGAGCATTTACATTGGTAGATATTCTGAATTATTTTCCAAAGTACAGTGGCCCCTGTTCCCAAGAACTTTGATTGGAACAGTTATTCATTTCCCTTCAGCAGTCATTCCCAATTCTATTTCATTTTATGTTTAAAAAGACTTCACACAGCTAAATATCAGGATAATCTCTTATCAGGTATAATGATTATTGTCTTCATGGTGCCATCCTTTCAGCACTATGGGCTTAATCACTCAGCATTGACAGAATAGATGATATTCCTCCCACGATAAGTATTCAATAGATGTGGAGAGCTTATTTCAGGGATACATAACTAATTCTTAAAAATAAGCAATGGTTATTATATTTAGGGAGCCAGGTTAATGATACACAGCCCTGTTTCTTCTTTTTGTTAAAAGGTTTTGTTTAATATGACTGTTAGCTGACAAACACAGTGACTCTTTAGTCATTCAAACTCATCAGGTAATTTTTAATCAATCATTCACCAAAATATTAAGCTAGCCAAACATGACTTATTTTTTTTCTCTGTTTGTCTGTTTGTGTGGTTGCTTGGTTGATTTGTTTCAAGACAAGGATTTTCTATGTAGCCCTAGCTGCCCTGTCCTCACTCAGTAGACCCGGCTGGCCTGGAGTGCAGAGATCCTCCTGCTTCTGCCTCTCCTTTCTGAGAGCCAGGATTAAAGGTGTGCACCATCATGCACACATATTCAAATGATGCATCTTAGCTTTTTCTCAGATATATGCTTTTTTCTAGACCCCGCTTCACTTTGTTCACATCCCTCCCTCTTCATTTATAGTGTTTATAAGTGCTATAAATATCAGGGCCACCTTTTAAACATCTGGAAATAAAACTACTCTTTCTTTCTCTCAAATCCATCCAAACAAACACTTCTATCTGTAATCTGCTGCTCTGCACCTGTAGTGGAACTCACCATGGTGATAGTAGTAATTAGAGTGTATTCAAAATGAAAGAACATGAAGCTGTTGATTCTGTTTTCATATACATTGAAGATACAGAGATTACATTGTCCTTGACATTAATTACACTTGGAATGGAAGATAGCATAGCCTTCTGCAGATAATTTATTATATCAATATAAATTTATATTCAGTTACCCAGCAATACTATAAATGTTTCTATAAATAGCAAATGAGACCAAAACTTGAAGTGTCACTGAAATACCTGCCCCCAAATATTTCTGAATATGTTTTTATATCCTAGCACTATTAACTATGCTATATTTAGGGAAGATTATTTTTCACAATTTTTTTTGTGAACATTAGCCTCCATATATGTATCCCTTTGGGCTTTTTAGGCAGACATTAAATCATGTCTTGCAAAATTTTGATTCATCTACATCTTGGGAATTTATTAATACCATGGCTGATTCTGGCATACTGAGTTCCAATAATATCATGTTTGTTATTAGCATAAAAGAAGGCCAGTAGGCACTTTGTCCATCAACCAATCTTTTCTATCCAAAAGAAGCTAGCTGCTTTTATTCTCCTCCCCTTTATTTTAGTTTTAGCTCTATCTTTATAATGTCTTTGTAATACCCAGTAAGTGACTTTAGAATTTTAGATTTTTTTTTTAATGATCATGGATGAGAACATAGTGCTAGCACAGTGCTTATGTAGCGTGCCTGAGACACGGGGTTCTAACACCGCACTGCAAAATCAATCAATCATTCAACAATCAATTAATAATCGACTTACACCCTTTAATTTTCATTTTATATAATGAATTTCAGAATAAGTGTCTAATTTGTGTTGATTTGATTGAAGAAATAATTAAAAATTATCAACACAAGTAGCTCTAACAAAGGAGATTTTTCATTCTGACTATGGAATAAATAAAGCAACAGGAGATTAGAGTGAGTACATTTGTCCATGTTCATCAAATGTTAGTTTTAATTTTTCTAATACTTTCTAATATAACTCATTTCAAAAATATTTTGATCACTATTATTGACACCAGAGCTAAATGAATGAAGTATTCATTTAGTAAAGCCTTCAAATTCTAGGCTATTAAGCTACATTATCTTATTTAAGCCTCATGATGTTGTTGTGTAGTCCATGTTTCTATCCAGGAGAAAACTGATGTGTAGAGGCAAAGCTACTCTGTTCATCTGACTACAAATGATGAGCCTGATACTGGAGACCGTGTCCATTTGGCTCAAAGTCTCACACTCATATCCCTGTTAGAACATTTTTTCCCCTGAAAGTATTTTGTAGTGATGGAATGATAGGAATTTTTTTAAGATCAAAAGCTCTTAATAGTTTTTTATAGCTATGGAGTACATTTTTCTTTTCTGAACTTCTAAATGCTTTCATGTAAGATTACTACATATGACCATGCATTTTAACTAATTTATTTATTTATTCAACTTATTTCTCAGTCTTATGCTCCTCCCTCCTCTCCTCCCAGTTCCACCCTCCCTCCTGCATCCCCCCTTCTCTCTTCCTCAGAATAAGGGAACCCCCCCACCTACCCACCCACCCCAGCTCATCTATTCACATGAGGACTGAGTTCCTCTTCTTCCCCTGTGGCCTGGTAAGGCAGTCCAATCAGAGAGAAATTACCAGAAAGTGACCAATATATTCCATGCCAAAGATATGCCCTGCTCCCTTTACTAGTGATCTTACATGGACAGCCTAAGCTGTCCGTGGGCTCCATATTAATAGGGAACCTAGATCCAGTGCATGAATGGTTCTTGGTGCTTCAGCTCCACAGGCCCCTCTGGGCCCCAGTTAGTTGGCTCTGTTGGTCTTTTTGTAGGGCTTTTGTCACCTCTAGGTTCATTTATCCTCCCCACTCCACACACACACATACCTCTTTTGAACTAGAATCCCTCTGCTTTGCCAATGTTTGACTGTTGAGTCTCAATATCTTTTAAAAAAAATTCAATTCATTCACTTTGAATCCCAGCTGTAGCCCCCTCCTTCATTGCCTCTCTACCCTGCCCTTCCTCCCTCTTTTCCTCCGGTATCCCTTCTCCAGTCCACTGATAGAGGAGGTCCTTCTCCCCTTCCATCTGACCCTAGCCTATCAGGTCTCATCAGCACTGGCTGTATTGTCTTCCTCTGTGTCCTGGTAAGCCTGTTCCCCACCTCCCTTTCTTTGAACCACTGCTGGACGGAGCCTCTCAGAAGACAAGTCTGATAGGCTCCTGTCCGTAAGCATATTAGGGTATCATTAATAGTGATTGGTGCTGGCTTTTGTCCATGGAGTGGGTCTTACGATTGGGCCAGGCATTGGTTGGACATTCCCTCAGTCTTTGCTCTATCTGTTCTATCTTTGTCTGTCTGTTCTATCTTGTAGGCAGGGTAAGCTTTGGATCGAGGTTTTTGTAGGTGGGTTGGTGATCTCCTCAGTCCACTACCCATCTAGTCTAGTTAGTGGGAGTCCTCCTCTGTCTCCATGGTCCCTGCTACTAGGAGTCTTGGCTAGAGTTCCTCTCATATCCTCCCAGAGGCCTATTCTAACTTAGGTCTGCATCTTGTTACAGAGATGTCTCCACCCACTGTTTCTCTGTTCTCTGCAGGCCTTCTACCCTCCTGCCCCTGTGCTCCCCATGTCTAATCTCTATCCTTATTTCTCTCTGTGTCCCCCCTTCTACCTTGTCCCACTCTTCTACCACTACCTCTGTCTTCTACTCCTACTGAGTGAGATTTGCATGTCCATTGACCCTCCTTATTGCTTACCTTCTTGGAGTCTGTGCATTGTCTATCCTGTACTGTATGACTAAACGGCTTATTAGTGAGTACATACCATGTTCATCTTTCTGGATCTCTGTTATCTCATTCAGGATGATCTCTAGTTTCATCTGTTTGCCTGCAATTTTCAGCAGCATAGAGGTCAGAAAGGTCATATTAATAAGAGAAACAGCAAATACAGAGAGACCTTATTCCTAGCTGCCTCTGAAAATGGCATGCCATTGTGCCTGTTGCTTCCCAAAAGAGAATATAAAATCATTATTGTTACAGTTATCTGTTTTTAATGAAAAAGGATACTTAATTTTTATATGAAATTAAATTTACAGTAACATATAGCTAATCTCAGATCTATCCTCTGCTCTCAAGTGTGAGCTTTACTGTAAAAACTTCTGCTTGATGTCTTCTGACTGGTGTGTTGAAGCCATTACTCTGATGAGTAGCCATTGGGCAGTTACTGTGGGCAGTAGCATATGTTCATATCGGAGAAATGGAAAATGAGCTAGCACAGCCACTCATGCATTCAATTAGCTTCCTGAAGAGTGAAGGGCTTGAAAAGCAAATATTTGGTGTCTGAACTCCTTCATTCCATTTCTTATAACTCAGCCAGATAGTGTAAGAAAGAGTAAAACAAAGAAAGGATTGTTTTCCTACCTGGAGTGTTTATTTTTGTAGTTATCCAACCAGCCTTTACTGGGCCCCTATTGCATAACAATCACTATTTAAAAAGATGGAGCATAGCAGTTAAAAAGAGATTATTACATTGAGCTAATATACTGTTTATAAGGATACAAACAATAAATGAACAAATATGTAATATGGACAGCAATGATATGCACATGAATATTGATAAGGCATGGTAGGGAAAGAAAAAGAAACAAGGAAAACGTTGCTGACTTATACATTTATATTTGATACATAAGAAAAGCCATTACAAAGGTGAGAAATTAGAATAAAGGCATGAAAGAACTCAGCCATGTGGTTAGAAAGCACATTTCTAAAAAGAAAAGAAAATAGTACCAATGTTTCCCCAGTTGCCACCAAGGAATACCAGTTTTAATCATTTTGTTAAAGTTTGTTTAGAAAAGCAATGCTAATGTAAAAACATTGGCCCAAGGGATTTATCTGGAATGAAATGGCAGTATTTTGTCTTAGATAAGCATCTTGAAAAAAGAAATGCTCACAGAATGAGCATGTGAAATCTATATTATTTAGAGAGGTCGAAGCCTCCAAAGGACTTGAAACATCACAGAAATGAAAGGGTTTGTTGGGGGGAGGTTGTTTGTTTTTCTCTTTCTTATGTTGTCTTGAGCCTGTTTAGTTTCATGTGCTTCTAGACATCCCAGTATGGATAAAACATCATGAGGGTGCTTGTATACAAAAAGGCGGTAAAGAATACTGAGCTACAGATAGAAAGATCAAAGGAGGTAAAAGATAAAAATCATGATTTAAAGGGTCAGGGTATAAAGAATGTGCATCATAATGATAAAAAGAAATAAAACTTGAACATATTTAACAAAGAAATTGGTCATATGGGAAGAAGGGAAAAGATAGAAAGCTAGATAAATGGAAGAAAGATGTTAAGTTGTAGTTACAGGCAGATGATGCACAGATAGAAAGATAACAGGCATACCTCAGAGCATATAGATCTCATAAATATGAAAGAATTTTAATGGTTCAAGTACAAATACAAATGGCTGTCATTCTTTAACTTTACCTTCTATAGTTTTTTTTTTTTTTTCTGAAAGTGTTCTTCCAAGAGAAATAATTTTAAAGACCATAATCTAGAAATAAAACATGGCAAATAAAAGTAATGTCGATATTACTGAAGCTTGATTCTTGCCAGAAGAGGATGGAGACAAGACTATGTCTTAACATTCCCTCAGTGGCCAAGCCTGAGGAGCTGTCAGAACTAAGTTCAGGAAAGAGATGAGGGAAGTAGAGGAAAATGACCCCGCACTGTTAGATCCCAATGTGCCTCCACACTGCGCTTTTTTGGAAAGAGACGAGAAACATCGATTTTTTTGTACTCTATGGAATCTACAACAAAGTAGGGTCTGACTTTGCCAACACCTAAAAACTCAAAACCTTGTGCTTAACAGTGGTTCTTTTATCACCCTGTTCTAAGAGCTCACTAGTGATCATACTTGGTTCATCCTCTGATTTGATTTATCAGCAAAGAACAGAGTTGACTCTCCCTCACTAACTTGAGCTTCATTTCCAGCCCATACCTGGAGGAAACTGGAAGTGTGCAGAATGATGATTAATATATACAAAGAGTTGAGGTTTTTATCTCTGCCTGGATGATAGTAAGTGCCTGATTTTGCCAAACACCTATCTGATAGGTGAAAAAAAAATGGTGGACAGATGCTTTGAATGAACGATAGCCAATAGAAATGATAGAATCTAGTTTCTCTAGGTAAAATGACAGATACACAGAGCAGTCACAGAGTCTTAGACACATATTGGCGAGTGCAAAAATAGATCTGTCCATGTTCCTTCTCCTAGGTAAGCCATTCCGAGTAACATCGCTCTTGTGAATTTATTTTCACTCTATTTGGCATAGTCCAGGTACTCCATACTAGACCCAAATTTAGGTTTTATAAACACTATGATACATAGATCGAACTGAGTATACAGGCTGTTGGGGGAGGAAAGCCCTGGAGATAAATTGACACTTGCTTTCATTCACATTATTTCTCCTTCGGTGTAAGCCATTCCATTTTACCTACAAGAAATCCTTGATTTTCACTTTTCTTTCTTTTTTTTTTTTTAAAAGGTGTGATTTTGAAAAGGCCGGCTTCCAACATCATGCAACACAAGCTAAGCCTTGTCTTTGTTTCTTCTTGCTATAAATATCTCTTAAAATGTTTAGTCCTGGGCAAAATTTTATCATATAGAACATTAGCCATCACCGAGATGATCAACAAACTTGCCTGAAAATTCTGGTCACAACCTGGTCTTTAAAAGGTGAGGGAGAGGCTGAGGAGCAGAAACAGCTTTAATTATTGCTTTGGTGCCATCACTCATTACCTTGACAAAGTCACTGGAAGAAACTCTGAATCTGCATTTGTTTATATTCATGCATCCAGTGGTGTGCACGGCATGGCATATGGGTACCTGCAGAGACCAGAAAAGGGTTACAGAGCAAGAGTCACAGGTGGTTGTGAACCAATGGACATGAGTAGTGGGAACGAAACTCAGGTCCTCTGAAAGAGAAGCAAGTGATTTTAAATGCAGAATCATCTCTCTAGCCCACTATTAAAGATACCAAATCAGTACTAACATATTTCAGTTGTAGCTATCATGAATGCCATAATCCATGAATTAATATTATCCGTATAAGTTAGCAAATCCATTTGTTTTTTGTTCCAAGACAGGGTTTCTCTGTAAAGCCTTGACTGTCCTGGACTCACTCTGTAGATCAAACTCACAGAGATCCACCTGCCTCTGCCTCCCCAAGTTGTGGGATTACAGGCGTGCACTACCATGCCAGACTTTGCAAATCCATTTCTAAGGGGAAAAAAGTTTACCCTAAAAATAGCACGTCTCATCAAACTGATGGAATGACTTACCTCACTTCAATAAACAGCTTCCATTTTCTTTCTTTGTCTCAGTTCCTCCCTGTGTGTGTGTTTGTGAGTGTCTGTCTGTCTGCCTATCTCTGTCTCTGAGATGTCATTCATTCTTTACAAACCAATAGAAAATTCTAAGTCTCTCTCTCAAAATCTTTCTTTATCATGGAGAGATGGTTGTCACTCACATGTATGAGAAATTCACATGACATATGCACTACGAATGCATATTCTTATCCATGGAGTCAAAAATAGAACCGCCATTTAAACTATTATTTAAAAAAAAAAGCTCCCTTTAAAACTCCTTAATTGATAATAAAATTCAATGGTCTCACAGCAGGAGCTGCCAGTTTTCCTGCAGGAAATCTATTTTACAGCATAGATTTGCGCACGTCGATCTGTTCACAACCACACACAAGGGAAACCAGGAACTTGTCTGAATTTCTAAATCAAGTTTTTCTAATAATAGGACCTAGAGCAATTTAAAGGTAGGCAGCCTTGGGGGTAGAGGTTGCCAAATGCAAACCTGCCTGCGGATTCCGTGGGGCCCATTAGCACCAACATATATAATCAAATCAATTCCAGATCTGATGATTATGAGGCCATCCATAATAGTTTACTTTGCTTTCCTGAACCTTACACCATGCTGTTAGGCATCATTTGAAATGTAAAAAGATTGTCTCACGTAGGTCGAATAACCACAATCTGTTGAAAGAAGACAACAGAAGCTATAACACTTTCTATAATCCCCACCACCAACACCACACACACTCACACATAAACACACATACATACACACACACACACACACACAACTTTTGTTTTTTCAACAGCAGTCTTCCTGTTAGGGTCTATGAGCGCCACTGCCATAAGCTTTTATCTATGCTTAAAGACCCATATGTGAAGTCCTTCAATAGAGCAAGACTCAGATTCAATCAGAAAGCAGTTGCTTACTCTGGTGGTTGGAGTGGCAAGTGTTGACCACAGGCGGCGGTGTTTGAACACTTTGTTTCCAGCTGGTGGTGCTGTTCTAGAGGCTTAGGGGTCCAGCCTTGACGGAGAAAGCTCTTCTTTGGGGATGGGTTTGAGGCTACACAGCCTCCCCACTACTTCCGCTTTGCTCTGTCTGTTTCACGCTTGCTCTTGAATTGTGGTGTCTCCTCTCACCTTCCTGCTCCATTTGCCACGCTTGTCACTTGTTGCCAGGCCTTTGTCCCACCATGATGGATTTTTATCCCTCTGGAAATAGAAAGCAAATCAAACTCTGACTCTTACTGTGTTTTTGCTCACGGTTTAGGACAGCAACAGAAAAGTAATATAGCTGTTGTCATAACATACTTGGCATCATCACACTAGTGGGCATGCTTTAGCTGGCCAGGCACATGCGACCCATCGCTGAGTTAGCGTCCTAAGAACAGTTCTCAGCAGCAAGCATCACACCCTGCAGTGTAGTAAAGGAGAGACAACTGGACGCGTCAAGCCAGTGTAACATCTACACCAAAAGCATGTTCCACCGAAACTGCTAACAGCTTCTATACATCCTCCTTTGGAAAGCTTCTACTCTTATACAGACCCACAATTACTTGCTTCTCTTGTCGAAGGTTTACCATCTCTTTTTAGGCCACTAGGCTTCTTAGTACTAAGAAGTAATGTGTCCTCCAATACAGGCCTGGCTGTGCAAATAACGCAGGTATAGTATATGCTGAAAGTAAGAGAGCTCTACAGCAGGAAATCTCTTCTCAGCTTCAGGAAACATTTCCATGAAATGGAGACTTTATTCTAGGAGTAGCTGGAAATCCTCTACTCTTGGAGTGTTGATGATGTTATGTGTTTGGGTACAGTAAACCTGTATAGCCATGCTTGTCTACTTCTAACTTGGCAGTTCTTCCTTTAGGCTTTTCTTTCTATCATAATAGTATCTAAAAGCTCACTCAGTACATATCTTTGAAACCTTACTTTCTGTTACATGTTATAACTTCCAAACTCATTTTCACCCGGACTCGGGCCTGAATTAGCACTTTACCATCATGCTAAACTGGATTGTTTTTCAGCAGTTATATTCAAAAAAGCATTCATAACTTGGAGGCATTTTTGTTTTTAACTGAGAGACCGCTGATGGTTTCATGTTACCTGATTTTTTTTTTGGGGGGGGGTATACTTTGTTTTAAAAATATTTGGGCAGAGCTGGAGATATGGCTCAGAAGTTAAGAGTACTGGCTTCTCTTCTGGAGAAACCAGACTGCATCCCTAACTCACAACCCTCTGTAACTAAAGCGCCAGGCCATAGGCGCTTTATCCCTTACAGGGATCAGGAATGCACATGGTCATACACATAGATGCAGACAACACATCCACACATGTAAAATGAAATTAAATTTAAGTGAAATAAAAATATTCTGGGAGATAAATGAGAGTGGAGAAGAGAGAGAGAAAGAGTGAGGAGAGATTGAGCGTGCAAACTATATTGTGTGAAGTGAGATCACAAATATGGAAGGAGCTTAGGCTTACCTCTGAGAACCAGTCATTAGATTTGGGGTTTCTGCCTGACTGTACTGTGCACAATGAAGTTGCCAGAGTGAATTCTGGTGACTTCTTTCCAAAATAATCTTTCAATTTTCCTGTAAAATGCAGCATTGACAGCCAGTGAGATGGCACAGTGAATAAAGGTCTGATGGGTTTGATCTTCAGAACCTACTTGGTGGAAGAAAAGAGCTGACTCCTACAAATTATCCTCTGACTGCCATAGCCATGCCTGGTGCAAGCATGTGCACTTATGTGATAACTCACACACGTAAGATAAATAAATACAAGTAAGAAATGTTTTCTTTTAATGCCTCCTTATCTCTGGAAGGGACATTTAATACTGTGACATTTAATAATGTTCTTTATTTCCTGGTGTTCAACATCTTGAAACCACATTTGATCTTTAAATGCGTATGTGCTTTCCACTGAACTTTGAAGCATGTGGTATCTTTTCCTGACACTTGAGATGACATTTGTTGGGGTATTTTTACGATAAAGTTAGACTTTAAATAATTTAGTTGCTGAGACACAGCTTATGATAAATATGTATTTATATTGGGAGGAGATGAGGGAGGGAGACAGGCCCACATATGGGACACAAAGTGAAGAAGTTGCAATACATAAATAATAATAATAAATAAAATAAAATAAAATAAAATAAATACTTATATGCACAAAAAGAAGAAAATTTGAAAGAAATATGATAAAACAGAATTTGCCTGACATGACAAGGTTGTTACATATGTAAACACACAGTGGTTGTGACTGAACACACAGGACCTGTAAAAAATAAATCCAGCCAAAATCCCAGCATGGAGGGGGGAGAAGCTATTGGCAATTGATGGCTAAGGAGTAATGAGAGTCAGTCTTGCTCCAGTACAATGCCTTCAACCTGTTCACATACAGTGATGGCATTATACAGGAGAGGAGTTGGAGAGAAAGTAATGGAGGAAGGACAGACCTAATTAAAACTCATCATATTCATGTATGAAATTATCAAACACTAAAATATGATCAAAATATCAGAATTTCTAAATTATATATTACTGCAGTCAGAGAGAAATGCAATATTGACATATAATATTTAACAAACTCAAAGTTTGTAATTAGTTAGTTTAGCATTTCTTTTGAGTTTTTCATAAAAGTCGTACATAACTTTGATTAATTTCTTAGTATGGATCAGGTCTCACGAGAAGCATTTTATCATTTATCTTCACAAAAGAGGTATATGTTTAAAAAAAAGCTGTAGGATCTTGATGACTTATTTTGTTTTAAATTATGCACTAACATCCCTTCAGAAATATAAAATAAAGTTTTATGAAAATGGAATTTTTTATTAAAAAAAAGACTACAAAAATTGGAATTTGGAATCCAACATAAGCTAGAGATGTCCAGAGATTTCTAATCCGGACCTTGAAAAATTAGTTAATCAGGAAAAGGTATTATTCTCTCTCATGGAATTTTTTTCTTTTATCATAATGTGCCTTACAGAAATATCTAATTTTCCAAAAGGTTGTATTTTTTTTTCAGAAAAGGCTTATTCTTTTTTTTATTATTTTCAAATAATCATAAATAAAAAATCCTAAAACACCACTAATGTATCAGGCCTTCACGTACACACATCCTATGTGAATTAGAAACACTTTATGTATATCCCCAGATAGTATTTATCACCGTTTCTTTACGGATAAAACAAAAGTTAAAGAAATATTGACTCCAATTTCAAATCACAACAGTAGTGGAGGAGAAGGCCTGTAGAGAAAAGAGAAATGGGGGTGGGAACATCTCTGGGACAATCTGGGAACCTAAGTCAGGGTAGGCTCCTGGGAGGATATGAAGAGTCAAGCAGAGACTCCTAGTAGCAGATGACAAAGAGACTGAAGAGGACACCCTCTAACTTGACTAGTCCTCTAGCAAAGGGCACACACCTACAAAAACTTCGACTCAAAATTTACCCTGCCTACAAGCTGTTTAGGGATAAAGAGAGAGCAGATAAGGCAGAGATTGAGGGAATTCCCAACCAGTTTCTGGCCAACCAAAGACCCACCCTATTCAGAGTGCCAACCCCAGACACTATGAAGGATATTCTTGCTAAGCTTACTGACAGGAACCAGTCAGAGTTGTCCTCTGAGGGGGTCTATACAGCAATGCCTCAAAAAGTAGTTATATTTTTAAAAATATTTTTAAATTTTACCAACAGATTGTATCAAGACTGATTCTTCACTGTTACTGAGCTGTTATCTCTCTGTTAAAAAATAAAGTGTGCATTCTTGCTTGCATACTTTGAGTGAAGAGTTAATTAA
This sequence comes from Meriones unguiculatus, assembly GCF_030254825.1. Classification (NCBI taxonomy): domain Eukaryota; kingdom Metazoa; phylum Chordata; class Mammalia; order Rodentia; family Muridae; genus Meriones; species Meriones unguiculatus. The sequence goes on along the minus strand of NC_083359.1, from coordinate 27,235,307 downwards.
GGATTTAACATATATTAAGTAAGAGACTGTTGCCTTTCATTTCTGCTATCAAGGTGTCCAGATGAATAGCATTGGTGTTGAAAAAGAAACGTGGTTAAATTAGATCTCCTCTGATTTTTCTCAGATGATGTCAAATGATTGGTTCTAAATTTGAGGTTCTTTGTGCATTTATTTGAATGAGATTCAAGTATCCAAATATGGAGAACAATTGCTTTCCTATTTCATAGCTAAAAGCGAGAGAACAGAAGCCCTTGGATGGCTGAAGGATAATATGAATTCTTCGGCCATTGCTTCATCAGCATGATTCTGTCTTGGAGCTAACTGCCAGTCAGTCATACTTTTCATTTTAGTTGCAGTTTTAAAGAGGCTCCCTTTCTGTGACTGTCATTTCCTTTTGCAATGGTTTATTGTATTCTTAGGAATCTAGGTTGCTTTTTATAACATTGAATCTCTGGGGAATTTGGCAGAATGAAATGCTCCCTAATGTGGAAGTGCCAACTTTCCAGTTTGCAGACTTCTCAGTTACAGAGCTGTGAAGCTACTACACATGCTCAATGAACACTTAAGGTATATGGGACCTGCTCAATACAGAGGAATGACCTGGTGACTCTAACATTATCCATAAAAAGCAAGCATATTCAAAACAAAAAGAAGAACAAGATGCCTGTGTAAGAAATTACCAGTATCTCCATTTCTACAGAAGGTACCCATGGGAATCTTTTTTGAATAAAGTGCCAAAACAGTTAGATATTTAGGAATATGTGCATTCATATATGTATATGAATGAAAATTAGAGAAATAGAGGCCATTATTTTAAGAGGGAGTAGGTGTGGGTGCATGGCAAGGACTGGAGAGAGGAAAGGAGAGAAATGATTTAATAGGCTTTAATTTCAAAGTAAGTAAATATTAGAAAGAGAACAAAAAGACAGAAAGATGGGAGGGAGAGAAAAAGGGAGAGAGAAAAGCTCTAACAGACACGAAATAAAACTCATTTTGGAGGTAAATAAGCACCCAAGAGAAGCATTACTGTTGGTTGATTGGAGTTGCCATTCTTTGTGTAAAAAAAAAAAATGTAGTTCCACCTTTTATTATTTAGGGAATAATGATTAAAAAAGAGAGAGAAGGCACATGTTTACACTGAATGAGTTTCTCCACTTGCAGCATTTTCCTGCAACTGTCATAATATCTTTCTTTTAGGGGGGTTGAAAATCTCCACTGCATGCCTTACATATTTTTATCACCCGCTCCTCTATTGAATGGCACCTAGATTGGCTCCATCACTTAGTTATAAACATCGATGTGCAAATATCTATGAGCGATTTGGACTCAGAGTGCTTTGAGTTAACACACAGCTGTGGTAGAGCTAGGTGATATGGTAGACCTATTTTTCAGGTTTTGGAGGAACTGTGATTATGATTCCTATAATGGCTAGACTGAGGACCATTCCTATCAGTGGTGTATAATGGGTCCTCCTTGTCTACATCCTCATGAACATTTGTTGTTTTCCTTTTTATATATTTTTATATTTAAAATGATATAAAGTGATTTTACATATTTATCATGTGTGGTGTGGCATTTCAGTGTGTATAAAAGTGATGAACAGTTCAGGGCATTTGTCCTATCCGTATCTCAAGCTACATATTTTAATTCTTTGGAATGCCTATGAATTAATAGAGCAATGGGCATATGATAGCTCTTTTGCTGGTTTTGGGAGGAACCTCTATGCTTCATACACTCTAAACTGCAACTCCTCAGTTTCTGTTCCTCTATTTCCTGATGAAACCATCTCAAACTTTGTTTTTGAATTTACTTTAGCCAGCTCGTGTCAAGGAATCATGCAGAATTTGTCATTTTGTGCCTTGTTTACCCCACTAAATGCAATGTCCACTAAGCTCATCGTTTTTGCTGTGTGAAGAGATTGTCCTTGTTTTATGGCCAAATAATATCCCTTTGCTGAGCACACTGTATCCTCTTTATTCTTTTTCAATCAATGAACATTTAAATAGTTTTCACTTTTTGGCTGTTACTGAAAAATGCTGCAATGGACATTACAAGAAGATAATCTCTTCAAGTTATAGGCTTCAGTTATGTACATAGATGTGTGTATATGTGTGTGTGTGTGTTTGTGTGTGTGTATATGTGTGAATGTATAGAGTATATATGTGTGTATATATAATAAATATTATTATGTCTGTATTAGTGTTTTTCACTTCCTTTCTGCTAAACTGATGAGGTGGTTCAGGAAAGAGGGTTTCCAGTCAAGCATGCTTTCTTGAGTTTGATCTTCATAACCTACTTAGAAAAAGGAAAGAATTGACTCCTGCAAGCTATCTACTGACCTCCACATGGGCATAATTACATAAATACACACATGTATACACAATAAATAAATAAATAAGCAAGTAGACATAATTGTAAAAAAACAGGAAAAAGGTACTTCTGTGCAAGTCATATTGTTATATGTTCAAGAATACTTTTAAAGAATATAAAATATTCTCTTTCCAACTCAAATGAAAGTTTTAAAAACCTGCTTTATGGAATTCAGTAGCCAGAATACCTACAACCATTCTTCTTATAGAAGTACTACATCTTTAACTCCAAAGTAAGAGAACAAGCCAGGAAAAAAAAAAGGAGTTTATTTTTTTAAGATTAGAAAATAAGTGTCTTATTAATCAGTTGCTTGGCATAATACAATATGAGTATTCAAATAATAATAATTTTCTTCAGAAAATTGGGAATCAATCTACATCAAGATCTAGCTATGTGATACTTAGGCATATACCCAAAGAATGTTCCACCCTAACACAAGGACACTTACTAAACTATGCTTATAGAAGCTTTTAAAATAATAACCAGAAACTTAAAACAACTTACATGTCCCTGAAAACTGATAGTGGGACCCCATTGTGTTGGACAATATCCACACAGCTCATTGAACATAGAGAGGTTGGGCACCTGCATGGTGCCTCCACTCTTACATTCTATTCTCTTTGGTATGGGAAGGCACTCTGCAGACTAAGGAAAGAGAAACCTGGACACCAACCCATCCATTATAAACCTCAACCTATGATCTGTCCTGCTTGCAAGACATACTCGGGCAATGGTGGCACATAGCTTGTGGAAGTGTCCAATTAACTTGAAGCCCTGGCCATGAGAGGGAGCCTATGCCAGATACTGCTTGGACATCCAGGAATTAGAGAATGGATAGTTCAGAGACCTAGGGTAGAGCCAAACACAACTGGCTACAAAAATCTATGAAACAATCCCTAATGGTATTTTGCTATACTCAGATTGATACCTGGTCTGGTCAGAGAGGCTTCCTCTGAAAGCAGATGGGAGCTGCAGAGACCACACCCACATTATGTGAAGAGAGGGTCTAAATTGGCATTATCTATTTCCCCCACTCCAAGGTTAGTAACTCTGTAGAAGAGGAGGAGGAAAGATTGTAGGAGTCATAGGGGATGGAGGACACCAGAAGACTATGGCCCACTAAATCAGTTAAGGTCTCACAGGGTCGAAATGGAAAGCATGGGGTCTGCATGGGTCTGCACTGGTTGTCCCTTAAATATATATTAATAATGTTAATATTATTAATATTAATATATATTGTGGGTGCTAGTTTGGTGGTTTTGTGGGGCTGCTAATGGTGAGATAGGACATATCTCTGATTATTTTGCCTATTTTGGGGACTCTTTTCCTCCTATTGGGTTGTCTCATCCAGCCTCAATATGATGGCTTTTGCTTAGTCTTATTGTATCTTGTTTTTGTCTTGTTTAATTGCTGTCTCTCGGAGTCCTGCTCTTTTCTGAAGGACAAATGAAGGCAGAGTGGATCTGCAGGAGAGGTGTGGCTGGGGGAGGCTGAGAGGATGAGAGGCGTGGAAAGAGGGGAAACTGTGGTTGGGATGTATTATATGACAGAAGAATCTAGTTTCTATAAAACATAATAAATAAATAAAATAGACAGAGTAGTGAACATATTTTAGGATTTTCCAAAGTTAAATTGTTAATTATGCATGTAAGAATGTCTCCAATTTGAAATTTAGTGTAGAAAAGTTATTTAGTTTATTTTTGGTAAAGCTTATTTTTTATAAATACCAGACAGTATAGCAGGCAGTTGGTATAACACACACACACACACACAAAGAATTTTAAAAAACCTAAACACTATGTTATAAGTTTCCCTATTTCATTATCAAAAGACTAGATGAGTCTAATATGTGATCCATGAGAAAAACTCTACAGAGTAAAAAGTAAAAAATAATAATAATAAAATAATAATTACTACCAAATAATACAATTTTTTACATGAATACAGATTATCATACAAAAATATTCAGACACTCAGACACATAAGCTTAGAGAATAAAGTTTGATTTATTTCCATTTAGTACACACTGATGAAAACTGCAGCAGCATAAGACATAAAATAAGCCATTATAACTGAATTAATGATATTCTAAGAAATGTTTAAAGACTGATATTTTATGTAATCCATCTTGAAAAATTATATAGTCTTTAATCACTTAATGATAGTGAGTAATATGTAAGACAGAGAAAAATAAATTTCCAAACCCAGTATAAACTGGGGCTGTGTGCTATGCTCGGTGTGAGAACACTTGGCTAGCATTTGCCTGACACTGGGTTCATTTCCCATCAAACACACACACACACACACACACACACACACAAAGCAAAAATAAAACAAAACATTTTCTATTCCTCTATTCAGGTTGTTAAAAGTTTTAACAAAACACTGAATATTTAAAATCCATTTCTCTTAGAATTGTCTTTGATTAAAATTACATTATGATAGGAACAGTACAAACCTTTGAAATTATTCAAAAAACAGCATGTCTCTATCTTTAAGAATATAACTTTTCATAACTTTCCCTCTGGCACAAGTAAGACTACATCTGTAGATATAGCTGATGCCTCCAAAATTTTAAAAATGAAGGATTATTTTACCCCAATTGCTTCATAAGCCTCAGAAAGAAGAAAATAACAAATTACAAAGCAGTCTAGGGAGCAGGGATAAAATCACAGTGCAGTTCCCTTCTTGTTTCCTGTCCATGAGCAGAAAAAAATCTCAAACATTGATGAAAACTCGCAGCCAACTACTAAAATAGAACACGCAAGATGAAAAACTTGTGAGTTCACTCACTGCTCAGAAGAGAAAGTCTACACATCTATTCTGCCATACCACGGGCCAGGTCAGAAGAGTTTTGCATTTGAGTCCTTAAATATTACATCAGATTAAAAATTCCTTTTAGGCTATGGATAAGGATGATCACTACACATCAAATTTCGAAATCATTTCTCAATGTACTCAAAGTTTAGTCAGTACTCACTTATACTAGATCAGCTTGCTTTCAAAGCAGTTAGACTGGTCAAGTTCAGGTCCAAACAAAGTCCACACAACTCAAATTCTTTCAAGAAGTTTTGATGTATAATTCTGTTTCCTTTCTTATTTTTCTTATAATTATTATCCTTAAAACTACTGTCATGCTTTTCTTACAATATAAAAGAAAGTTGAGTGTAGATTTAAACAGAGATTTCTCCATAGAGGAATATCGAATGGCAGAGAAACACTTAACTAGCCATCAGGGAAATGCAAATCAAAACGAACCTGAGATTTCATCTAACACCCATCAGAATGGCCAAGATGAAAAACTCAAGTGACAACACATGCTGGAGAGGTTGTGGAGAAAGGGGAACCCTCCTCCACTGCTGGTGGGAATGGAAACTTGTACAATCACTTTGGAAATCAATCTAGCACTTTCTTAGACAACTAGGAATAGCGCTTCCTCAAGATCCAGCTATACCACTCCTAGGCATATATCCAAAAGAGGCTCAAGTACACAGTAAGGACATTTGCTCAACCATGTTTGTAGCAGCTTTATTTGTAATAGCCAGAAGCTAGAAACAACCCAGATGTCCCTCAGTTGAGGAATGGATACAGAAATTGGGGTACATTTACACAATGGAATACTACTCAGCAATCAAAAAGAAGGAAATCATGAAATTTGCAGGTAAATGGTAGGAACTGGAAAAGATCATCCTGAGTGAGCTATCCCAGAAGCAGAAAGACACACATGGTATATACTCACTCATATAGATATATAATATAGGATAAGCCTACTAAAATCTGTACACCTAAAGAAACTAATCACGAGGGAGGACTCTTGCTAAAATGCTCAACCCCTATCCAGAAAGGCAAAGAGGATGGACATCAGAAGAAGGAGAAAACAGGGAACAACTCAGGAGCTTGCCACAGAGAGCCTCTGAAAGGCTCTGCTCTGCAGACTATCAAAGCAGATGTTGAGACTTATGGGCAACTTTTGGGTAGAATGCAGGGAATCTTATGAAAGAAGTGGGAAATAGTAAGATCTGGAGAGGACAGAAACTCAACAAGGAGAGCAACAGAACCAAAAAATCTGAGCACAGGGGTCTTTCCTGAGACTGATACTCCAACCAAGTACCATGCATAGAGAAAACCTAGAACCCCTGCACAGATGTAACCCATGGCAGTTCAGTGTCCAAGTGGTTCCATTGTAATAGGAACAGGGACTGTCTCTGACATGAACTAATTGGCCTGCTCTTTGATCACCTCCCCCTGAGGGGAAGTAGCCTTACCAGGCCACAGAAGAAGACAATGCAGCCACTCCTGATGAGACTTGGTAGACCTGGTAGGATCAGAAGGAAGGAAAAGAAGACCTCCCCTATCAGTGGACTTGGAGAAGGGGGAGGGAGGAATTCCGAGGGGAGAAGGGAGGGAGCTACAGGGGGGATACAAAGTGAATAAAGTGTGATTAATAACAAATTTTAAAAAAAGAATAGAAGTGAAAAAATATATTTATTTAAGCTTATTCTATTTTTTCAGCTTTTTAAGTTTAACTCCATCCTCAGCCATTGTATTATTTTAAATATTTTCATTTTCAAAATGAATAAAAAATACAAAGGTAAAAAAATTTAAATATGAAAAAAGGCTGAGTGTTTATTTTAGTGTGGTAGTTTTTAAGTTATTGTTATCTCTTAATTTTATCTGTTTTCCTGACTGTCTTATTGGGAAACTTTTCTTCCTCAGGCTTCTTTGCAGGAATAAACCTTAATCATTTCTAGCTGCTGCATGGCTTTACTTTTATCAATGCACTACCTAGAGAAAATCATCTTTTATATCAGGATGCATGTAGCGCGGGGCTGTCTTGTGGCAACAGCCTCAGATTCCACACATCATCACAGCTTGCAAAATTATTGATCAAATAATTATTTTGCTTTTTAAACTCTTTAGCTAGGATATTTCTATGAGAACAAGTCCCCTCATGTTAAATTACTTTATACTCTTAGTAATAAATAAGACTTCGTATACGTTTTATATCAGTTTTCAAAATACTGAGTGGATTTTCCAGTATCCTTCAGTGTTAACCATATAAAGGTATGTGTTGAGGGGTGTATTTAAACTTTGTTTTTATGCATCTGTTTTTTTTTTCTTTCATTTACAGTATTCTAGCTCATACTTTCACTTCCTCATATGGGAATTTGCCATTTTTCTAATTCGCCATAGTTGCTTTTATTGACAACAATGGCTAACAACCACAGACCCACAGTGCTGATCACTTCTGAGGCTTTTCAGTAGCTTGCTAGAGGAGATGATTTTTTTTTTGAAGATGAAAAATGGCATGTGTTCTTACTAAATGGATTTTTAAAAAATCGTTATTAGCTACTCTTTTTTTTTCAATTTTATTTTTTATTACAGTTTATTCACTTTGTATCCCACCTGTAGCTCCCTCCCTTCCTCTTTCCCTCCCAAACCCACCTCCCTCTTCTCAACCCATTCCCCTTCCCCAGTCCACTGATAGGGGAGGACCTCCTCCCCTTCCATCTGCCTAGTCAATATGTTTAGCATTGTATAAATCTAAATGGGGCAAAGAAAACTTATCTAAATAGTTGCTGTATTAACAGGTAATTTAAATATGCCATACTGTTTTACATAGTGTTTACTACAGTGCAGTATGCTAAAAACTCAAAATCATCTTGTTTTTAATACCATGGTCATCATCATCATTACCTTGTAGTAAGATACACCTATGACCCTATCATTCTTATGCTCTGAGGGAAAGAAAACATCTTTCTGGAATTGTGGCCCTATCTGTACATAGATGAATTGATGCTTTTGAGAAACATTTCTGTTTAAATGTATCTACAGAGCTGTTAAATACAAAGAAACAACTTTGAAATTTATGGAAACTTATCAGTGCTAAGCAGATAAAAAAAATAAAAGCATAAATTTTACTGTCAATGTCACATGATAATGAGGGATTATATGGCAATATAAGTAAATCCAAACTGTAGAGTTATGTTTGTGTATGTGTGTCTGTCTGAGTGTGTATAAGTGTGTATACTTATATATATATATGTAGTTTACATACTCATCTGAAACCATTGGATTGAGTATGCTTAGATGTATTTAGATGTGTTAGGATACAGTTTAGATTTTCTTTCTCTCTTCCTGGGTACCAAAAAAAAAAAAAAAAGACACTCACATAATCGTGTCCTAGATTTTCATCATTAAAACATCAAAATAAAAAGTTGCCACCCACAGATTTTCCAAGAGACAAAGCTGTTTCTATGCAATTCTATATTCTGGTCTGAGTGTTTTGGATCAGAGAAAAAGCCAAGTTAAAGTAGCTTAAGCAAAGCATGGTGACTAGTCTCTTTTATCTTTCTGATTACAGCTTTCAACTGTGCCATTGATTGTGCTGGACAGCCATGTTATTCATACTTAACCCATTTATTCTCCCTCTCTCTTAACCCCTTTCCTTTCTTCTTACCTTCTCACCACCTCCTCTGGTGCTCTCCTAGCTAAAGATCTTGCTTTCCACCCTGCTAAGGAAACCAAATCATCTTGAGAGGACTTAGAATCCTCCCACTCTGCTCCTACCCAGTCACCAGTATCCTCACCCACATGCCACCTTCTCCCGGCTGTTTTCATGCTTCCTGTAAATAGAGTTTCTTCTTGCTCACTCAAGGGAATGGCTCCAATCACTCACCCTCTTTCCTTTTTCAGCTTTTATTGCTCCACTGACAGGGTTACAAAGAAGATATGATTTCTTTTTATTTAAAAACAAATATCTTCCTTTACTTAACAAACACATCTAGCTGCAAGACTAGCTTTCTCTTTTGTAGCAAAGTTCCTTCAATGTTTAATCTATACTTTATTCTCAAACTCTTACGGTATGTCCTGCCTCTCCACCATGACCTAAGCTGAGATTGCCATCGCTCTTAATGACCCCAAGAGAACACTCCAGTTCTCTTAAATGACCTGTTTGAGGTGAGTCATTTAACAAATTGATACTGGTTTCTCCTCATTACCCTTTCTTCCTCTGATGACATTGGTGGCATGCTCTCTAATTTTGTCTCCTACCATATATATTTTTTTTCTTATTCTTCTTCATGCTCTGCTTGTTTTTAGCTTACACTCTTACATATCGCAGCTGAGGATATGGGTAGACCACTCAACCTTAGGCTGCACTTAGATTTGTCCTAATTCAAATTCGTGTATTAGCACATACAGTTGCACCACAATCAATATCATCAATGTGCTTATTGTTTTCAAATGTTTATCTCCAGTCCAAATATTTCCTTATGTACTAAAGATTACCTAGACAGGTCTGTGTCTCTAAAACTCACATAAACCCGTTAGGCATGAAGCCTTCTCTGTCTCAATGCTCAGTCATCCTTGCATTTGTCTAGGACAGAAGCACTTTGGTGTCATAATGTTCACACTCTGTTTCATATACTGGCATTTGTTTGTTTTCTATATTTTTTTTAGTTTTTAATTTTTTTTATCTCACTAAGTAGAATTGTTCCTAAGTTTTGTGTGTCTTATGAAAGTGATTGTTTTCTAGATTTCATTTTCAGGTAGCTTATTGTTCATATGAAGAAACACTAATTATTTCTTAAAAATACTTGGTATCCTGCATCTATTATAAATCTATTAGTTTTAAGTGTTTGTTTGTGTATGTGTGCACTTTTGTGTGTATAGATACTTGTACCTGTATGTTCATCTGTATGCATGCAATGTTATTTGTATACATGTTTGTGTATCTGTGTGTATGCTTATGTGTGAGTGCAGGTTTTGTGTGTGTGTTCATGTTTGCTTATGCATATGTATGTGTGTATGTGCTTATGCATTTGTGTGCGTCTACAAACAGGTACAACCTGCACTCTTCTTTCCTAGTTAATTTCTTTCTTTCTCTTGTCCAATTACTTTGATAATGATTCTTCAAGGAATGGTGTTGAATGAAAGAAGCTAGAGTGAGCATGAACTCTTGGGATCTGAGTGGAAACGTTTCTGACCTTTCATCATTGACTATAATTTTAACTGTCGTTTCATTGTAAATTTAGTGTGTTAAAGTACATTCTTCTATGTTTTGTTTGGTTTTTAGCACTGATCTCATAAATCAGTTGTTAATTTATTTCTGATTCACAGATTTTCCTTAAACCTAAAAGCTTTAAACAACAAATATTTCTTATTTCATAATGTGTGGTGCTGAGGAAAAAAAGGTCTTAGTTAGGTACCTTGAATTCAGAGTTTCTTTTTAGTGGTCAGAGTTTCTTTTTCTTGTGGTCAAGCTGCCATCTGTCCTGTGGTCTCACCTGAAGGTTTATTTGGAGAAGAGTCTGATTCTAGACTCACATACAGAATTGTAGGAAGTCTCAGAGGCTTGAAGCTGTTGAACTAGGAACTTCTGTTCTCTAATTATATTATGGAAGAGCAAAGGATCCAAGTGGTTAAAAATGGTGTAAGCATTCTAAGATAAAGGTCAATCTTTTTTGTTGTTGTTGTTTTAACCCACAATCACATACATGGCTTTCACCAGGCTAAGAACCAGATATGGATGGACAGTATCTTCATTTGCATATGAGTGCATTCATTTACTTTCTCAGATACACATGCCCTACTTAACCATGGGGAAAAATGATACACATTACAATTTAAGAACTATAAATGCATATTATTTCTAAGTCAGCTAAAATCTAAAAGTAACCTCTAAATTCCCTTATTTTCAAGGGTGACATTTTTATTTCTTTGACATAAGACAAAATAATTAGTTGTAAGTAGTTTTTAACCAATTAAAATAAAATGAATTGGGGATTGAGATAAGGTTCAGTGATGAAGAGCTCTTCTTGCTCTTATTGAGAATCCTGGCATAAATCCAAAAGGAGGAAATCATGAAATTTGCAGGCAAATGGTGGGATCTAGAAAAGATCATTCTGAGTGAAATATCCCAGAAGGAGAAAGACAAACATGGGATATACTCACTTATATAGACCTATAAGATATGATAAACATAATGAAATCTATACACCTAAGAAAGATAATCAATTGAGCGGACATGGGGTAAGATGATCAATCCTCGTTTAGAAAGACAGATGGGATGTGCATTGAACGTATGACAGGAGTCTACTGAGCGCATCTGAAAGACTCTAACTAGCAGTGTTTTCAAAGCAAAGACTCATGACCAAACCTTTGGCAGAGTACAGGGAATCATAAGAAAGAAGGGGAGTTAGTCTGATGGGGAAAGGATAGGAGCTCCACAAGGACCAAATATATCTGGGCACAGGGTCTTTTCTGAGACTGACATTCAACCAAGGACCATGTATGGATATAACCTAGAACCTCCACTCAGATGTAGCCTGTGGTAGCTCAGTAACCAATTGGTTTCCCAAAGTGAGGGGAACAGGGACTATTTCTAACAGGAACTCAATGACTGGCTCTTTGGTCTCCCCACCCCCCAAGGGAGGAGCAGTCCTGTTAGGCCACAGAGGAGGGCTTTGCAGCCAGTCCTGAAGATACCTGATAAAACAGGATCAGATGAATGGGGAGGAGGTCCCCCCTATCAGTGGACTTGGAAAGGGGCACGGTGGAGATGAGGGAGGAAGGGAGGGAGGGACTGGGAGGGAATGAGGGATCGGGACACGGCTGGGATACGGAGTTAATAAAATGTAACTGATAAAAAAAATAATAAAATAAAAAAATAAAAAATAATAAAAAAGAGAATCCTGGCATGGTACCCAGCCCCACATTGTAAATTCACAACCATCCATAACTTCAGTTATAGATGATCTAACACTCTCTTCTGACCTCTGTGGTCATATAAATACATAAAGGAAAAACAAGTGTATGCATTAAATAAACTAAATGGCAATAAAAGAAAAATGATTTTTTCATAGTGTTTCCTAAATCATAGGATTAAGTACTGTTGTTCCCAGAGGCAGTGATTTCCCACCATGTGGTCTGCAATGCTGATTTTCTGGAGAAAAATCTAAAAAAAAAAATAAATAAAAAATAAACTTAAATGTTCTCGTGTGTAAAACTACCTTCACAAGAAAATCAGGATTTTATTTGCCTCACTACCTCAATTCTTTCAGGCCATGCAGAGACAAAGTACCTAAAGGCATTAAGCACATATATGAATTAAGCACTATATGACTGCAGTGACAGTACAAAAGTATACTTGGGGATCTAGCTGACTTGCGTTGACATAGAAGCGATGAGCAGAAATCCAAAATAAGACATTTCTATTATAGTTTTTGTTTGAAAAGTACAATTTGTCTTCATACAAATAAAAGTTATTTATATTAGAAAGTGATAGGACCACCATTGGTTTCAACTACTTGATGACTAATAATGATAAATGTTTTTAAATGTACATTTTAATTGGTAGCATGGTAAATATCCATAACTAAATCCACACAATTAGGGTCTTTAGTGGTTTATCAGAACAAAGGATCTTGGAAACTGAAACTTCAGAACTTCTGTTTGAGAATAATAATGCCTTTTTCAGATGTAGAATGTCAGCTCTGTATGACCTATATTCTGCTTTCACAGTTCTATGGCTTCTGTGTAGCAGTATTGGTACAGTAATGTAGGTAAGTGTTCTGGTTGGTGTTATATGGCTGAACCTACAAGCATAAAAGCAGTTGGAGTCTCCCTGAAACATTACTTAGATATGACATGACTGTGCATTACTAGAAGGAAAAGTATATACACATCCTACATCTCCAAGAAGGGAACAAAGTGAGTTTTCAGTCTTAAATTGGATGTATTGTTCTCTCTTACTTTCTGGTACTTAAAAGCTAGTCTAACAGTAGATTAAAACAAAGGGGTATTTTTGTTGCTGCTTGAAAGACTACAAATTAGGACTGGCTGCATTGTCCTCCTTTGTGGCCTGGCAAGGGGGTGGGGGGTAGTGATCAAAGAGCCAGCCACTGAGTTCATCCAGTCCTGATGAGACCTGATAAGCTAGGGTCAGATGGAAGGGGAAGAGGACCTCCCCTATCAGTGGACTTGGAGAGGGGTATGGTAGGAGATGAGGGAGGGAGGGTGGGATTGGGAGGGAACAAGGGAGAGGGCTACAGCTGGGATAAAAATTTAATAAACTGTAATTAATACAAAAAATAAAAATTAAAAAAAACAACTACAAATTAGTTGGGGGGAGGTGTTTCTGTTGAGGTAAGCCATGCTCGGCTCATTTTAGCTGTGGCTAGGCATATATCTGTTCTCAGGCAGGAAGGCTATGGACTTGCTGCTCGCTGCCAAGCTAAAGGGGAAAGTGTGCCTCACGTCCCACATTATCCAGCAGGCTGTCCAAGGCCTGTTTCCATGGCGGCAGTAGAAAACTCAGAATAATCATAGCTACAAACTTTCCTGAAGCTGAAGCTGTAGCTGTGTCAGCAGTACTGATGATTAAAACAAATCTCAAAGACAGCTCAGACTCGGGGTAGAGAAATAGTCTACCTCTTAATGGCAGGAGTTATAAATTCCCATTACAAAGAGGAGTGGATGCAGTGAGAATAGTTAAATACAAATGTCCTCAGCTGATTCTATATCCCAGTAAAAATATGCCAAGCTATGCTCTAAACTGAAAAAAAAAAAATGAAGCTCAGTATAGTATCTCTGTACTGTTATATAATAATTCAGACATATGGCTTTGTATCATAATGTGGGATAGTGATTATATTGACGAAGGGATTAGATTTTGTTTGTTTGTTTACCAATATTAAAGAAGAGTTCAATTCCAATTTCTGACACCGGGGCAAGTAACTTAACCACAATAAACTGTAGGCTCTTTATCTGCAAAATAAGGAAAATAACATCCATGCCTGAGGGTTTATTAAAGATGGTGTGAGGCAGTGCTTAGGAAGCACCGGACTTCTTAGAGTTGAAATACTTTAATCACATAAGCCAGAAGCTCTTTTATAAAACCCCCTCTCTCTCAGTGCAGTGCATTCTCCCCAACTCCCTCAGACAAAATAGCAGTGCCATATTTAACCGCGCACATCTGTTGACATGAGTGCGATGTAAGCCATCAGTCTCTAAGTCCTTCCCCCCTACTCCGTACATAAACTCCCTTACAGAACACAAATCCAGTCTGTCTCCATAACTGTGTACTAAATATCTTGTGTTTGCCGTCTTTCATTCCACTTTGTGAATGCAAGAAGTGTATGCTTTGTTTAAATAAGATCTCACAGCTGAGTAAAGGAGATGCATCCTGTGCCAGATGACTTCTGCTAAGCATATTGAGTGCCTTACATATTATGCAAGTACAAATAAGGGTTTTATATGGCTTTTAGGAAGAGTATTGTGAGTCAAGTTCTAGCCTAACAGCCTATACCATAGATAAACACTTTTTCTAGACCAAGCATCCCTCGGTATGAGTTTCCTGTTTGCCACCATTTGTATAAGCGATCCTCAGCTCAACTTGTATGCCAGCAAGGATATGCAAAAGAGTGGGTTGACATGGAAAGATCCATATCAGTCTCTGAAGCAGTCAGCCGGGCCCTTCCTTCCTTTGTCACCTCTTATTAGGAAGCAGATGGGTTGGTGTCACAGTTGATGGCATTTTATTGCACAGCTGTGTGTATCTTCTTAGCCATTCAATTGGCCTTGTTAATTTAAACGTCTTCCATTATCACTCTTGACTTAGCACGCTCTTCTGTGTGACTATTTCCACCTTGCCCAAGGGAACACTATTGTATTTGAGCTGCAGGTATTGGATCCCTCTGGAGACTAGTGTGGCAGATTGGTTCCCCATATCTATCAGCCCAGAGAAAATTGTTGCTAGAGTTCTGAGGCCCTTCAAAGGATACTTTAGTCTGCTCTACGAATGACAATACCTATTAAAAACTCAGAACATCTGGAATTCTGCTAAACACAGCTACCACTGGATAAACTGCTTCTTTGGACTGGTACCAGCAGCACTGGTATTCTTTTATTGACTTTGAGCTTGAGGGATGGGACTCATACAGTTCAAGCCACTGATGATGCTCAGGCTTGCAACTTTACCACTCTGCCACTCAGCAAATGGCTTCTGGGCCTCACTGTGCTCAGGTAGGCGATTTGATGACTCACAGGTGGATGGAGTTAATACCATATTGACAATCTCATTCACCCAGACAGGACAAGCTCTGGCTGGAGTTAAGACATTCCCAAAAGAGGAAGAGGATAACCAAGCCAGACGTGCTTCCCGATAATCTGGACACTAAGAATAGTAAATCCACAAATCCTCTAATATAGTCTCTACACAGTTCTTAGGGGTATGGTGGCAGACATTCAAATAGAGTGCTCCCAGGGCAAGGTGCAGGAATGGAAAGAAACAAGAACTTCATGTTAAACAAATAACAATAGTTCTGGGGTTGGGGGAAAAGGGATGTTCAGATGGACCATTTAAGAGTACTGACTCTAGGATACTAGATATGAAGGAAGAGATACTTCAGATAACTAAGGCAACTTGAACCAGGGCCTGAAAGTCAAAGAATTCCTCATAATTCACAAAGCATATAGGCCAACAATGAGGAATTTGCAAAAGAGAGAATACTAGTATACGATGAGGCAGTGGGTAGAAGCCATATATAATGTCAGTTTTCGATAGTGGACTGATGGATTGTCATTCAGTTTTGAACCACGTGGAGAGAAGTTGCCAAGTATTTGATTTGCTCTGTTTTTGCCTTTCATGTTGTGTTGTGAAAACACCATCCACTTGTTTTCATTCATTATAATTTCACTATTCTTTAAACTTTCATGTCGTTTGTTCTGTTTGTGTTAGTTTTGAAATTGATTGTCACTACATAGATCGGAGCCTCCAAGAGGAAACCCTCCAGTGTTACCTCTAAAGTGCTGAGATTACAGAACTGTGTCACTATATCTGGCTTTCAACCTCTTTGAGATAAAGAAATAGTAATCGTGTATGTGTGTGTGTGTGTGTGTGTGTGTGTGTGTGTCTGTGTGTGTGTGTCTGTGTGTGTGATAAATTGGAGGAAGGAGGAACACTAGAAATGTTGCCGATTGGCATGTTGGGGTCTATAGATAAAGCTGCTTTCCACTCGATCTTGAACTTAATGAGGCTAAACATTGAAATAAAATTGGCATGCGTACAAACTGGTGCTAGAATTTTGGACCCAGACTCCTCTTCTGCTCTCTGCAGTATTACTTTTTGAGAAGTTGTAGACATTTAAACAAAACCAGGTCCCCAGACAGTATACCAGAATTGTTTTCTAGTATCTATCATAAAATAGGAAAAGGTATTTTAATTTTGTATCCAATAAAACTTTTGTTTATCAGGCATCTTGCTCCTTGGTCCATCATGTTAGATGCAAGCCATTCCTTAACTGGCTCTCATGCAGGGGAGACAAATTTCACCCTTCAAAATCTTTAATCCCTCACTGTATTAAGAATGGGCTGTAGACAAACAGGGCTTTGATAGAACTGAAGAATCTCAGGTTTCATATCTAAATCAAGTCTGCATTTTAACAATATCTCCGGGTAATCTCTATACACATAAAGTTTGAGAAGTACTAGCCTATTATTTGATCCAAACATTTCTGAATCTTCTGTGTTATTTTGAGACTGAGAGCTGATGCAAATATTTGGACAAACATTTTTCCTCTGCCCCAGGAAGAATCCTAATGCCCAACCTACTGTAAATGCTGTGAGAATATAAAAAGCTTAAGGTTGTACCTTGTCCATAAGGTTTCCAAACTCATAGCTACTACGGTTTATGGTATCTTTTTTTGTTTATTACCTTTTAATATTTTTATTATTTAGTATTTTAATATTTATGATCCACTGTATTAATGACTTCATTCTCTAAACTCAATAAAAAGATTTAAGATTTCACTATAGTTAAACTACAACAAATTATCACAAAGTCACTCAGCACCTATGTGGTGATTTTAAAAAGTTACAGTTTTGCCAGGGGCAATGAATTTAAAAGTCAACCATTTGACATTTTACTTGAGTGTGTTAGATTTTATAGTCTCATACTTCATAAGAGTTGAATTTTATGAGCGATAATCACATGTATGTGTCACATACACACTCTTTGGTGCAGGAATGAATGTTGGGCTATGACCTATGATATGCTTTCTAAGCAGCACTACACAATAAAGCCTGGCCTACCTTTGGACAATTATTTTGAACTGCTTGAGGTCTACAAATGGTTTTATGCTAAACATTTATGTCTAACAGTTTATCTAAAGAGCAGCATAAAGAGCATGATACAAAGAGTCAGAGAAATCACTCAGGGTGTCTCAGAAATACATACTGGTGAATATAAAAAGCCATGGCTATGTCTTGAAAATCCTCATGGCTTTGGCACTGATGCTACACAGTCTTGAACCTTTGCACAACATTTAGGACACTGTATATAGGGGTGTCCATTCTACTTGTAGGGTTCTAATTGTGATCACTTGATTTAGACATGAGAACTGTACATGCTATCTTGAGACCAATTTCCCATGCTTCTTCACTGAAATGTCTACCTCTTCACTCCACGAAAGACAGTTCCATTTTATCTTATTAAAAATAATTTTTGGAAACATTTGGAGTAAAATTTCATTTAATCTACTCAAGAAGGTTTACATCTAAGGGTTCATAAATCGTCTCATGTGCTGCTTTGGAGGGGTTGGGTGGGCATTACTAAGAGAACCATGTATGGTTTTCCTACAGTGTGTGAATGATACCCATCCAACATTTAGTGGAATGATTGTATCTGAATGGGTATTTTTTTTTCCTAGCCAAACAAATATCAGCAATGATAAGAATAAGTAAAATTAAATGGATTATTTACTTCATGGTGTTAAATGTTCTATAACTGTAGACACTGGCACAAATGTGCAATTATTCTCTATTGCATTGATTATGGAACCCTTTTCCATAAAGCTCATTATAACAGTAATGTTTCTTAGAACAGAAATAAAAATTTGCTAACAGTTCCTCTAGGACTCGTAGCGACCACATGGAAATGAATACTAAGAGGGAGTTACATCCTAATTTTTTTTTTAAATAAAGTGTTAGATTTGGGAAGTTTTCAAAGTGCTATTGTATAAGCCTGGACAGCAAGAAATTTAAGTTCAAATGTTCCTTAATATGATTCTCTAACAAATGAACCCATATCTAACTCATATCTACGTTAACTTCCCAGCTGCACTTACCTACAATTCTGGCCCATTACCAACTGGTTGGAACAGGATATTACTAGTAGGTTAAAACAACTTCTAAGTGCTGATACTGATGAAAGACAGTGAAATGTAAAAGTAGATAACACTTCAGAACAGTTACCAGTCCCACTGAGAAGCAAAGCTTGCATAAGTTATGAGAGGGCAAAGCCTCTTTAACTTTCCACTATCAAAATTAAAAAAAAATAATAATGGTGGTGTCAGCAATTCATCCTTTATCTCTTTTCTCATTGTTCTCCATGGCTTAATGTCTTGGTGTGGGGGACATATTATTTGCAAAGTAAAATTATAAAATTGATCATTTATTTATTAAATAACAAGATATGTGTAGAAGGGCAGTAAAGAAGAAAAAAAAACAGCTTAGTACAGTTACATACATGTAATCCCAGCAACTGAGGAGAAAAAGGTAGGTGGATCTCTGTTTGTTTGAGGCCAGCCTGGTCTACAAAGTGAGTCCAGGACAGCCAAGCCTACACAGAGAAACCCTGTCTCAAAAAAACAAAAATATGTTCAGTTATTGTTTATCTGTGTTTAAAAGTGATATTTTGGGCTGAAGAGATGGCTCAAAGGTTAGGAGCACTGGCTGTTCTTCCAGAGTTTCTGAGTTCAATTCCCAGCAAGCACATAGCTCACAACCATTTGTAATGGGCTCTGATTCCCATTTCTGGTGTGCATGGAAAAAGAGCACTGACATATATAAAATAAGTAAATAAAAGGTGACATTTCTACTCCTTAGCTCTTTAGGATTGCATTTAATTATTGACATTTGAAATCAAAGGTGTCTCCAACTCATGTTCTTTATATACTTATTTATAAATGTACACATCTGTACTTCCTGATCAGAAGGGAAGTCATGGTGTGAACTCATGTCACTTTCATTCTTTCAGGTAAAATGAAATGAATTTGTTCTTTATGTATTCAGGGCCCATCTGAATTTAGTATGTAGGCTGTGGTTTTGATGATACAACCAAAAATAATGTTATGGCTCAGATAGTTAAAATATAAAAGGTAAGTCGATTTGTGAGACATTAATGCAACACTTCAGGACTCGGCTACCTTCTGATGTGTTCTAAAGCAAAACTAATTATTTTCATTACAAGTGATGTGAAAGTCAGGTCATACACATCTGCATACATTTTCTCTTTTTAATCACTCAGCGAAGCTGCTAAGCATTTCTCTTGAGCAAATGGAAAGTAAGGGAAAACTAGGTCTGCTTTAAACCAATCCTGCACGGGGTATTGAACTGTCCTTTTAACTTGCCTGACCTAGCTCAGTAAGAGATGGTTGGGCTTTCATCTTCAGAAACAGAGGGTGTGTGCAAATGCATTTGATTTTTACTTGGAATATTTCAGCCTGCACTAACAAAAATTATATCAAGATGATTTGGCTTTTGAAGACTAACAGTAGACAAGAAATATTTTTAACTGATTTTTATTTCATGTACATCAGTGTTTTGCGTGCATGAATGTCTGTGAGAGAGTGTCGGGTCCACAGAAACTGGAGTCAAAGACGCCATGTGGGTGCTAAGAACTGAACAAGGGTCCTTTAGAAGAGTACTCTGTGCTCTCAACCACTGAGCCATTTCTTCAGACCAGCCAAAAAAAAAATTAATGTTATATATCATTGTGTTAGATTCCAAAATCTTGGGCATCAAAGTGAGCTTTAAACCTTTACTCCCAATTTCCTGGCCTTTAGGAAAGTTCTACAAATGTGGTCAAAGCACACAATTTTCTCATCTTGCTGACCCTGTGTCTGCTCATAAAAGCACAAAAAAATGGTTTGCAGCAAAATGCTACTCAGTTCTAATAATTCATATTTTAAAAACTATCAAAAAATTGATGGAATCCTTTCTGTACATTTTTATGAATAATGTGAGGAGAATTCCATTTTCTTTAAAGATGTATATCAGTATCACCCTAGTAGCTGGCACCACACCCAGAAACACATCCATAGCACAATTGGAGTTGGTGGATTATCATATTTAAAATAAAACAAGAGAACAGAAAATTCTAAGTGTGGGTATGGGAGGAGTTAGGTGGAGGAAGTAAGGGATATGTGATAAAAATATGTTGTGTGAAATTTGAAAATATTTTACCTTGGTATGACTCTAACCAAGCAAGTAAAAGACCTGTTTGAGAAAAACTTCAAGTCTCTGAAGAAAGAAATCGAAGAAGATATCAGAAGATGGAAAGATCTCCCGTGCTCATGGATTGGTAGGATTAACATTGTGAAAATGGCCATCCTGCCAAAAGCAATCTACAGATTCAATGCAATTCCCATCAAAATACCAACTCAATTCTTTACAGACCTTGAAAAAAAGATTCTCAGCTTGATATGGAGAAACAAAAAAAAACAAGAATCTCCAAAACAATCCTGTACAACAACAGATCATCTGGAGGTATCTCCATCCCTGATCTCAAGCTGTACTACAGGGCAACAGTAATAAAAACTGCATGGTATTGGCATAGAAACAGAAAGGAGGATCAATGGAACCACATAGAAGACCCAGAAATAAATCCACACACCTATGAATACTCGATATTTGACAAAGAAGCCAAATCCATTCAATGGAAAAAAGACAGCATCTTCAACAAATGGTGCTGGACCAACTGGATGTCTACATGCAGAAAAATGAAAATAGATCCATATTTATCACCCTGCACAAAACTAAAGTCGAAGTGGATCAAGGACCTCAACATAAAACCAGATACTCTAAATCAGTTGGGAAAAAAAAGTGGGGAACAGCCTAGAACTCATTGGCACAGGAGACAACTTCCTGAACAGAACACCAACAGCACAGGCTCTAAGAGCAACAATCAATAAATGGGACCTCATGAAACTGAAAAGCTTCTGTAAAGCAAAGGACACCGTCATCAAAACAAAACGACTGCCTACAGATTGGGAAAGAATTTTCACCAACCCTTCATCTGACAGAGGGCTAATATCCAGTATATATAAAGAACTAAAGAAGCAGAAAAGCAACAAACCAAGTAATCCAGTTAAAAAATGGGGAACGGAGCTAAACAGAGGATTCTCGAAAGAGAAACATCGAATGGCAGAGAAACACTTAAAGAAATGCTCAACCTCATTAGCCATTAGGGAAATGCAAATCAAAACAACCCTCAGATTTCACCTTATACCCATCAGAATGGCCAAGATCAAAAACTCAAGTGACAACACATGCTGGAGAGGTTGTGGTTAAAGGGGAACCCTCTTCCATTGCTAGTGGGAATATAAACTGGTACAACCACTTTGAAAGTCAATCTGGCACTTTCTCAGACAATTAGGAGCAGTGCTACCTCAAGACCCTGCTATACCACTCCTAGGTATATACCCAAAATTTGCTCAAGTACACAACAAGGACATTTGTTTAACCATGTTTGTAGCAGCTTTATTTGTAATAGCCAGACCTGGAAACAACCCAGATGTCCATCAACGGAGGAATGGGTACAGAAATTGTGGTCTTTTTACACAATGGAATACTACTCAGCAATCAAAAAAGAGGAAATCATGAAATTTGCAGGCAAATGGTGGGATCTAGAAAAGATCATTCTGAGTGAAGTATCCCAAAAGGAGAAAGACAAACATGGTAAATACTCGCTTATATAGACCAACAAGATATGATAAACATAATGAAATCTACACACCTAAAGAAGATAATCAAGAAGATGGACAAGGGTGAAGATGATCAATCCTCATTTAGAAAGACAAATGGGATGTGCATTGAACGTATGACAGGAGTCTACCGCAGAAGGTATCTGAAAGATTCTAACTAGCAGTGTTTCAAAGCAGACACTAACACTCATAACCAAACCCTCAACAGAGTGCAGGGAAACATATGAAAGAAGGGGAGTTAGTATGATATGGAAAGAATAGGAGCTCTACAAGGACCAAATATATCTGGGCACAGGGTCTTAAAAATTAAATAATAAAAACTCAAAAGACTATGTAATGCTTTCTTTGTATTGCACCTCTATAGAGTAACTATTATTTTTTATTGTTATCCTAATTTATAAAATAGATAAGATAAAATAGAAAATAAATAAAGGTAGATTAATTTTACAAGACACTAGGAAAATATGTGATGAAGAACCACTGGATAACTAACCCTTAAATGTTCTTACAAATGTTTAAAATCCATTTTGAAAAGATCTATTTAGTACATAGATGTATAGCTAGTGTGTTTGTGTGTATGTAACCATAATGTGTTTATAGATAAATCATCGTTATAAAGTATTGTCAACTCAAATAATTTATGCATTAAATCACTATTTTGTTAACACAACGATTTTACTGAGCGCTTTTTCTCTAGCAAGTATTACCTTTCAAACGCTGTCAAAAATGTAGATGTAGTTCTTAGCAATGTTTCCACTGGGTGAACAAATAGCAGGTAAAGCCTATGCTTTCTTGCCAAAATGCCTCCCAATTTCTAACCCCTCTGTCTATGGATGCATAAGCTTCATAGTGATCAATGAAGAGATTGTCAGTACCAAGGAAGGGAGGGAGGAGGACAAGCTGGAAGAGTCTTCATTAGCTCAGCCTCAGTGCTTTGTGTGGGGGAACACTTAAAGATTACTTTCTTCTCTTCTGCTATGATACCCTATGTTTACATTAAAAAATGGGCCCTTGGCCTCTTGCTTTATGTTTCCTAGCAACATTGTATGGTGGTAAAATGCTGTCTTTGGGGCAAAATGACAACAGTTCCTTACTCAAGTCACATGCTGATAGGTGACTTTAAACACATTATGTAAGCTTTCCTAGTCTTAGTTTTCTCTGCCATCAAGTTAGTATAAAAAATAATTCATACACAATATGAACAGTCACAACTTAATATGTTTACAAATACCCCCTATAAAATAATTATTATAAATACTGATATAAATAAAGATGTTATTTTTATCTTAGAGTTCCTAGTGAACTCTAAGTTTAATAGATTTATTATTTTGGCATCTTCCCCATACACTGGACAAGTGGTTCTCAAGGTTTTCACGTGCCACCCAAAATGAAGTTATCCAAGATGCTTACCTAACAGCAAAAACAACTCCCTAGGTCAAATCACAAGCTCCACAAGCATCTTGATTTTTGTGCTCATGGGATGATAAACCCACATTCATTGTTTTTGAGGCTTTGGCACTCAGTAATAAGGATGGAATCCAGTATCTGCCTAACAACCCTTGACTGGATCTATAAGTGGTCATTCCTATTTCCTAAACTCTTCCCATGGGAACTGATTGTGCCTTCTTTCACAAATATATCTTTTTATGCGTATGTATGACAAATCCAATTTTAGAAAAAAATCTAAGTACCTGGCTTGATTGCTTGTAAAAACCGCTGCTCTTTTCTTTTCTCTCATTGTAAATTGCTTTTATCCAAGACTCTGAGCTAAATTGTAACTGAGATATTCATGAGAACACGCAGTAAATTTAGATTGCATTTGAGATGCCAGTCTAGACCATGAGTTCTTAATATCAGGAAAAGTCTAACCTTCAAACATATATCCTCATCCTTTGAGAAAGACACCCCACTTTTTAGGATTGTGAGAGTATTTTAATATGGTATGAATTCTCTGCTGGAAATTTTTTTTACTGTATCATTAACTTATCATTTGGAATGTACCTAAAATCTTCAAACTTACTTTCATATCTAAGTCTTATATGAAAACAGACATTCTGTTAAAAAAGATCTCTAGATTAGCTCATGCCAGTAAAATATAATCAATTAAAAGTCCACAATTCTGTTTCAATAAAGTTTATAGTGTTTGTAAGTAAACAAAAATTTTAAGAAGTTCACCAAAATCCTACACTGTGGAACCAGCCATACAGATACCCACTAAGTCTTAGATATCCTGTATTTGTGCATGGAATAAAAAGGGATATGCAATTATGAATGGATAAAACTTCAAAGGTCCTTAAAGTTGCCATAATCAGATCTGAACTGTAGTCTGTGCAGAAAATAGAAAATATCCTATTGCTACCAATTATTTCTCTTTGTTGTTGTTGTTGTTGTTGTTGTTGTTGTGGACTGGAGAGATGGCTTTTTGGGTAAAACACTTGCTGTGCAAGCATGAGGACTTCAGTTCGAATCCTCAGACTGATTTGAAGCTATGTCTGTCTGTCTATCTATCTATCTATCTATCTATCTATCTATCTATCTCTATATATACATATATATATCATGATAGATATATCATGTACACACCAAGTGTTTTAAATGAAAGTTTTAATTACTTTTAATTCTTAAAATTTCAATTCCTTCATCTACAGGAAGGAGAGATGGGTTATTGATCATGGTGTATGGACAGCTAAATGTTAGAAGACAGGTATTCTGGTTATGCAAGCTACATTATTTACTAACAAGACAAAGCCAAAGATCCGAAACACTCTCTGATTTGTTTTGCTGGTTTTAAAGTTACAGGACCAATTAGAAGAACTGTAACATTCAACTATACAGATCCAGAAGATTTTTGAAAAGACATGAATGTGACATTTCTTCACATGCCATATATAAAGGCACAATGCATGCTTTTTGTTTGAGGGATACGTTTGGGGCTAGGCTAGATGAGTCTGTTAATTATTAGTCTATACCAGGTTCTGTTGCATGTACCTCTGAAAGTACTGTTTATATTTGCTTTTTGTTGTATTCTTGGTTTCTGTGCTCACTTGTTAAGATTCACGGTTGAAAGTATCACTATTACAATACGTATTTGTTTTAAAAATCCTTCCACCTGATTACAGCCAATGATGAGCATCATACAGGTTCCATAAGTTATTGTTAAATGCATAGAAGCATTTAGATAAAATACTATGTATTTATAATGCTGGAGACTATTTAAATCAACAGAATTTTGAGGGTTCAAAATCAATGAGAAAATGGTATATGCAAAGGTAATTATTCATTTCTTCATGATGACTTCTGACATGAAACAAAACTGTTAGCATTCAAACGATCTGTATTAGAGGGGAATGGTTTGAGGGCAGCCAGCACTAAGCTAACAATTGTTTTGTTTTGTTTCTTTTATCAAGCATGATCTAGGGTCATAAGATAGTGTTATCATGGTACATAGATATGTAAAGATTCACAACCAGATTGATTTATATGTGAACCCCATGTGCACCACTTCCTGCTTGTAAGCGGAGCACATTGTTAGTTTCCCTACACATTTAACACCTTGTGTGGGTCAGAGGACACCCCCCTCATGATGAGTCTGGAATGCTTCAGTAGACTTCAGAATGCTTAGATTGCTACTTCATGTGTCACGCTAGATCACTGTAGCTCCTGGTACGTGCGAGTTTGGCTGCTACACGAGGGAGCATTCCTTCGAAGTGTTTGCTTCTGTTTTGTGCACCCACGTGTGTTTCCTCTTGCAGATGGCTATACAACTGACGACATTGAGTTTTACTGGCGTGGCGATGATAACGCAGTCACGGGAGTGACAAAGATCGAGCTTCCTCAGTTTTCCATCGTAGATTATAAACTCATCACCAAGAAGGTGGTTTTCTCCACAGGTTTGTATCATGGGGAAGGGTTTAAGCAAAAAGAACTTCATCCCAGTTTTTTCAAAGGGATCCCTGGGTGGAGAGGGTGAGGTGAGCGCGGATGAGGTACCTTGTAACCTAGGAACCGGCAGTACAGAAGCTACACTACAGCTCCTGTTTCTAAGAGGCCCCTTCGGACCATCCAGAAATACGCAGGTGTTTTCCAGAAGACAATCTCAAGCATAGCCCAGCCCTCTTCACCTCTAGTTTGACAGAGAGGAGATAGGAGTATAGAAAGGGGGAGGACAGAAGACCTGAGTGGGACTTAGGCATCTCAGGGTTTTTAACTTTTTTTTTTTTTTAAAGCATTATGGTTTGCCAAGGGCAGTTCATTTGGCGCCTCTCTGTGTAGCATGGCATTGTCTACAGTAAGTAGAAGACCGCATTCACCTTAGAACATGTGATTTTCACTAGCTCCACCTTCTCTCTGAGCTGACATGTTTCAGGCACTGAGACGACCAGAACCTTTTTACGGTCACATTTCAGGCATCTGTAATGTTGTGGGTGGCCACATGAGCTCCTCTACAGAAGCTGCAGGAAGGCATTCGCTCGCTAGAAACTACTTTAGTGGAAGTAATAAGCTTGCTGGAATATTCCTCTTGGTGTTTTTCTTGTTGAAATGAATCCAACAGGCACATAAATAACTAATTCTATCACTGTAGCTTTGGAGAATCTCTTTTCAACCAAGGATTCAGATACTTGGAGAACTGTAAACCACTTTCAGCAAAAGCTGTACTGTGACTTAGTAAAAATATACAAAGTTGTCTATAGCTTAAGTGGGGGTGGGAGGCAGACGTTTTCTGTAAGCCTGGGGATTTTTAATCCTTATAACTCAGTGGAAAGGACATCCTTCTGAAAATACTCAGATTGTGTACATACTAAGACTTATGATTTAGCCCAAGAAAACAAGACTTTCTTATGTACAGTGAGAATATTGTCTCTCCTGCCTTTTACAGTGTAAACCTTTTACACTCGAAGATGTCACACTCTTACATGTCTTCTCTGTAGTATTAACTCCACAGAACTCCACAGTCATAGGACTCAGGTTTAAGAAACTTGTTTTGTTTGGGACTTGGAGGAGGAGCATTATTTCCTTGATTGTGGTTTGTTTGTTTGTTTGTTTGTTTCTGGTAGCCTGCTGTGTTCTTAGCATGACACTGGTCCTTTAGTTTATTTCACATAAATCCTGCTTAAAGGTGGTAATGCTCTCTATATTTTCTTGGGTGAGCAATTAATTTGCTAAGGAACAAAAAGGATGTTCACAGTGAAAAACTGTGAATATATGTATATATGTATATATATACATACAAATGTATACATATCAGGTAAATATAATGTAGTGGGAAAGAGTTGAAAGAGTTGAAGAGGGAAACCAATTGACTGCTCCAAATTCTATTGTCCTCATAGTTGCAGAGAATGAACATCTTTGATATAATATATGAGGTTGGTCAGGAAGAACATAAACTCTTTAGTTGCTGCTAAGAACAGGGTATATTCCTCGCTTAAGTCCTACTGCTCTTTAAAACACCTGGGAAATCTCAGACTAGATTTACAGAGAAAAATATGCCCTTCACCAGTAGCTAAAATTACACCTAGAAAGAAATGCAAGCTTTCCACAGGCCTTTAATGAAAAGTACCCCGTGAATACCGATTGATAACGCTGATGTTATAAACTTGCCTTTCTAGGTTCTTACCCCAGATTGTCCCTTAGCTTTAAGCTGAAGAGAAACATTGGCTACTTCATCCTGCAGACATACATGCCGTCCATTCTGATCACCATCCTCTCCTGGGTCTCCTTCTGGATTAACTACGATGCTTCTGCCGCAAGAGTTGCATTAGGTAAGCCCTTGCAGAAGTCGCAGCCCTCCCTCTGTCCTTCTCTCCCTCTTCCTCCTCTCTCCCCTCCCACCCCTGTGTGTGTGTGCGTGTGTGCACTTTCCTCACCCACAATTTTGTGGCCTACGATAAGACTGGACTTTTCGCCGTGAGACTTCTATGGATAATGTGATTCAGTGTTAAATCAATTAAACACAAATTAAAGCTCTTCCATGTCCAAACCAGTTAACCATAGGACTGTTGGTAATGAAATTGGTTTCGCCAGTTTGATAGTCTTACCCAAACATATTTCATGTAATAATGATCGTATAATTGCTCAATTTGCCTCCATGCTTCCTCACCTGCTAAATGCTTTCCCTTATCCAATACCCCAACATGGAGATATGATATATAACAACTGTATAAGCACAGACTTTGTTCTGATGATTTATCCCTGCTTCAAGATAGCATGTACAGGGCAGGAGACAAAAGCATATTAATGCTGGGCCATCCTTTGTAGTCTTGTTCATCAAATGCCTGACTTTGTTTTTCTATCATAACACCAGATGGGAATAAATAAAATTTAGTAAACATTTTATGGGATTCAAGTAAAGTAAATTGTATGACCTTTTGCACAGATTTCTTTGTTTACATTTCTGACTCTTCCCTTTAAAAATAGGGAGCTGTTTAGCTACATCCTAAGATTCTGATTTAATTATTACACTCATAGAAAACCATTTGTTTCTCATTCAAAAACATTTGCATCTAACAGCATCTGACACAGTGAGGTACTGCAGATGGATATCTCTTTACTAAAAGTTACATTCAAGCAGTAAATATAGATAAAATTCATAACAGCAAGGAAATGGAAGCAGCCTCAATGTCCACTAAGAGACCAATAAATAATGAAAATGTGGTCCATATACACAATGGAATTTTATGTTTCAGAAAATGAAATGGTGAAATTTGAAGAAAAGTAGATTGATCTTTGTTTTCACTAGTAGTAGTAGTCTGTGCTTTGTCTGTTTTCTCATTACTATTTTGCTACCAAGCTGGGCTGTATCATACTCTGAACTCTCAGTGTTTTTACCTTCCAGTGACAGTTTTGAGACAAACTGCTCTCTACTGTTAGAAATGCCTGTTACCTGGACAAGCAATTATAGTCTGACCTGGGGTGACATGTCCAATAAGGACCGCTATATCTGATTTGTGTCTCATGTCTGTGTGTTATATGATCAGTTGTCCAACTCAAAAGCATGAGCACTCTGGTTCCTGTTTCTTTAACCTTCTGCTCCCAGCTTTCAAATGTTTGCACTGTTTGGTGTATATCATCTTTATAATGCACTCATAGATCTGTGTCTGCTCTTTTAATTTACCTTTCCATTATTTATATTGGTTAGCACGAAAGCCGTTTAAATGCTATTCTTTATCCTTGCCTTATATGTTGTTTCTTCATTCCCTATATTGCTACCAGAATGATTTTCTTAAATTCAGTATGTCCATATTTGTGCTACTGTATATGTCTAGAATGCATCTGGCATTATCTTTATTTTAGTAGGCCCTCATTTGACCTCCATTCTTCTCATATATATGTGTGAAAATCTTGATATCTTGTTAAGGAACTGTGAACGCTCTCTAAACCAGCCCTTACATAAAGTTTTCCCACCCATGACATCCTGGAGTATGCTGCAACCTTTCCTGTCTAGACAGGATTACTGAGCAATACCTACTCATTCCTCAGGAAGCACCCCCCCCCCAGAATCTACATTCTTGACCCTGACACATCATGAGTCTGAACTATGATCTCCTCTATACTAACTTGCCTTAAATATACATGTCTATCACAATATTTAATTCATATTTCTAATCTTCTACTTTATTTTAAAAACCTACAATAGAAAACTACAAGTAAAGAAATATTTAATAACAATTTTTGTTCATTGTAAATTAAGTTACACATATTTCCAGGAAGGGTCAATAGGCTGGTATATAATAGTTTTCTACCAAGTATACCAAAATAAAACTAGCTTTTCCCACTATTATGAGAGCCACAAGAAAAGAGGAATGTTATTACTGTGTTTTTTCTTTTTCTTTTCTTTTCTTAGGTATTACAACTGTCCTAACAATGACCACAATCAACACCCACCTCAGGGAGACTCTCCCTAAAATCCCATATGTCAAAGCCATCGACATGTACCTCATGGGGTGTTTTGTCTTTGTCTTCATGGCCCTTTTGGAATATGCTTTGGTCAACTACATCTTCTTTGGGAGAGGACCCCAGCGCCAAAAGAAAGCAGCTGAGAAAGCTGCTAATGCCAACAATGAGAAGATGCGCCTGGATGTCAACAAGGTATGTTTACAGAGAAACGGTCCATGATGATTACACTCACAGAAGAATGAGAACTTTGATGGAGTTGTTAAGATGTGGGAAAACATGCTCTAAGGGGGAAAAAATGGTAATTTCCTCCCAAAATTACATGGATGATACATGAGAGACAAAAAGGACTCCCAAAACGTATCACTCAATGCTTGGGTGCCCTTTTCATTATCAGTAGGGATGCTCAGTTTTTATTACCTGATCACCATACAGGCTATTTTTCTATATATGAGAATCATATCTTATAATTAATATAGATTTAGCTAAACTTAGTCACTAGTTTCAATTTTTTAAAGAAAATTTCATTTCATCTTAATCAATAGAACTTGCTGGTATCTGACCTTATATATAAAATAAAACTGCATTATTAAACTATTGCTTATACTAAATGAAAGCTCTGAATCTGATATCCACATTCTCTGTTTTAAAATGGAAATAAACAACATTATAAATCTGTTAATTACATACCAACAACCTGAGATTTTTTCTTTCCAAGAAATCAAAATAATAGGAAAAAAGAAAAAAATGCAAAAAAAAAAGGAAAAAAGGAAGAAGCAAGGAAAAGAGGAGTAATTTTCTCAAGGGATGTCGATTTAGTTTAAAGCCTTGCCCAAAGCACTTCCCTGCATGATGCTCCCATCTTTATGAAGTCCAGCTGGATCAAAGACTTCCTACAAAAGTTTAAACATTTTTGTTTTTGTTTTGTTTTTTTGAAGTGAGTTTTTCACCTCAGTGGAATACACAGAACAAAATCTTAAAAGACTGAATGCTGGGTTCCTTCCTAAGCCTGGGCATCATGCACTTTAAAGTTCCATTGGGTTTTTGTAGTTTCCAATCCAGTTTAGGAATCATCACTTTGAGGGTTTTGGCAGACGTCTCAGTGGATATGAGCTTCTTTGGTCCAAATGTAACTTCATCTGACTTACTGTTGTAGAGATCTCTGCCTTAAACAGAGTAATTGTGAAGATACTTCTTCAGGTTCTAAGTTTGAAGTTTTTGAGGTAAATAATATTTTCATTTAACATCTGTCCTAGTGTCTTTGAAATAGTATATGTTACAGAACTCATTAAATAATTTATGCTGATGTCCGGGCCAAGGAGAATGTGCTTCAATCACCTGTAATTGTTAGCTATAACATCAGTTTACTAGGTCACTGACAGCTTAAAGGTCTTCAATTTCAGTTTAATTCTAAAGATAGAACACAAGTACCCTCCAACATTGGACTTCACTGGTTACCAACTCCATGGAAGCTTCTGAGTCATGATCCCAATTTAACTATAGGTCCGATGTTTGTAGACTATTTTTTTTTAATTAAAGGCTCTTCTTTTTCAGAAGATGGTAATTATGATGATAGATTTTATGTGTAATATATAAAAGCCAATAAGAATGAAGAAGTCTAGGAAAATATAAATTTATTTCCAGTGCTCAAGGGTTCCATAGCTGGAATTTTCAGGCTGGTCGTCAACAACAGCTTATTGGCATACCTTGCTCAGGTTAACAAATGAAAGTCCTGTTAAGCCTGCTTCGTGAGTCACCAGATATTGTATCCTATGTAAAGAAAACAGAAAGAATAATAAATTAAACTGTCTCCTAGGACTCCAGTGAGTTTGAAATGAGTTTAAACAATCGCCAAATGCAAGACTGTCTTAACAAGATAACATCTGATCCCCTTTCACCCTCATCTACATGATCTTTTTATACGGATTTGCATTTAAATGATAAATTTAAGATGGAAGGAGTAGAGATTTTAAATAAATGGAACCCAAAGAGCATTGCAAAGTTTGAAATTCAGTTATTTCCAGATGGAAGCAGGGAAGAACTCCTGGGTAATGAAAAACCCATCTTCCTGGCTGAGGGTGAGCACACTGCAGATCATAGCAGGTCAGAGAGCACCAAAGAATGACAATGCATTTTTCTAACACAGTGGGTTGGTTTGCAAAATAAGGAAGTGGGTCCCCTAGAGAAATTTTTATCAATGTCTGGAGATATTTTTTGCTTGTCGAAGTAGGAGATGGCTGTTGATCTGCAACCCAGTAAAAGTACCAAACACAATTCTACATCATATTTTGAATCAGTAAGTTTTAATATTTGGCCCTTTGTGACAACAGAGTGAGTCAACCTGTCTGGCGTTCAATTTTTCATCTACAAAATAAGGTCAGTTGTTCTCTCATAGTATTATTTTGAAGGGATTATTTAAAAATTATTATGATAATGTAAAAAGAGAATAAGAGAGTCAGTCCTCACTACCAAACAGACATTCATTAAGTAGTATGTATTAATTAAATATGCTAAGTATTTTAAGTTACTGTTTCACATGAAAACAGGCCAACTATATACCTGTTGGTACTCATTACTTTGGTTTTACCTGGTCCAGCATCCCCAGAAACTACTATGTTGTCAGAAATTACTATGACAACAAGGAAATCCATTTTTTAATGATTTACAGAAAACCTATTGTGTCAAGTTTTGTCAGTCATTTTATAGGAGAAAACATTTGATTATCATCCTGATTAGAGTAAGACAAAAAGATGCCCATATAGCATTTCAAATACTGACTTTCTGTTCACCCAGCACAAAAAGTCAGAGGAGATCCAGGCTGATATCTGATTATGTAATCCATTCTTTTGTGTTAGTATCATTCACAATACCACTATTTCTTATCAAAAAGGTACATTCTTTTCAACTGTAATTTTAAGATTATTTTCCCCCAAGATAGGACACATAATCAGCTAAGTATTGTTATCTCCTATAGGAAAAAAAAAAAAATTCAGCTGCTAGAAGAGGGATTAGGCTTTTTTTTTTTTCTCTCTCTGCTTTGATGGCTTTCTAGAGAGGGAAGGACTGTATCTGATCAGGGATAGTGATTATTTTTAAACTCCACTGTCCCAAGGTCAAGGTGGGGTGCAATGCTCTTTGGGTTCCATTTATGAAAGGTCAAAGGGAGGAGTATGGTTACTTCTGTACTTCCTTTTTTCTCTTTATCACTTACTGTTCAATTTTTAAAGTATTTTTCAGATTTTAAAACTCTTTTCACCCTATCCTTTAAGTAACTCAGAAACCAAAGCTAATAAGGAAGCATGCCCTAGCCACAATTGCATAGGAAAGCCGACCAAGGCCCCCAGACCTGCTCTGAGTGTTCCAAGCCGTACTTAGTGTTCATTCAACAGTGCTGACAGAAAGGAAGGAAAATTGCAGCTCTCGTTACACATTTGTTCATCTGTCCAGTTTTCTTGACCTAAACCCAGCAACTTGCACGTGAAAGTCCATAACTGAGCCTGTATTTCACATGAACTGTCCTCATCTAACAATCTAAGTTTTCAATATTAAGATACTAAAATACTAAGAAATTAAAATCAACCTTAAACCAAGAGACCTTGCCCTCGTGTCCTTTGCAGCAATTCAAACCATATAATATCTTCTAAAAATAGATAATGAAAAAAATATGCACAATCTGTCTTGCCGTGTGCAAAGCCTGTTTTCTATTGAGTGTGTGTGCAAGCTCGAGGGAATGTCTGTTTCCTAGTAGAGTTTGCTCTTACTTAATTTTCTTGCACTGTTTTTCTCATGCCTAAAGTTTTCAACTCATCACTTTCCCTGTTTGAGCTTTATGTGGTTTTCTGAGTTCTTTTTCTGCCAGTTGCTACGTATTTTCATATTTGAGAATCTAGTCATTCTTGCATTTCCAGTCTTGGTTATTGCACACTTGAAATCCCTCCAATCTGCTTTTCATTTTGAGAAACCTACATCCACCGGTTTTCTAAATAAAACTCTTCCAAAAAGGAACTCCATTTGAGATTCTTTATTGTGCATTGGAGTGTTGTGACTCTGTACTGTTCTTTTGCCTTTGCTGAATCTTTGTAATGCAAAGTCATTAAGACCTTTTCAATGTATTCCTACAGCTTAGAACTAACCCTGCAAATTCTTTTGAAAATCATCAGCATTCTCTCATTCTTCATTAGTATTGGTCTTTTTCTTTATATTCCTTGAAGACCAATGGCATTTATATATACCCAGTTCACCTTAATGACAGGTACTATCAGTCAACTTAATTAGCACATTCTCTACTTTGTCTTCCAGATTTTTTATAAAGATATTAAACAAAATGGGACCCAGTATCCATCCTTGTGGGACCCTACTGGAAATCTCTCCCCAACTTAGATGGACTTCCAATTACGATTTTTCTCTGTATACGGTTAGATAGCCAGTTTTTAATCCATTTATTTCTGCTTCTGTTTGGGACAAATTTGTTTAGTTGTTCCCTTTAAAATAATGTTTGCAGTCTATGAAGATAACCCATAGGCATGTGTCCACAGGGATCTGAGTCCAAGAGAAATTTCCCCTGAAGACCTACTTGAGTTTTCAATATAATACAGATGTGGTGGATATAAGCCTTAAATTGTTGCAATACTAGAGAGCAAAGTCAGTGAATTGCATTTAGATATGCCTTTTGTTGCTATAGAGAGATTGCAGTTTCATGATATAGCTTGGCTTTTCTTGGTTTGGGTGTTGGGTGTTTTGAACAGTTGAGTGACTGAGAAGTGAAAATTTTCTTCATGTTGTTTGGAATATGGGGAATTCAGAACCTTTACCTTCTGCCCTAGATTATTTTTATTTGTTACCAAGATTGTTATATTTGCCTCAAGTCCTTGCTTTATTGTTATTTTTTAATCAATAAGTATTAGTTTGGCAGGTAGGTCCTGCACTTTATCATGAAAGGTAAAGACAGTAATTGAAAGTACTCCTTGTCAAAACTTGAGATTAAACAAACCTTAGTCTATTGGTCAACTAGTAATTTAGAGTCAGGGTTCTGAATCCCCATGTGTCTGTGACCTTAACTGACAAACAGTCCATCGTATTACCTTCTGAATGAGAGGAAGAGAAGGAACACAATATCTCCCAGGCTTCCACTTGATTATCCAGAAACACTGACACTATTTAGGTTAGTGTCATAATGTCCATTTCCCGATGGGTTAAAGTGACACTGACCACTTTTCAACCTTCCCTGTGAGGACTCGAGGCCCAAGCAGTTCCCATATTGTGTCTTCTAACTATGTCCACCCCTCTTTAATTTTACTACTTTGGCTTCAAAAGTCTTGACAATTCACTCTTTGGCCTTTGTGCAGAGGCAAGGGTTTGGGTATATATTGGTTGTTGTCTTGTTTTTGGTACTTCATTGCTTTCCTAAAATTTATTGCCTGTTAAGAATTTATTTGAGAAAAGGCAATAGGGTCTGGGATTCGAGAAATTTGTACGTTTATTAATCATTGTTTTGGTCTTAATATTGTCAAAATTCTACAGCCTATCATCTCTGTTCTTTCAGTCTATCGTGACTATGTTGTTTCTGCTTTGAGTTTTAAATTTCAGTTGTTATTGTTGAAAGTAGACTGGTTTTATCTAGCACCACTCTCAGAAGAGTGATAATCATTTTGAATAAAACACGATGGAAGCTGGTGTTTATTATACCAATATTTGAAAATGTTGCATTAAAAACAAAACAAATCAAATCATTATAATTTGTCTGATGATTGGATAGATCACCAAGAAAATTCAAAACATCCTCTTACCATGAAAATATTTTGAAGAAATTTTGCTTCTTGTGTGCGAAATTAAATGATGACTTGACCCAATGATCAAGACCCATTTTTTTCGAGATTCTTTGTTTCATATACCTGGTGAAAAAGAATATTCAACAATATATATTGAAGTATGAAATTTAATGGTTTTTTTTTTTTGCTTTTGTGTCTCTTTTCCAGATATAGCTTTGTTCTCTACCTTGAGTCTTCATTTTAAGTTTGTATTCAGAATTTAGAATATAAATTATCACTCAGCAATTTAAATAATGATTTTCTTAGTTAGAACTGTAATATGCTAAATAATCAAGATATTTCTGGCAATCATGAGAGGCAAAAAAAAAAAGACTTTATATTAGGGTCAGACTGAAATGAGTCCACATTCCAGTATTGTCTCCCACGTCTGTGTGACAATAGACATTTTAATGTCTTAAGTTCTTTGACTAAAATCTAAAGTCACTCTGGAGCTGCTAAAATGGAAAAGAGCACTCAGTTATAATTGGCTAGTAATACTGGGATGGTAGCAGAGAGGGCATATCTTTTTAAGGCTTTTGAACAATAGAAAACACCTGTATCTCCACACACTGATATAACCATTACTGACACTGCATTTGAGTCATGCTCAGTGATACTCTCTTATCTCTCTCTCTCTCTCTCTTTTTATAGATTTAGCATATTCTACCATTTGCAAACATAAAGCAAATTAATGACAATGTTTTACTGAATGCCAGATCATAATTTACTATACATGCATTTAATGTTCATTCATTGCTAGATACGTGAATTGTTACTGAGGCATGTCTACTATAAGCAACTATAAAAATAAGCATTATATTGGTGACATGCTTATACACAAAATGGATTTTTTTTGTCCCAGAATAAAATGTTGATATCTATTTATAAATCATCCCCTATAGTGTTCTGTGTGCAGTTTGGTCAACTACTGGGACCATAGAAGAGTGTGCCACTTGTACACTTCACTCTAAAATGGGAAGAAAAAAACCAGAAAGCACATGTTTTACTTTGCCCAATTAAGTATTAGAGATGTGGAAGTATAAAATAATTATAAAGTCATTTTATCTTCTTTCCATCTAAAAATTCCTAAAGAATAAAACCAAAAAATGGAAAAGTAAAACAAACCAGGAAAAAAGCAACACTCGCCTCCAGCTGAAGACCTGCACAAAAAGAAAGAAAAAAAGAAAGAAAGAAAGAAAGAAAGAAAGAAAGAAAGAAAGAAAGAAAGAAAGAAAGAAAGATAAAAGGTAAACAAAGCCAGAGTTAATGCAAGCAGAGTTCAGAGAAACCTACCCAAGCTGTAGATAAGGCAAAAGGAAAACCCAATAGCTTTATTTGAATCAAGATGAAATAAGGCAAACAAGGAAACACCATACAAATCCTGGAAGAGATAAATGAGTTTAGGAGGAGAAGGGTCAACAAATGAGAGACAAAGATGAAAAAAAAAAAAAAAAAGAAAAGAAAAAGTCTAACAGAAAAGCTATATCTCAAGATCAAATTTATAATAAAATTTTCTATAAGGATTAAAATGGAGAAGAAACAAAGGATTAGAAATGGGAGCAAGAGGAGATTAAAGGGAGGCACTGAGCTCAGTGGATTGAGGTGCTGTAGCCAAGGCTGATGACATTAGTTTAATCCCAAGAGCCATTTGGTTTAAGAAGAGAAATGATTTCTACAGTTGTCCTCTGATCACCTCAGACAAGAATGCACCCACACACATGCACATATACAAATTTAAATATATACACGGGGCAGGGGAGCATGTGAAAGCAAAGTGATCTTTCCAGAGGCTAGAAAATGAGTATGAAAAGAGTTCTATATGTGTGTCAATTGAAACTGATAGGACAAATATAAAAAGGTAACCCTACCCAAAAAGGAACATCTAGCCCATAAAGTTTACCCAATATGCCCTTTCAAATATTAAAATGTAGTTACCTTTAGATATGCCAGAATTTTTGCAAAACATAGGAGGAAGGAAAACTTATTAGTGATTTAGATGTTAACCACAAATAAATGAGACCAAACTACTATTAAAACTCTATAAAGTAAACCATAGATCAACTTCATAATGAATATCAATAGGTTGGAAAATCAGTAAATAGATGTATCCAGAGAAGACTCACAATTAACTTTAAGATGCAAGTTGTCTTGAAACAAACAAATAATATGAAAAACTAGAAATTTTCTTTTCTTGTGGACACCAAAAAGACTTTCATAAGACTTCAGTATTTATTCTTGGTTATAAATAAAAAATAACTTGATAAACTGGAAATCAATTATATGTCCAAAGGAGGGAAATATTAACATTGTCCTGTAGTCTTCAGTTTTAAAATAAATGATTAGCCTCTTCAAGTTCCTGAAGTTACAATGGGACAAAGGTGATATAAAAATTAGTTTCTCAGTCTTTCTTACACATGCATTTATCCATCGATGAATTATTTTATTGTATTTATTTTACACTGATAGAATCTCAGATTCTAGAAAATGAGGTAAAGTTTCTATGGTCAGAAAGGGATTTTTTCCCCCCAAAAAAACACCATAAGGATTGTGAGATGTTTACTAAATAAGAGAAAGAAAGGAAAGTATGTGTTCCATCAGCCATTCTGGGAATCAAGAGCTGGCATCAAATTTTTATTAACCACCTTCCTATTAATATTGAATTATTTCACAACAACAATAACAAGAATACCTCCAGCAAGTTCCTTTATTATGTTCTTAGGAAAATTTAGGATTGCTATGCTCTCTGCTGCAAAGAGCTACGCAAGATGGGTTGATTTAATTTTGGCCAAAAGAGTACCTAGGGAGACAAAACAAAAACGGACCCTGACGTGATCTTTGAAATCTCCCTTGATAATGAACAAGCTGTCTGTTTTCCTCACAGCACTTCTACCAGCTCTGACTGCGGATATTTCTGGAGGCTGGCCAAGCTTCAGCTGGCTCCTTTCACTGAGTCGAAGATACCTGTGGTGGTTGCTTTAGAGGGGAGCTGGAGCTGAACATCTGAGTCAGGGGAAGGGAGAAGGCCAGCCAGCCTTGGCAGCCTCTTTGATATGTAATATCAAGTACCCACATATGCACACTACCTCATGGAATAGTTCACATTTCCTCAGGCTAGGGGCAAACACTATTGTTATTTATTGGACACACTTATGAAACAGAATACAGTCTAATACATATATGCAGTATGCTCTGTTTGAATTAGAATAATTAATACCGTTTTCATTATTTAATTGTAGGAATCCTCTAGTTCTTCCTGTGATAGACCAAGTGATGATAAACTGGTAACATCCTGGTGGTATAAGAGCATACTCCTTCTCTCTATGTTTGTTACCCATTATCAAAATTCCTTCTCTCCCCTCCTATTTCTCACACCTTCATAATTTCTAGTAATCACAGTTCCACACTCAGATGGGCTGTTATGAAGGCTCAGGAATTCTTTGAGAATGCTGGCCTTCTGAAACCAAACACATGAGTTTTGTCCCTGTGTCAGTCTCAGCTGCACTTTGTTCCTCTTTTAATAGCCCTTGGCAGGCTAGCAAGGAACTTCCCACAATGAATACAGATTTGGAAAGAACACCATGAATATGATTATCGTTCACTAAATATTTACCAAATCATTACTCCTAGAGAATACCATTCTCTATTTTGATGGTTTAAGGGTACAGAAAGTCTAGCTTAATGAATCCACCTTACCTTGTGTTAGAGACAGCACAAAGCTCAAGCACCAAGACTCATATTTTAGCAGTGTGTGCTTGGAGTGGAAGCTTAGAGCTTCAAAGTCCCATTTGTAGCTCTGCCACGGAATGGTGATATTAAGAATTATACCAGAAGACAGGCAGAAAGTTCTTGGAAGAGCATCTGGCATTTGCAAGTGGGAACTATGACTTTGATTAGGGAAGAACAGGTGGGCAGAGTTGAGAGCATTTTCTGGTTTTCTGAATTCAGCAGTATCTTATCATTGGGTCTGCTGGGTTTTCCTCTGGCCCCTGTAAGATGATTCTTATAGTACAGGTACTCAAAATGAACCGTCAACTAATTCATTCAGTGTGCCACTCA
This sequence comes from Meriones unguiculatus, assembly GCF_030254825.1. Classification (NCBI taxonomy): domain Eukaryota; kingdom Metazoa; phylum Chordata; class Mammalia; order Rodentia; family Muridae; genus Meriones; species Meriones unguiculatus. Next base: position 27,195,418 of record NC_083359.1, on the reverse strand, counting down.
GTTTTATGAGAAAGAGATGCTGCTTTTAGATGTATGGTCCAGGAAAAACATCACAGAGTAAAATGTAAACTTTACTTTTAAAATGAGAATTAGAAATAGGAAAAAAGTCACTCTTCTGTTATGCGTGGCTGAATGTACTAACCACGTAAGAAAAGCATTTCATTCTAGGGAAAATTTCTGAAGGATCATTTGAGGGATCTTCTCCTTATTAATGAAGAGATTGATCCTTAAACAGAAGTGACCAGTCCAAGGTCAAACAACAATGAGATAACAAAGGCCAGCGCTATGATATAGGACCCCTCGTTGTAGCACTATCTTGTGAGTTAATACTACATAATTTGATTTGCAGGACATCTCAATCTCTTTATTGACAAAAATGCTTCTGAGAGATGTGAATACACAGGACAGCTTTCTGGTGTAATGGAAACCATTCTATCTCCAGCTTAGACACTCTGTAGTGATGAGCGAACTATCAGAAACTCAAATACTGATATCTCTTAAAAGCTACTGCTCACTGAGAGCTATGTAAAGTCAGAAGTCAGTGACATTCCTCTATTTAAACACAATCAGATAAAGGGTCATCTTTAGGCCACAATTTGAATAACTTATGTTCTCATAGATAACTCATAGCTCTATTTACAGCTTTATTAGGTCAGAATTTCTGATTGTTTGAAAAGATAAATTTTAGCAAAATTCCCGAAGAATTCACTTGACCACAAAAATATAAGCTGGTTGACTTACTCTACAAATTGTTTAGTTCCTGAAAATGATACATTTTTATCAAAGATGAAGACTAGAGAGAAGTAAAGAATTCATTTTCATAGCTCATAAGTGGCAAACATGTAATTTGAACCTAGTTTCTTTTGCTTGAATGATTTTCATATTTCACCCAGATCCCAGTTGGGATTTTTCTCCTATAGAGAAATATCAGAGCATCAGATGAGCACAGTGTTCTGCCATATCTTCTAAGTTTACATTTTCCTTTAATTTCCTTGCTCAAACTGTAGCCTCTGTGTTCCAGAGTTTAGCAACACGTGCTGTCTGCTATCAGCTTCAAACCTCCCAGCTAAGGGAAATTGGGTGTTAGATTGGGGCATGAGAATGTTTAACAAGGCTTTGTCAGAATAACAGCAGTTCTCCCAAGGAAGGAGTCCAAGAGGCACAGAAGAGGGTGCATTTGACAAGTGCTCACTAGGGTAATTCACCGTGTAATTGGCCAAATGCACAAAAGACATCAGGCCACAGATGAGTAAGAAATTTTAGGCTGCTATAGAGTTTATAGCTCCCTCTGAAACTCCTTCTCTCCTGGAGGGTTTATATGGAACCTTATTTGTGATTAATCCAGATGCTTGATTGAGGAACATGTATGCCTCTTTTCAGAGCTTTCTTTTCTCTTTTATATCAGATATCATTGATATTTAGAAGGTCAAGTAACATGGTTAGGGCTAGATAATATATCTCAGTTCATCTTAATCTTTAATATGCATACACATAACCTAAGGACCCTGGTAGAATACAAACTCTTAGTCTGTAGTGTCTAAATCAAGGTTTGAGATTCTGTAATCTCCACATGCTTTCCACTGATGCCAAAGCAAATGATCCCTATGGTTCATATGAAATAGCAAGGATCTAGCTGAAGGAATGCAAATGAGTACTCCTTGAGTACCAACTCTGGATGATTCATGGCAGCTACCTTGAGAGCTACAATGAGAATGCTGCAATTGAGTCCAGGACCAGCTGGTCCATTAGCATTGCCGCTCATGAATTTAAGAATAGACAACATCACGTCCAAAAATTCTCTCATGTAACATACAGAAGCTGAAACCCAGAGATTTGGGGGATTTATTCAGGATCCCATACAAGCCAGTAAGTTATTGGGCTAGGACTATATAAAACTAGAATGCATGCCTAGATTTTTTTTTCTTTCTGAGTTGCACATTTTAATCACAGATTGCATGTGAAGCTGTTTTAAAATAACTTTCCTCTCGCTTCTATAATTGTCAGAACCAGTCACAGAATCTAATTTGGATTCATAAGCCAGGGTATTCAGCAGAGCTGAGTCTCTGGAACAACTCTGTGACTTTCACTGAAGAGTTTCCCTTCTCTTCAGTCGCCTTGTTTGTGAGATCAACAGACGCACACCTAATATTTCAAGTCTGCTCTGGTGTTGTAGAGAACAGCAAGCTAAAAGATCTGAAAACAAATTGATGAACTTAAGGGACTTAAATAAGTTCAGAAAATTTTATTTAAAATGTAGTAAGATATCATGGAATTTTCCTCAGAAGATGGCAACTTTTAGCCTTATAGGGTATTATTGCAAAATCCAGAAATCTGGGGCAGAGTGACAGCTAGAAGTTTGAGAACAGGGAGGGTACAGAGTGAATTTCTGGTCAGCTTGGGCTGCGTGGTAAGGACTTGCCGCAAACACACACACATACACACAACACAACACACAGAGCAAACTTTGGGTCAGATTTTATCTGAAGAGACTGCTAACTGTTATAAAGAGAGTCTTCTGATTCTCTACCACTGCTTGATTGGAATAAAACGAGAGAGGGGCTGGGTCAATTCAGACAACCCCAATCGTTCTTAGAACAGCTTCTAAGCATAAGACATCCATGTTAGAGAAAAAGATTTTCTGTTTTCTCTTTCTTGCCCAGAAGGAGAGATGGGCATGTCCTTTGTAGGCAGGAGCCTCCTAGGATCCAGTCCTTCTTGTCATCAGCTATTCTGCCTCTTCCATTGCAGCACCAATCACTGCCAAGGGGAAGGGAAGGTGAAAGGAGCCTGGCTTAAAGCCATCAGGCTCTCCCTTGCGATGGGGAAGAAGCCTTTGCTACTCTGTCAAAGAGGAAGACAGATTTCTCTGAAATCTCCGCTAAATCATAAGAGAAAAAAAGCATAAAAAATAGTGTTGTTTAACTAAATGAGTCTATGAACCTTTTCTGTGGGTTGCAGACATTGCAAGTTATTCGAGCCTTCGTAATGGTGACCTTTTGTTATTGCCTAATCGCATGCCATCCATGCTGGTGGATCTACTGTGTTATTCAGCTTCTCGTTTCTGTAGAACATAATCTGAAACAAATCAATTTAAAAGGACGAAAAGCTTCATATGTTTTAGAGTTTTAGAGGTTTACTCCACATCTCATTGTCCCCAGTGCTGGTAGGAGCATATCCACATTATGCAAAAAGCAACTTGGTATAGTCAGGAATTTTTGAAAGTTAAAAATAGAAAAAAAAAAAAGTCACTAAGACAGTGGTCTGAGCCTTCCTAATGCTGTGACCCTTTAATACAGTTCTTCATGTTGTGGTGACCCCCCCCAGCCATAGCATTTTTTTCAATGCTACTTCATAACTGTAAATTCTGCTACTGTGATGAATTGTAATGCAAATAGTTGTGGGGTTTTTTTTCATGGTTTTAGGTGACCCCTGTGAAAAGGTTATTTGACAGCCAGAATGTTCGCAGCCCACACCTTGAGAAACAGTTTATTGAGGCATCAATAACTCCTTCCTGAACATGCTTACAATGACCTATAACCTCATAGTATGCCCTACCACCTAACCATTTTATTGCCTCTCAACAGAGCTACAGGCTTGTAGGTCTTTAGAAGATACTTCTTAAATACTATAAATCCATCCTAAAATAACTTAAAAATAACACACCTTCATTGTATATTTTATTAGTTCTCCTGAAATTAGGATACAAAGCAGTGGTTTTTATTAGGATGTTTTCTAGATGGTCTTGTTGTTACTTCTTCCCCACTTCCTGTTCCAACCTCTACTCCTCCTGACGGTTCCCTGCCTCCCTCAACCGTCCTCCTTCTGCTTTTGCAGCCTTTGTATTCTGCCACCTTCTTTTCATTCCTATATTTTAACAGTTAGGAAACTGAGGCTTAGTGGAGCTGTGGAACTATGTCAAGATTCCCCCAGGAAATTGGTAGATGAACAAGAATTCAAAGCTGTCTCCAACACTCAAAATTTGCAAATTTAGTTAACTATATAAATGTTCTTGTCTCTATTCGAATTTTAAATGTGACTATACAAAGAGCACGCACAGAATGTGAATTGCATATTATCATTATCATCATAATGAAGCTGCCTTTATTGACGCATTTCATTTCCAGGAAGAGATACTTATTTTCCATATATAAATGGAATAAGAACTAGTCTGAAAATTTAATTTTGTTGATGGGTACAGGCTGAGCCTTCCAAAACTTAGACTAATCCTGTTGGCAGATAATGAAGTGGAAGGTTTTTAGTGTTTTTTTTTTTTTCTTCTTGCATCTGGCCAGTGTAAGGATAAAGATGCAGACAAGGTCCCCAAATTAAGCACCAGAAAGAGGATTGATTGACAGACTTTTTGCTTCCTGTGAACACTGAGGTTTTAACTTCGGACCTCTCCTAGCATATTGAAACTGAAAGATTCCCACAGGCTCGTGCCTGGGAGTTGCTCCTTGACAGAGAGCTGCAGCAAGGACGAGCACTCCAGGACAGAAGCATTTGTTCTATGAGATTTGTGGAAGTTGCACTGCACACAGCCCTCCTACAGTTCCACAGATGTTGGGTGCCGGGAAACTGTTTTACCAGAGCAAACCCTTCTTGATTAACACATGAGTGCGGCTCCTGCCTTCTGCAGAATGAGGTTTGGTATTCATTGGGTTTATGACATTTGAAGGTGTTTGAGCCATCTCCTTTAATCCAAAAGAACAGATACTACTTTATTTAACAATCAAGTTATCTCAGTGAGGGTAAATAAGCCTGTGATCAGACTGTGATGAGCCTGACTTTACCCAGCCTCACTTTAGCCTGAGCAGCCAGGCTTCTGCACTCACATTTCTAAGCAGAGTAGTCCTGTCTCAGCCCTAATGAGCTTGAACTTTGTTTTTAGTATTTTTATTTATTCTTTAATAATTAATTGCATGCACACAATAAGTTTTGATTTTATTCAACCCCTACTACTCTCTTTTCCTTCCTCTCCTTCCCTTGAACCTCTTTTTCTACCTGACAATTTCATTAAATTTCATTAGGGATGCTTGTGTGAGCACGGGTCTGGGGTTATGTACTGAAACATGGGGAACTGAGCAGTGGCTATACCACTGAAGAAAAATTTCCTCCTCTTTCAGCAGCCAATATAGTTCTTGCCATTTGGATCCTCAGCCAGAAGTGCAGCTTCGTAAGACTCTCCCCCATTTAGACTGGAATGTTGCTGGGGCTCAGTTTTTCCAAATCTTGCTAAAGTAATTACATCTGCTGTGAGCTCAGGAGTCAATACACATAAGTGGTCCTCTAACCCTACACTTACCACTTACGCTGTGCACAAACACACATACACAACAAACAAACAAACAAACAAACAAATAAGTGACCAAATAAAAAAGGTACAAGCTAGAATAAAACATTTGTGCCATGACTGAAAATGACAGAAACCAAAATGTGGATTCCTTGCTTTTTGATTAAATCTAGAAGTGGATTACAATTTCCCTGTGCTTCAGAATGGAGGCAGTGGGAGGATTTCTGAAATTTACCTCATTACTTATGAGACAATATCTGTCAGGGTTGGTTTCAAAACCCCAGGAGAAAAAAACAGTCATAAGTTTCTCCTGCCAATGACCTGATTTGATTAAAACCACAACCTTGAAGTTAATTATTACCTTTAAATAAAATTGAAACTTGACCTATGTACTCATTACTTATCATTGAATATTAAAGATTATGAGAGGAATGGGAGCATCCCTGAAAGATATTTTTTAATCCCTCTTACTTATAAAACCAATTTCCCTACTTGACATGATGTGTGTGATCCAGGAAAAAAACATAGCCCCTCTTCTAGTGTAGTTTGTTTTTGTTTTGTTTGTTTGATTTGTTGGTTTTGGTTCTTTGTTTAGTTTTGCTTTTTCCTCCTTACCTCTGCCCATTAAAAATCCATTGACTATCTCCTTCTGGGATATTTCACTCAGAATGATCTTTTCTAGATCCCACCATTTGCCTGCAAATTTCATGATTTCCTCCTTTTTGATTGCTGAGTAGTATTCCATTGTATAAAAATACCACAATTTCTGTACCCATTCCACCGTTGATGGACATCTGGGTTGTTTCCAGGTTCTGGCTATTACAAATAGAGCTGCTATAAACATGGTTGAGCAAGTGTCCTTTTTGTGTACTTGAACAAACTTTGGGTATATACCTAGCAGTGGTATAGCTGGGTCTGGAGGAAGCACTATTCCTATTTGTCTTAGAAAGCGCCAGATAGCTTTCCAGAGTGGTTGTACCAGTTTACATTCCCACCAGCAGTGGAGGAGGGTTCCCCTTTCTCCACAACCTCTCCAGCATGTGTTATCGCTTGAGTTTTTCATCTTGGCCATTCTGATGGGTGTAAGGTGATATCTCAGGGTCGTTTTGATTTGCATTTCCCTGATGGCTAATGAGGATGAGCATTTCTTTAAGTGTTTTTCTGCCATTCGATATTCCTCTGTCGAGAATTCTCTGTTTAGCTCTGTTCCCCATTTTTTAATTGGATTACTTGGTTTGCTGCTTTTCAGCTTCTTTAGTTCTTTGTATATACTGGATATTAGTCCTCTGTCAGATAAAGGGTTAGTGAAGATTCTTTCCCAATCTGTAGGCAGTCGTTTTGTTTTGATGACAGTATCCTTTGCTTTACAGAAACTTTTCAGTTTCATGCATGGGATATACTCACTTATATAGACCTATAAGATATGATAAACATAATGAAATTTATACACCTAAAAAGATAATCAATTGAGTGGGCATGGGGTAAGATGATCAATCCTCATTTAGAAAGACGGATGGGATGTGCATTGAACGTATGACAGGAGTCTACTGAGCGCATCTGAAAGACTCTAACTAGCAGTGTTTTCAAAGCAAAGACTCATGACCAAACCTTTGGCAGAGTACAGGGAATCATAAGAAAGAAGGGGAGTTAGTCTGATGGGGAAAGGATAGGAGCTCCACAAGGACCAAATATATCTGGGCACAGGGTCTTTTCTGAGACTGACATTCAACCAAGGACCATGTATGGATATAACCTAGAACTTCCACTCAGATGTAGCCTGTGGTAGCTCAGTAACCAATTGGTTTCCCAAAGTGAGGGGAACAGGGACTATTTCTAACAGGAACTCAATGACTGGCTCTTTGGTCTCCCCACCCCCGAAGGGAGGAGCAGTCCTGTTAGGCCACAGAGGAGGGCTTTGCAGCCAGTCCTGAAGATACCTGATAAAACAGGATCAGATGAATGGGGAAGAGGTCCCCCCTATCAGTGGACTTGGAAAGGGGCACGGTGGAGATGAGGGAGGGAGGGAGGGAGGGACTGGGAGGGAATGAGGGATCGGGACATGGCTGGGATACAGAGTTAATAAAATGTAACTGATAAAAAAAAAAAAATCCATTGACTAGCATGTTTCCAGCCTTGGGAAGAAAACCAAAGCAAGTATCTTCTGTGGTCTTATTTAGGTAACTTACATTGGGACATTGTGAATTACAAACTATGTAGTATAGATAAAAGATCTTTAAGAATTTGCCACCCATGATCCTTCAGGGTAGATGAACCAGATAACGAAAAGGTTAGATCAATGTACTTATTCTAGCTTGGTGCTTGTGTCAGTACAACAAAACTGAACTGAGAGAAACTTCTGTCTCATTCTTCTGTGAGTTATGGTGATTAGATGTGTAGATTCTTACATTCACTTCTAGAAACTTGCCAAATCAGGTCTTTAAATGATGCAATGGTGCAAGCTGTTAGTCCCAGCTACTTAATACAGTGGGAAGCAGAAAGTGCTCTTGAGCCTAAGAATTTATGGTCAACAAGGATTAACACAGCTATACCCAGAGAATACAGTTTTAAATTAGGAAATTTCATTGTAATATAACACAGCTATCTATAACAATTGAAAACTCTTGTGAATGCAAGAAATCCTGGTTGCTTAGACACACAGTTCTAATTTTTCTTTCTCCAGAAGCTTTTATACTGATCCCTATTACTTTTTACCCACTGTGCAACAAAGATGTCACCTTTCCTTCAAGTTTAATGTGTACTTTACTAAATTAAGAAGTACCAAGAAAGAATTAGACTAACCTTCAAAAACTGTAATCAGCGTGTGCCTTATTCATTGCGGTTTAGTCATGTGGAACACAGTAGTGTGACTGTGTGCATCTCTCTTCTAACTTTAACATCTACTCTTCTATTTCAAGTCAACGTTCTATAGACATTCAAACTAGACCTGTAATGAACACCAAAAGGTATCAATTGGATTCTGTGAGAAGGAAAAGCTTCCAAAAATCAAGAAAACTACCTAAGAATTTCTAATAGGGAGGGCTCCTGTAGTATTTGCTTCTGTAATACCCTAGAAAACAGGAACAGAAGTAGTACTCTTTTTCTAGGCATTCTCTATTATGTAGTTCAGGCCTGCCAAAACTCGACTGTAAAGCAGGCTGACCTTGAACTTGAGACCCTATAGCCTCTTAGTCTTCTGAGGGCTGGGATTAAGAGTGTTTTCCACTCCATGACATTTAAGACAAGATTTTTCCTAGTCTAATTTCTAATATCATTCCAAACACTAAGTGAAAAAAAAATGTTAGTTGCTAAGAGTAATGAAGTTCAGCTATAAGAGAAATTTGTATTAATGAAGTCTAAACGGAACATTAAAGCCACCCCCTGTGGACACTTACCTACAGTTTTGACCACAAACTTAATTCTGAGAATTCTTTATTTAGATGCAATTAAGGTAGGCTATGTTTTAGTCTAATCCACTCCAAAACCAACTTCTCCATATTTTCCATTATACCTGCTTCAATTTTGTTTTATAATCATCACAGGCCAGGTTTAAATGAGTGATCCAAGATTTGGTATAACATTGTTGGAGATTCAGCTTATTTTTATTTTTATTTTGAATGCTCATTTGTACTGGTTATAGCAGTCAGAATAATGGATCCATAGCATCAAGCCACAGACTTTCTACATTTTGTCTCTTGGAGGATACACAGATTTGGTGAGCTTACCAAACAGGTTTGAAACCAGAGGACAGAGTTAGCAAAGGCTTCCCTACACCACCTAGATTTTCTGGCTAAGATACATTAAAGGCTTAAATATGATGACACCTTCCTTTAAGTTCAGAAAGCCCCAGTAGAAGATAAAAAATTTCAGGACAAGCAGTCAATAGTCAATAATAGTACTCAAGAACAAAAATGAAGCAAAAAAGGGGGAGAAGATGAAGGAAGAAGATGAGGAGGAAGAGGAGGAGGAGACGAGGAGGAGGAGAGTGAAAGTAGGAAAAAGAAAGACAGAATTAAGAAAAGGAAGAAGAGAAGAAGCAAGAGCAGAAAGGGGAGGAGCAGGATGAGGAGGAGCAAAAGGAGGTGGGAGAGGATACGGAAAGTCAAAATTCAATCTGCTGTCATTGTGGAAAACAGTGTTCTTGTCAATGCTTGTTACTTTGGAAAGGGCAGGAGCTCTAAAGGAAGGATTTAAAGGGTAAGAATGTCAATTCGATAGACAGTCATGCCTATCGTGGGGCTCACTGATTCTGCACTAATTGCAAGGGTTATAGGCCTGTCTCCTCCTGTCTTCTGAGGAGAAGAAACTTCCATCTCCTCTTTCCAAGCCTAAATTCTGCTTCTACTTTCTAAGAAAATAGGCTTTTTTTTTTTTAAACCTCAAAACAAGCCATCCCCTGGCTCATTTGATTTGTCTGCTGGCCTGATGAAATCTTTTTGTAAGAGAAACAGAAACTTTCCATCCGATGATGACATTAGGTCCACACAGGTGGCTTATCTAGAAGGAATGATTGCATTGATTGATGACACTTAACGTGAAAGCAGTTTACTGAGGAAACTGAGATGTGCATTCATGTCCAGCTAAAAAATAAGATTTTCTATGCTACAATAACTGTTGCCACATATTAAAGTTGCTGAATGTACTTTATGCTATTTTTTTTACTCTACACTGAAAACAATCAATACAGTCCATCCTCTACTAAGTGTTTGTAATGACAAGGAAAAAAAAGTTTTAAGCATGTAACTATTCCTGAAGTAATCACAATCTCATTTCTGATGCAAAGGGCAGTTCTAGTAATAGGGCAACAGCCAACTTAATAAAAAGGAAGCAGATTTTAAATTCATCCGGGCTTTTGTTCAAAACAACATCCTTTTGTTGATAGTGGTATGTGTTGAGGTATTGAGTCCACAAATGACTACAGTTGTGCAGGGTTTATCTTGCAGCACCTGAGTGGCTCCGTGTCAGAGCCTGACTTAGAAGAAGCTTGCAGACTTATCCTGCTCTGATAGAGATTCAATTTAGAGTGCTTTTGGTTTGTTGTTGTTGTTTGTGTAAGTAATTGTGGCAGTTTTTCGGACAGTCTTAGGGATTCATAACCACCAACACACAGAAAGTCTTACTTTTCCTGCCTTGAAGATACACTGGTTTAGTAAGCTTAGGAAAGGGGAAAAGAGGTCAATTAATTTGGGGTACAGAGTTGGTTTCGCCTAACCCACCTATACGCTCTGACTAGCACATGAAAGCATGTGCAGTTTGCACAGTAACTGTGTGCCAATTACATATTTTTTTAAATGAAGAAAAAGACAGAGGGAGAGAGAAAAGAAGGCAAAGAAGGAAAGAGAAAGAAATAAAGGGAAGATGTCTCACAAAAACAGTGAGACAGAAACTAACCTGATATTCTGAAGTATTCTCCTAGCATACAGGCCTGGCTTCTAAATGCCAGCTTTGATTGCTGTTTCTCCACTCACATTGGTCAAGGACTTGAAGAGTCAACAGTGTTGGCCTTCACTTGCACTCCTAGGATCTCCATTACATATTCTGCTTGGCTGAACTTTCTTTCACTTCACAGAATACTGACTGCATGCTAGGTATTTTCAGAGAATTCCCCCCTCTGGAAAGAAAGCTTTGGATATCCCCAGGTGCTTAATGGGTCATTGCCTTAGCATTTCAAGTCTCACAGGCCACAGTGCCATTTCATGGAAGATAAAACAGGATCTCCTACCCTCACAGATACAGTGATAGGAGACTGCACAGTTAAAACTTGTTTTATTTTATTTGCAGCTTCTCATTCAGTGGGCAATGTCAGTGATGATCTGAAATTTAAAATAGCCCTACTCCACCTTCTCAGATAATTTGGTGATTCTAGTCTGCCAGTGAGAGATGTGATAATTTTTTTTTGTACATGACTTTAGACATAAGGCCACCCCTGTAGATTATATGTCACTCATGAATAGGATTTAGGCAAAGAAGCCATGAATGCGAAGCCAAATTTGGAATTAGCCAATCATTTTTATAAAACTAAGGCACCCTTTTAAGAGTTTAATGAATTATTTTTTTTAAAAAACACCTTTAGCCAGGCCAGCTTTCTTTCTCTGAAACATATTGACATGGTGATGATAAGAAGGTAAACAAGGCTGTATTCCAAATGACCTGGGTTGATCTACCAGTGTTCCTGGGCCAGTCTACAAAGCAAAACGAGGGACACCAGCAGAGGTGTGCTGCAGCCAGTAGGCCTAGGCTCGTCACATCAATGATGTATGCACGCTGTCTTCATTCTCAGAGGATCCTTGCAGGAGACTCATGTCTGCCTCTCAAAATCGAATGCTCGGTTCTTGACTGATAAATGCAACTCCGGCTGCATCTTAATGTACAGGGATGGAAAGCATCAAAGTTGATTGATAATGGCGATTTTATAAAACCTCCCCCAAACAAGTGAGGTTTTTTTTGTTTTGTTTTGTTTTTGTAAGAGACAGATAGGTGTATAAGGACACAAGCCTGGAATAAGGGCATGTTGTGAAATCCTCAGCAAGACTTCCTGCAAAGGCAGCTAGTCTGCAACTGTGGGTTTACCCACCCATCTCTCTCTCTCTCCCTCTCTCTCCCTCTCTCTCTCTCTCTCTCTCGCTTTGTTTGTTTTTGCTTTGTGCATCTAGTTTCAGTTGCTATCAACGAAATGCCCATACCTATTTGAATAGATAGAAACACCAGGAGATAATAGTTTCAAATCAATGTCGGTGTTTTCCAGGGCAATGGAGATTGTTATACAGCCATAAGTTAAAGGGAAATGATCTCACATGCATGTCCCAGCATAAGCCAGATTACATGAGTAGTATTTCCTGTGGCTTTACTGCTCTGGTGAAGCGAGACCAGGAAAGGTTAGAATGGGGAAAACAAACAAACAACTTATTTTATAAATTAGCTAAATTCTTTCTAGTTCCCACCATTTGCCTGCAAATTTCATGTTAATTGCTGAGTAGTATTCCATTGTGTAAATGTACCACAATTTCTGTATCCATTCCTCTGTTGAGGGATATCTACATTGTTTCCAGATTCTGGCTATCATAAATAGAACTGCTACGAACATGGTTGAGCAAATGTCCTTATACTGGAGCATATTTTGAATATATGCCTAGGAGTGGTATAGCTGGATCTTGAGGTAGCACTATTCCTAATTTTCTGAGAAAATGTCAGATTGCTTTCCAAGGAGTTAGTCTCCAAGCAGGTTCCCTAGTAAGGGGGAGCAGGAATTTTCTCTGGCATGAACTCATTGGAAAGTTCTCTGATCACCTCCCCTTTGGGTGATGCAGCCTTGCCAGGCCACAGAGGAAGACAATGAAACCAGTCCTGATGAGATCTGATAGGTTAGAGTCAAATAGAAGGAGAGGAGGACTTCACCTATCAGTGGACTAGGGGAGCGTCACAGGAGGAGAATAGGGAGGGAGGAACAATGGGATTGGGAGGAGATGAGGGAGGGGGCCACAGCCAGGATACAAATTGAATAAAATTGTAATAAATGATAATTAAAAAATAAGAATAAAAACTTAAGGCATGGAAAAAATTAGCTCATTCTACGGGACAATAGGAGTGTCTTCTAATTTTCTAAAAATTATCATCTATGTGATATGCAGAGAAGACATTCTGTGATAAAACTCATCCACGAGGACTTATAGTTGAGTAACTACGAGCAGATGCAAACTTACTAAGCACACAGCTAGGTATATCTCTAGCCATTATTCTTTATCTTCTCATATTTAAGATGGGAGTAGAGTTTCTGTCAGGTTGCAGAAAAGGAATAATTGCATAAAGCTTGCCATGGGATGCTTATTTCCTGTGAATACCTCACAAATGGAAGCTTCATATACTTCCTAGAAAAGCTGCTCTCTGACTTGGTGGTAGACTGACCAGAAATCTCCTTTTTAAAATTAAAAAAAAAACAAAAAAACAAAAAAAAAAACCAAAACAAAACAAAAAACTCTGACACTTCTTTATTTAAAGTCGCCTTGCGCCCTTCATCTGTTGTCCAAGGATTGCGTTTTCTAAGTATAGACCGTGGACCTGTCACCTGAGAGCTTATTAGAAATGCAAATTACTGAGATGCATTCCAAATTTGCTGACGCTGGCATCCTAAGAGTGTAAGCCAAAGAGATCTGTTTGTGACAAGGTCTCCAGGGGGTTGCAATTCACACTTGAGATTAAGCACCAAGGACAGAGCCTTTCAGCTCTCCACAACACCCAAGTAAAGCTTCCCTGGAAGAGCTTGGAGAAAGCATTGACATACTGCATTGAGACCCCTCAGCCAGACAATGCTACACTCTTCTATGTTATGAATAGAATGTTATGAATAATAATATTTTAGCTAGCTCGCTTCATTTTCCTGATCTTCTGTTTCCTACCCTCTCGGTAACACTTATTCCAAAGTACCTTGTGAATCTCTAAACACTTCATTGCAAACAACACCTTTTAACAATAGACATCTCCATCTAAACCACATGAACATAAACAGTCATTATTAACTTTAAAAGTCATACATAAAATGATTTTTTTCCTTTTTTCTAAGAAATTTATTTATTGTCAATTTTGCTTTTATATAGACAGTGGAGAATGAAAAGAAACTTAGAGGTAATGTGTCTCAAGTTTATTACCTTTTTCTTTTTAAACATGTGTAAAATAGCCCATTCCTCTCTTCTGTTCTATTTAGCCATGACCCCATAAGTTGGCTCCTTACATGGTTGACACCCTTTCAGGGAGAAAGAACACTGTATACAAGGAAACACAGTGCCACCACTTTAACAGTCAGGCTCTCAGATCTAGCAGGTCCTGTGCTCCTTTTACTCCAGTCCAAATACTAAGACCCAGCACTGTTTTGAGTGCAATGATTATGCTCCTCTACTGGATTACTTCATTTGCAGTTTGAATTCTGAGAAATTCTTATGACGGAAAAATGCCCCTAATCCTTTCCTGAGCTGCTTGTGTTATAGAGTTCTTGAGATGTTTAAATGAGATGAATCACATCGTAGTATTCTTGGAGTCTTGGATAACAAAAAACTAAACCCATACTCACTTAAGGGAACAATGAGATAGAAGGGTAGAGAAAGTGGGGGAGGTAAAATGAACACAAGAAAGTAGGGAGGAAGTAAAGGAAAAAGAGATGATAGAGGGAGAAACAGTGATAAAGGAAGGATGGGGAAGAATAGCTTTTCTTAGCACCTGGCATGGCACCATGCAAAGACATAGTGACCTAAGACTCCTTGTTTGTGCTAGCTAATTTGTATATCAAGAATGCCTTTTACATTGCAATTATCTCAACATAATCCTCAAATTCAGGGCCACCTACTTCTTGGTGTAAATCTGCTGACACTGGTTGAGTATATACTTTTTTGTTGTGTCTATCTGAGGACTCATAGCATGCTACTAGCTCCTAACAGGTCAAAAGTCCATTACTCAGCCTATCACAATGACAGGAAAAATTAATTCAAGCATAACTGCACTAAGGACACAGAAACAGAATAGAGATATAGTGGTACATTCTCAGACAGAAATTAGAATGAGAAGACCATACGGGATAAGCAGTCAGAACACAGATATCTTTTCTTCGCACATGAAGGTATGGAGTTAACATAAGTTTACCTCAGCCCTTACCTTTAGTGACACATTTATCGCATACACTTTTATCTAATCTTTCCTCTGGAGAACTGTGCAAGCCTCCAGATGACTGCCTCACTGAGGTAGACTGGTACCACGCTTCAGCAAGAAAAAGTGGAGCAGATCTAAATCTAATTCCTACTCTCTGCCACCTCTTCACTATTTTCCAACTGTGTGTTCAGAGCGAGCTCCACGTGACTTCTGGGATAACTAAAAGGGGTCTGTAAATAAGATGCTTAATCTTAGCATCAAGCCATTAGTCACGAAATGTTCTTCTCTGTGTCAGAATGAAGACTCTTCCCTGGAAGTGACAATGGGCACCACAGGAGTGTAGTTCTTCTATTTTAGAAAAGGACCTGCTGCAAGTAGAGAAAGAAATCTAGAGGAAAAAGATGGAGTTACATCCCTGGGGTGTTCTGATATGAAATAATTGAATCCAACTTACTAATGACTCAGAGTGAGGTGAATTAGGTTTTCTAGTATCACAACATTCATTTCATTCAACCACTCTTTATTGAGCATCTGTTTTGTGCCGAGAGCAAAGCAGGATGCTTGAAAATATAACAATGAAATAAACAGACCTCTTTTCAAGTGCCCTCAAGAAGTATTGTCTGATAGAATGACAACTGTGAAGAAAATTAGTATAATTTACTATAATCAGCATTTTAGTGAAACTAATATAAAGGAGGAAGCACAAGACAGGTCATTTGTCCCTGCTCTTTGCCACTATAAACTAACAATGTCTTTCTTTGGCCTTGGCCCTTAGGCCCTATTTTTCTTGTCATCGGGAGGATGCTACTTGTTCTGTAAATGTGGTGTCCTACTTTCAGTTTTGTTGCTGGGATCAAACATCCTGACCCACTGAAACTTTTGGGAGAAAGGAGTTATCTCAGCTTACAGTTCCAAATTATAGTTCATTACTTGAGGGAAGTCAAGGCAGGAATGTGAGCAGCTGTTACACCGTATTCACACCCAAGAGCAGAGACTGATTGGCATGACTGCTGGCTTGCTTAATTGCTCTCAGCTTGGTCTCTCCTGTCTTAACACTGTTCAGGATCCTCTGTCTGGGGAATGGCGCTGGTTCCTCCTATGTTCATTAACAATCAAGACAATCCACCACAGACATGCCCACAGACAAATTTGTTCTAGAAAAATTCCTTCTTGAGACTGTCCTCCTAGATGATGCTAGGTAGAGGAAAATGAATGGCCATACATGGTACATGTAGTAATATCTGTTAGCATTTTGTTCTTTCTCTACCCGAGAAATAAAATGCAACTTCCGTTCATCTCATCTCAATTTCTGGAAATCGCTCATTGTAGACTTATTATATTTAATAAAGTTGTATTTTACAATTAAAGAGATAGTATTTAATACGTACTGAGTATGGCTCTCAGAAATGCAAAGAAACTATTAACCAAACCAGTATTATAGAGTAATGATCTTGAAGGTTTAGCTTACAAAACTGTGGCATTTTTCAATGGCAGCAGCAGACTAATCCTATCCACTCACTGAATATCTATCGAGATTTTTATTGTTTGATAATTTTATATATGTATATGATGTGTCCCATTCCCTCCCCACCCAGTTCCTTTCATATTCTCTCTCATGTTTTATTTCAATTTCATATGCTCTTAGAAAAAATACTACTGATTTTATTTTGTGCTAGCTATATACAAATGGGTAGAGGACCATCAACTGGAGCCTAGATAGGCTTTTAAGGGGCACATGTCTGAGGAAAACTCCCTCCCTCTGCCTGAAGCCACCAATTGCAATATCTCCTCACCTAGGAGTAGAGCTTGATGAGCCTCTTTCTTATCCATGCTGGGTTTTGACAGGTGTGATCTGGTGCATGCTGTCACAACAGCTATGAGTTCGTGTGTGTAACCACCATGTCATGTCTGTTTCACTGCAAGCATCCACTGCCCCTGTCTTCTATAATCTTTCTATTCACTCTTAGCCGTGTGTGTGTGTGTGTGTGTGTGTGTGTGTGTGTGTGTGCGCGCGCGGGGGGGGGCAGTCAGTGTGCTATACATGTTCCATTTACAGTGAAGGCATGCGGAGAAAAAGAAATTGTAGAGCCCTCAGCTGTATTGAGTTTTTAAATAACAAACTTAGCTAATGTTTGTTATGAACAAAGAGAGCCTAAGTGTTTTGCAGATACAGCTGTTCAGTCCTTTCACACAATTCCAGAAAGCTAGTGTTGCTACCTTACCCCAGTTCACACATAAGAAAACTGAAATCAGAAAGGTTAAGACTTAGTCCCAAAGGTAGCGCCTGGACCTGCTTGGATTGCCCCAGTACAGAATCCAGAATGGGACAGCTTACAACAGCCTGTCTGATGGCAGAAAAGAGAATGTGTTCCAGTTGCCAAAGGAGGCCCAATGCAGACCTGAAGAGGGGTCTCTATCTTGGTGATCCCAAGAATGAGATTAATGGGCACCATGGAGTGCTTTTTGGAGAGGAATTCGACTACTTTTAAGGGAAAGTGAAGATAATTGCTGTATGTAGAAGGCCTTGTAGAAAACAGGACAGATGGAGGAAAAAGTGGTCCTTCTACGGACGGTCTCAGAAAAGCGGAGCAATATCACTCGGTTTTTATTTTAACCATGTGACAGAGAACTACAGCTGGCCTGGGTCTCTTTCCTACCTGTTAACTGAGACATAAAATACAAAGGAAGATGGTTATTTCTTATTCCTCTCTATTTCTTATCCCCATATCCCCATGAGTAAAAATTTTCTGGGGAAAAAAAAAGTGTTTTAGCTAAGTTTTTTTTTTTCTATTATTGGCTTGATAACTGAATCTAGAAAAGCAGTCATATATATGGCTTAATATTCTTGATCCAGGTGTGGTGGTGCATTCCTTTAATCCCTGCAATCATGAGGCAGAGGCAGGCAGATCTCTGAATTTGAGGCTACCCTGGTCTACAGAGTGAGTTTCAGGAGAGCCAGGGCTATACAGAGAAACCCTACCTCAAAAACTGAAAGAAAATAAGAGAAGGTATTCTAGGGAGGGGATCTCTGCCAAAGAGCAGCAACTCATCAGGTTCCCCATACACTCGAGTACCACGAAGGTACTCCATATACTTCATTTTCTCTCCTGCTACCTCCTGCTTCAGCCTGGCGAGATCTCTATTATGACAGAGATGACTGGTTTCCACAGTGAAAGATCATCAGCTGAATGTATTCTAGCAGATCAAATTTGGTCATCCCGTGAACAGTGATTTTACTTTTATAAGATCAGCTATGAATTTTGGAGTATTTCCTGTGGGTCATGTAAGGCAATATGTACAAGTTAACATACTCATCTTTCCCTTGGGCATGGTTATTTGTTGTTGTTGTCGTTGTTGTTATTTTCCATGTTCCTGGAGTTGGCAGTTCTCTCACTACAATTGTCACACTGCCTGACAATGAGTCAGTGCTTTAGTGTCTATCTTCTTATGCATTTCCTTTCCGTTACTTTCCCCAAATCCTATCTCGGCTCTCAATCAGAGGAAGGAATGTTTAACTTTATGACTTCAAAATAACAAATGGAAATAAAAAAATAACAGTTTGACTTGTACTCAGTGCTATGGCTGGAGACTGTCCTTGCCATGAGGACTCTGCAAGAGGTGAAGTCTTCCTCACCACCATATCTGCATGCAATACTCACTCTGCTAATCACACAGAACTTATCTCTTGAATTTGTAAATGGAAAATAAGTAAACGATAAGGCTTCAGGGATCATTGAATTCAACTCTTGAATTGCATACATAATAAGATAGAAACTCATTGACATTTCATAAATCATCCGAGGATAGTTTGTTCAAAACTTTGAAAAGGTTACTTTTGATAGTTTGTCTGTGCTCTTATTATTGTCGTTACTATTGTTTTTCACAGTTAACAGCCAAGTCTAGCATTGTTGTAACCTTTCTTACTACAGTGACACTGTAATAAGGCCAACATCCTGGGGCTGGAATAAGAGCAGCTTCAAAAATCATTGAAGAAAACTTTATATGCTAAAAGCTATTTTCGATACGGGTAAAGGGACAGTAAATACAAATAGCAGAGAGTAGACGCAGTGTTGGGGCAGGAGGGAGTGGCGGAAAGTCCTGTCCACCCACTTGCAACTTGAATTCTTAGAAGAGCAAGCTTTGAGCGATAGTTATACTTAGAGACTGTGTCTGAGGAGAAGTGCGGGTGAGCACCCTTACCTGTGAACAGAGAAGAATGCCCTTTTATAAAGACGCTGGTGAGAACATAGTGTAACGGTTGCTACAGAAAATAGAACAGAACGTAACTGTGGCTCCTATCCTATAAGCTCTTATCCTCCTTCCAAATCTTATAAACTTCCCAAATTAATTTTAATAGCATGTCTATTTAGTCTAGCAAGCAAGTAAATTTATACCATAAAGAGAGAATATTTCATAGAGTTTAACTGGTCAGCTACTTTGCTCCAGTATGTTTTATATTTAATAGCACTCATGTCTCAAAAGATCTTAGCTTTAAAATTATAGTATAGGACCATCAAATTATAGATGGAAACTAATTACTAATAAGTAGTCCTCCAAACGTTTTACTTTTTGCATAACCCATGTTCACAGTACTGTATCAGTGTAATGAATTGTTTGCTTGCATATTGTATCTCTGTATATCAGTGGTGCCTACAACCAGCCAGACTTCATTTATTACTTTTATTAAATCTTACTTTACATAAATAGCATGTCAGTAACAGTATAATAGAATAGTTTCATAGTTTTAAATATTTTTTGTTTTTATTGTATGTGTATATGTGCTCTGCCTGCACAGCTTGTATGTGTAACATATATATAAGGTACCCATGGAGTCTAGAGAAAGAGAGTGGGTTCCCTGGAACTAGATTTACAGACACCTGTAAGCCACCAGTATATACTGGGAACTGAGCCCAGGGGACACTTTCAGGCTACAAAATTTTGCCCCACAAAATGATTTTCTTTTTTTTATTTTTATTTTATTATTATTATTATTATTTTATCAGTTACATTTTATTAACTCTATATCCCCGCCGTGTCCCGATCCCTCATTCCCTCCCAGTCCCTCCCTCCCTCCCTCATCTCCACCATGCCCCTTTCCAAGTCCAATGATAGGGGGGACCTCCTCCCCATTCATCTGATCCTGTTTTATCAGGTATCTTCAGGACTGGCTGCAAAGCCCTCCTCTGTGGCCTAACAGGACTGCTCCTCCCTTTGGGGGTGGGGAGACCAAAGAGCCAGTCATTGAGTTCCTGTTAGAAATAGTCCTTGTTCCCCTCACTTTGGGAAACCAATTGGTTACTGAGCTACCACAGGCTACATCTGAGTGGAGGTTCTAGGTTATATCCATACATGGTCCTTGGTTGAATGTCAGTCTCAGAAAAGACCCTGTGCCCAGATATATTTGGTCCTTGTGGAGCTCCTATCCTTTCCCCATCAGACTAACTTCCCTTCTTTCTTATGATTCCCTGTACTCTGCCAAAGGTTTGGTCATGAGTCTTTGCTTTGAAAACACTGCTAGTTAGAGTCTTTCAGATGCACTCAGTAGACTCCTGTCATATGTTCAATGCACATCCCATCTGTCTTTCTAAATGAGGATTGATCATCTTAGCCATGTCCGCTTAATTGATTATCTTTTTTAGGTGTATAGATTTCATTATGTTTATCATATCTTATAACTCAAGCGATAACACATGCTGGAGAGGTTGTGGAGAAAGGGGAACCCTCCTCCACTGCTGGTGGGAATGTAAACTGGTACAACCACTCTGGAAAGCTATCTGGCGCTTTCTAAGACAATTAGGAATAGTGCTTCCTCAAGACCCAGCTATACCACTGCTAGGTATATACCCAAAGTTCGTTCAAGTACACAAAAGGGATACTTGCTCAACCATGTTTATAGCAGCTTTATTTGTAATAGCCAGAACCTGGAAACAACCCAGATGTCCATCAACGGAGGAATGGGTACAGAAATTGTGGTCTTTTTACACAATGGAATACTACTCAGCAATCAAAAAGGAGGAAGTCATGAAATTTGCAGGCAAATGGTGGGATCTAGAAAAGATCATTCTGAGTGAAATATCCCAGAAGGAGAAAGACAAACATGGGATATACTCACTTATATAGACCTATAAAATGATTTTCTTTTAAAAATAAAAGAAAATTCTGTCTAAATGGGTCAATGTGACAAGTATATTCAGTGACCCATCATGTTAGTGTCTATTGCAGTCATGATCAATGAACTAAAATAGAAAGCCCAAACTTGTATAATCAATACCTCAAAGAAATCATACATGTTGGTTTCCTGTGGAGCATTCTACTTCCCAAAGCACAAAATGTTGAATTTACATTTTCTTATTTTATAATTAAAAAAAAATGATGATGAACCTCATTTTCAGTAGCTCAGTGGTGGAACACTTATGGCTCCAGGGACAGTACCCAATACAACCAGAGAAGGATAGAAATGACAGTTGCTATACGTTGATTCTTAAAATAAATATACTCAGTAAATATGTAAGTTATATAAATATGTGAATACACTGCAGCTAATTCCCTACCATTATTTCACACATAATAAAGTTGAATTCTGCATCTCTTTATATCTAAATTACAAACTATGTAAAGGGATGTCTCTTGATTTCTATGTATCTAAATGAAGTAAGTAGAAATTATGAAACTGATGCTGGTTGATGTATTATAATTACATTATAGGAATCCTCTGGGCTGAATCTGAGACTTGATAGGCTGGGGTCAGATGGTAAGGGAGGAGAGCTCCCCATTTCTGAAGACTAGGGGGCAGGAGTAGAGAGAAGGAGAATGGGACCAGGAGGATGAGGGACAGAGGTACAATTGGGATGTAAAGTGTGTGAACTATTAAAAATAAATTTCAGTTTAAAAAGTCAAGCACTGCAATAGCAGAAGCTAGCTCTCTGTCTCAATCTATCTGTGATAGACAGTCCTGTAAGTGCCTGTGTAGTTCCTGGTAGTACAAGCATCAACAAAGGTTTACAGTTCCAGATGTAGCTTTTCTGATTCTTCTTCCTTACAGATGGACCCTCATGAGAACATCTTACTCAGTACTCTTGAGATAAAAAATGAGATGGCCACTTCAGAAGCAGTAATGGGACTTGGAGACCCCAGGAGCACAATGCTTGCCTATGACGCTTCCAGCATCCAGTATCGAAAAGCCGGGTTGCCCAGACACAGTTTTGGCCGAAATGCTCTGGAGCGACACGTGGCACAAAAGAAGAGTCGCCTGAGGAGACGTGCCTCTCAACTGAAAATCACCATCCCCGACTTGACTGATGTGAATGCCATAGATCGGTGGTCCCGCATTTTTTTCCCAGTGGTGTTTTCCTTCTTCAACATCGTCTATTGGCTTTATTATGTGAACTAAACTACAGCCTCCCATGGGAAGCAAAGACTAGATCCCACCTCAAACAGTTGTACAGCCTGATGTAGGACTTGGAAAACACTTCAATTCAGGACAAAAGTGATGTTAAAATACCTTAGTTGCTGGCCTATCCTGTGGTCCATTTCATACCATTTGGGTTGCTTCTACTAAGTCATGAATACACTGAGGTCCTTGTGGTTTTCCGGTTATGATGCAAATGGTTTGTACACATGCTGGCAAGATCAAGTGTGACGTGTTCCACTTTAACAGTTTAGTACACAGCCTACTCAGAGGGTTATTATCTAGATTCTAGAAGATGTTAGAAAGCGCAATAGCATTGGTTTCCAAACGCTCTCCATCATTGTTCCTAAGGTTGGCATGCTGTTGGGACAGCACTGTGCTTACGAAACATTATCTGCAACAATGCAAACATGCTACTTCATCATGGTCAGTGAGGTCTGTGCCAGATGAAAATGGTGTCATGGAGAGGTGATTCTCGAGGGTCAAATAGATTCTCGTGCATTTTGAGCACAAAGTAGAGAGGTGGGCCAAAGCTTCAAAGAAGAGACTCAGGAAACCAATTCCTCTGCATGTCTTTTAACTGGGCATTAGAGAGAGGCAGATTCCTGAGCAGACCATGCCTAGCAGCCAAAGTTTATGTTTTGCCCAAAAGCTATTTCCTAGGTGGTGAAAACAAGAGTTAATGGCACAGAGCAGGATCAAAAATTTAGAAATGACTGTGGCTAAGAGAAAGTAAAACAAACAAGCCTGGCTCTTATCAGTGCTACACAGGATCTGGAGTGGACACAGCGCCGAGCAGTGAAGAGGAGAATGAGAAGGATTGATTGACCAACTTCATAAGCTTAGCATACATAAGGAGGATTTAAAAAAATCATTTATCTAATCAAAAAGTAGCTATCAAATAAAAGAGTGAAGGGAATTAAAAGTACCTTGATGGCTTAGACTGACAATTGTTCTAAGAGTCAAATACAGAGCACAGATGTCAGTGTCAGCTTCCCCTACAATGTCTTCCTATAAATTTATTTATGAACTGAGTATAGCATTTCCAAAAAGAGAGAATTTGTTCTTTGCCCCAAAGGGTTAATCATCATTTTCAGCTTTTCTTGCTTTCAGAATTCTCATTTTACACTTAGGAGACAGACCTGGTGAAAGCTTTGCTGAGACCACATGTACTGGGTTTTCTCATGTGCCATGAGGTTCATCTTTGTATTCTCCAAGGCATGTATATGCACAAATAGAATCAATGGAGTTTGGTAATGTAAAGGGTGCTTACATTGTATATATTGCAATTAACTTCATCAAGCAAGACATGAAAACCTATGGACAATGGGATTAGAACAAACATGTGGCAAGCGTTGCACTCACGGTTGGTGTTACAGAAGTGTAGATAACCGACAAGTGGCTGGTGTGATGTATTGTCTTTATTCTACTTTTCAAGTTATGTCATGGCACATCTTTCTATATCAAACACACACATTCATATCCTAGACAGAAAAGAGACTAGGTTGATATATTTTATTTTTTGTCACTGTGTGAATGGGGGGATTCTATTTAGCTTTTGCCTATAGAAAATGCTGAATTACTACATTTTCTATAAGTTTGACTCTGATTGACTTTTTCCTCAGAGGATGACTTTGCTATTTCTATTTTTTAAAACAATCAATAAAAAATTCTGTCTTCAGAGTAGGGTCCCTGGTAAGTATATAGGAGTCAAGGCTAGTATCATTCTTCAGATGAATCTTCCCCACCGGGATTCAAAACCTTGGAATATTAAGCATTAATGTGTGCTTCTAGTCCAACAATTAGAGAGAAACAAGAAAAAGAAAAAAAGTTTATCATTTATTTTCCGAATTTCCACAAAGGTGGGTTGGGAGGTTTTTGCTCCATTTTTTTTTTTTTTCTCAATCAGTGTTGGGATGTCTGGCTCCTGTGCTTTTATTACGTACTTGAACACTTTTGAGTTACAGGACTACAGATCTGACCAAGGATCTCCATACGTGCTCAGAGTAATGGTTCTTCAAGTTTCTCCAGGGCTTTCTCCTACACAATCATTTCTGGGGATCACAGTAATAAAAGTGCCTATCCCTTGTCACCAAGGGTGAAGTCTGCATAGAAAACAGCAGGAAGAAGCATAACAATAAACTCAGGGGCACACCTGTGACACGCCATTCTGAAAAGATTTTTCTAAAGACAATTCAGAGCCTAAGTCTAGGCTCCCATTTGCAATTTCCATAAAAGCCATAATAAATCCTTGATGTTGTCATTTGTGATTATAACAAAATCTTAGATGTCCAGGGAAGTCAACCACACAATTCAGATCAAAATGGAGGGAAGGTGCCTCAAAGGGTGGGCTTCCCTTGCTTGTGACCAGGAAACACATTTCTGCTCTAACTATCGTAGAGAAAGGATGGGATCTTGGAACCAACGCCCTAGAGTGAAACCATATGTTGGCATTCTATAACTATGTAGGTAGAAAACACTGATTCATCCTGCCCAGGAATAGCGGTCCACGTCAAATTTATTTTTAAGCCACATATTTAGTTGAATTAGAATGCAAGAAAGGGTGCTAGGTCTGATGAATCTGGGAAAACCAATTAGTTTGTTACCCAGTAATTAAACTAAAGGACCACCAAGGTGTGTTTTGGCAATCTTGAAATGGTATTACTATCAGTTCATACATATGTATAGTTTTTTTTTTCTTTTTATTATATAGTAGCCAGATAGCCAGCAATTAAGGTGTTTTTTTTTCATCTTTAAGAAATTAGTAGGCAAATTCTGACTCTCAAATGCACAGTCTAAACAAAATCTCTGATCTCAATCTGTATATATATATATTGTACATGACTGCTTGTAGGTATGAAATGCACTTCCGAATTGAAATCTCATGCAACATACTCATGTGTTTGCATAGGAATGTTACAATTATTTCTACTGCAATTTAACAACAGAGGATAGGACTCAAGCAGTGTCATTTAGTCCTTCTGTCTCTCCATTTCGACAAGAGCACTGCTAAGTAAAATAATAACAATGATAACAATAATGATTTTTTTAAAACCAAAAGACACTACATTCTAGCATTAGGACCACACACAGAAATGATCTGTCAGCTTCCAAAAGCACAAGACATCACAAAAGTGCAGTGGAATATCTAATGGAGAAACAAATCACAGTTGTTTTAAGCAAGACCTGCTTTAAATTGGCAACTACAACCATTTCCATTTTCTGTAGGTCACTGTGTTTCAGTCTTACGGCTAAATTCATGTTCAAAGACAAAAACAAACAAAAAAACAAAAAACAAAAACCTGAAAACAAACACAGGTCTTATAGCATATCTACACGTGTATATGTGTATATAGAAATCCATGTAAACACACATGCATATGTATGCATTCATATGTCAGAAACAAAAGGAACAAGCTAATGAGTTGTTTCTTTCATTGAGCCTGTATATGAGGTTATTTTTTTTCCTCTCTCTCTTAATTTGGCAACCCACAGTCACCATCCTAAAATAAGTAATACAGGGTACTGAACATCTTTCTCAGCAAACCAATGCCTACAGTTCCTAAGATCATTGCGCACTCTGACACTACAATATTACCGTACCTCAGAATATCAGACGTTAACTAGTTTCTGCATCGCTTGTCCGATGTCCATTTGCTCTCTTTTTCAGGACACAGATAACATTGTCCATTGGTGATTGAAAATTAAAAAAAAAAAGAAAAATTCCTCTTGGGAGGAGAAAAAAAACACACAAAACTCTAACCCTCACCATGTTGGTTAGGGAAATTTACAACTGTAGCAGTCATGCCATTTTGCTAAGTGTACAGAGTCTGTTATGTAAGCAACCATTACTTTCACTGAGTGTGTGTAAATATTTAAACAGATTTCTTAAATATTTTTAACTTCTAATTTGTATTTTACGGTAAGGCAACATACTTATTCTGTTTATGGCTTACATTGACGTGCTACATTATGTACATAATTAAAGATGCTGTAAATTAATAGTCAATAGATACAAATAATTGCTTAGGGTCTTTGTCTTAATTTTATCTATTCATTTTTTACTAAGTATGTTTACTGGAGTGCCCCAGCAGAGTAATTTAAACACCCTTTTACATAAATTATTTGGAATCCCAGACAGAAGGGTTTCCATTGCTATCTCTCACATATAGGTATGAATATATACACAACACACACACACACACACACACACACATGCACACACATACTCACAAAACATCTTCTCCTCCCTGTTTTTTTTTTTTTTTTACTCCCATTTTCTCACTCTCAGTGGGAAATGGAGCATTGTTTTGGCATCATACTAACAATCGAGAGATGCTTTAGAAATGGCAAATATTGAAAAAAAAGGAGAAGTAGTTAGAGTTAACTTAATAGTTTTTCTATGCTAGAGTAAAAGAAGCCAAAGTTTGCAAACTGTAGCTACTCCCCAAAACTAGAGGTTTATTGCAGCACTGCAGATAACAAGAATGTTTATTCATACCAGCTCCAGAAATTTGTTACATGCATGCTAGAAGAGTTTTTTTTTAATATATAGTAGCATTTTGTCTTTAGATAGTATTATTCCTTTCAACCAAAGACTCCAGAATTATTTTTCAAAAGGACAGAAAAAAAAGAAAGAAGAGAGGAAATGGAAAAAGTACACTGCTTTACACCAAAGTTTAAATAATTTTCCAAATGCAGTAGGAAGATGGTTTTAAAATACAGAGAGGAGTCAATAGAGAGTAAATTCAGATGCTGCCCTGAGCAAATTATTGTTTGTTTGTGTGTTTGTTTGTTTTTAAGTTGGAAAAATATAAACCTGTACCCTTGTATAGCTTCAGTTTCTAGAAATTCATTGAGAACATTTCTCCAGATATGTGCAAGATTTTGACATCAATTTTTAATTTCATTTAAGAAGTATTTTTGTGATAAACATCCAAAATGATGAAAAACAAAAGTTTATTTTGAGTTCTAAAGCAAAATGCCACTCCCTGTGACACCACCTTACCTCTGATTCTACCCCTCTGTCCTTGCACCATTTGACTCAAGTCGACATTTCCATCAGCTTGCATTCTTTGCCATTTCATATTTTCGTTCATTGACTAAGAGTCCAACCACATTCATTTTCAACTTAATTCATTCAAACGAAGTTGCCTTTGATTTAAATTCCATGTCACTTACAATTTTTCTTTGCATGGGTGTTTAAATAGTTCTGTTATGGAATTGTTCCTGCTTAGTTCCGAACTGTCCTTTTATATATAAAAATAAAAAAATGATGTTCTAGTTTCTTCACAATGTAGTGATTATCAGCCTTACAATGACCTTGTAGCCTTTCTGAACACACATCATGCTCACTCCCCAGCGGCTAGAAAATGCGAAGCACTAGCGGGATTCAATGCATCATTTTTTCACATCTTTCTAAAAACAGGACTTCTAAAATCTCTGGGATACATGCGGTAATAAAAACAAAAGACGTTTATCAATGAATAGCACATAAGAATTATTTTCATGAATTTCAACTTATTGCAGCCAGTTTCAGCATGTAAATATATAATGTTGGCTAGTGTGTAATTCTTGAGCTAAGAAATATAAATAAAAATTAAAAGTTCTATGTGTCGTTTTATTACGTATGAGTTTCCACACGTATAACTTATATTGTACCTATTTGTGAGAAGCATGGGATTTTAGAAGCTTGGAACCAAGTGTCTTGCAGACTTCAACTTGAGTTCTTATGCAATACCCACAAGCAATGACTATGCACACTTCTAATTTCTAACACAGTACAAGGTGCAGTAAGTGCTCTGTAAATAATATATACTACTATTTTTTTATTTATTATCACCCTTGAACATTCAGCATATATTTCACAGATGCTTTTCCACCTCTAAAATGTCTTAGAAGCTATTGTGTTCCGTTAGTTTAGCTATCAATATGTGCTTGTTATAGATAACCAGTAAAGAACCGGGTGGGCTTTCTTCATGAAAACACGATAAGCCTAAGACTTTATTTAATCTTCAGTATGTATCCCAAGATGAATAACTAGATAGATAGGCTCTGTGATTCTTTACTTTCTATAATACTAATCGAAAAAGGAACTAATGTTCAACAAAAATACGTATCTTACTTATGTGTTTAGAAGTCCAGCTTGGACTCACTCAGCCCAAAAATTCACAAATGATTTCTATGTCATCACTAAAATGAGGTGACCAGGCTCATCTGGTGTTCAGTCATTCAGTCACTTTTCAAGAAAGGTTTGTGTCAAGCCTATTCATAGGTTTTTCTGACATGGGGAAAGTAGAGGTGAACATTCATGATCCCTGACCCTAGCACACAGCTGAAATTCTTAGGTCCACTGGATACTTTAGTGACAAACCTTTCATCCTTAGTTAT
Organism: Meriones unguiculatus; assembly: GCF_030254825.1. Classification (NCBI taxonomy): domain Eukaryota; kingdom Metazoa; phylum Chordata; class Mammalia; order Rodentia; family Muridae; genus Meriones; species Meriones unguiculatus. Next base: position 27,166,700 of record NC_083359.1, on the reverse strand, counting down.
ATTGGAATCCTGAACATTACTTTGGTAGGAGATGTCCTACCAGCACACAATTGTCAAGTAGGGCCACAGTCTAAAGGGGTCATGGATCTCAAAGAGTAAATGCTATAGAAAAGCTTATTCGTGTATAAGATGCATGAGGGCTCGTGACTATGTTACAAATTAAAATCTAGGCATATGAAACACAATTGCACTGGAGAGCTTATTGTCTGTCTGTCTGTCTCTCTCTCTCTCTCTCTCTCTCTCTCTGTGTGTGTGTGTGTGTGTGTGTGTGTTTTATATCAGAGATTTTGATGAGAAATGACAAAACTGCTAAGGCAAGCTCAAAGATAATCTTTTTGTTTCAGAAGTATTGAGGCACATAAAGGCACCTTTTAAAATAAAATGGGACAGTTTTTCAAAGATTATGAAGAAGAACAATAGGTTACCTGTCATTCAAAATTTCAGCTTTATTCACTGGTTATGACCTGGGGAAATGGCACAACACAGAACAGATGGCACAGTGACACTTAGAAAGCCAGGTTCCAGGCTCTGCCAAGGGCGTGCTAAAGCTACTACTTCATCACTAAAGCTAAGAGGCCTGTGAGCACAGCCAAACAAGCAACTAGAATGTGTTGTCCCAACAAAGAATTTTTGCTTTGTTTGTGCATCTTCATTTAAGGAGTAAGACTCGCAGCTGTGCTCCTAGTCAAAACTTACTCAGATGCAACACAGAAAGACTTGTGTGTCCCTCTTCTGGCCTCCACAGGAGCACACATGTGTATGCATAACCGCAGTCATATGCACATATCACACAAATACATACACATGCACACATACACATACTTATACACAGAAACACACGCACTTACTCCGGAAATTTCTGAAATGAAAAATAATAATAATAATAATAATAATAATAAGGGAGTGAAAGGCAACTAAATTTGGTCCTAACTACAATGAGATTACAGTTGAAAAAACGGATTGACAATCAGTTCACCAGAGTGAGCAGAAGGGTCTGGCACCATTCTTCATGCCCCAGGAGAGGGCCAGGGAGAAAGAACAGAGGGGGAAAAAAAGGAGGAAGATGTAGATGACGAAAGGAAAGATGAAATTCGGAAATGGGTTCAGGCCGTGACACTCCCAACTCTGCAGCATGTGCTGTAATTATTATCACACAAAGGAGAATGAAGAGACCTAGTGTGATGCATAGCACATAATAGGGCCACAGCTTGCACTGCAGGCCCAGCTTGCTGACTCCCGACCTCATGTACTCCGTGCCTTTGCGCTGCTGCTACACACCTCATTGTAGCTTCATTGTAGCCTTGGGGGCTTCAAGTTCCTTCAGAGGGAAGTCAGAAACAAGGCCATATTTTAATGGAGGATTCGAAAGAAATTTTCATTTCCAAACTTCCTGTACGTTTACAGTGACAGAGCACACATGTGGGGTTCATAGAAGGGCTCTGGGAGGTTGGTTCTCTCCTTTCATCTGTAAGTATTTTATTGGGTTTCAGCTCTGGTTGCCAGACTCATACACGAATCTCTTTTACCGCTGAGCCATTTCTCCTGCCCTAGTTTTGTAATACTTTCTCAGTACTTTGAAAAGCCAAGAACTTCCAAATTCTGAATTCTGGTTATCTTGATTGTCATTCCCAATTCAGTTAAGAGGAGAGAAGCAATGAAATAAATCAAATGAGTACCTTAAAGTTATCATAAAAGAGTTTGAAAACTCAGCTTTCTCACTCTAAATAGGGTTCTGTTCTCATTAAAAACAATTTTGAGTTAGTTTCACAACATGATTTTTTGGCTTGCTTCCTTCCTCCCTCCCTCCCTTCTTTCCTTTCTTTTATCTCAGAGTTAAAGGTTGAAGGACAGGGCAGAGAAGGTAGGCTTCTGTTGTCTTCTGGCCACTTGGACCCGAGAAAGCTAAAACCTCCCAGGAGGTCACGTGACATTTTTCGTATGACGAAGAACATGCTTTCCCTGGGATCCACACTTGGGAAATGCCTAGCTCTAGGAACATTAGCACAAGAGTAAAACATAAGGGAAGAAATTGGAAAAGGAGGCTGTGATGCTTGCTGTTTTCTACCCGATAAAACTGAGCGCCACCTTGGGAATTGGCCTCTGTGCATACCTGTAGGGTATTACCTTCATTAAACTAACTGATGTGAGAAGACCCACCTTAATTGAGGGTTGGGCCATTCCTAGGCTGTATAAATGGAGGAAGCGGGTGAGCACCAGCTTTCCAGCAGTTACTGTTCCTCTCTGACAGACAGTGCGATGTGAACAACTGCTTATCAGTCCTGCTGTTTCGACTTCCGGCCATGATGGACCTCGAAAGGTGAACTAAAATAAACATTTTCAGTTCTTGTAACAGGAGGGGAAGAGAATGGAAGAACAGGCGGTGAATAGGAGGGGGTGGGATAGGGAAAAGGGTGAGGGAAGGAAATGGGAAGGAAAAAGGAAAGAAGAAGAGGCAAGGCAGGGCGGGGGGAATGGAAGCAAAGAGGAAACAGTTAAGAACCACCATGGAGAGCTGGCAAGATGGTGCACACCTTTAATCCCAGCACTCAGGGAGGCAAAGGCAGGTGGATCACTGTAAATCCGAGTCCATCCTGGTCTACAAAGGAACCAGAACAGCCTAAGCTACACAGAGAAACCGTGTCTTGGGAGGGCGTAGGGGGACGGGATGGGATGGGGCAGGACAAGAAGGAACCAGAAATCTGCTCAAAGCTGGCAACTTTCAGAAGTGGTTTGCCAAGTCTTTATTTATTCATTTTGATTTCACATTCCACTTGCCAGGAATTCATTTGAACATTTCAAGAATTTTACAAAATATATAAAATGAAACTATTGATGCATACAAAGTACAAAATGATTAAGAAGTAAAAAGAAAAAAAAACCTTTAAAAATGTATATGAAGTTCCTGCTAAAATTAAACGATGGAATTGTGCATGTGTGAAGTGAGCTTTTCTGCATCCAGGGCTGGCAAAAAATAAGAAGCTGGCATCTGTCTTAGGCCTCCTCCCGGGAGCAGTGTGAAGCACCCTGGATGGCCTCTTTGAGACCCAGGGTTTAGAGTGGGAAAGGCAAATACCTGTAAGGCTTTCTCACAATGAATGAAGAGCCTGGGCCTTGGGGACATTCCCAGCTGTAGTAGGCTTCCCTAGAAAACACAAGCAGGAGGGCATGTGTTTGTACTGGGAGATACTGGGTGTGAGAAATTTCCTCACATCATTATAGGAAGACATGTTCAGAATTGTAGGCTGTGGCTCAGAGCAACGGCCAGTATTTTGGTTCAGGATCAAAGACCATCTCTGGCTGGTTGACTTCCATCTGGCTCAGAGGGCGGTCAGTCTTGCGGTCTTCAGGTGATTGATGGGAAAACAATATGGGAATAATATTCCTTTTAAAGTGTATGTAAAACTTAGATTTTTTTGAGAATTTTATACATGAGTATTTCATTTACATCATTTCCACCCTTGCTTTTCTCCCAAATACTTCAGTGTCTGCCTCTAACTTCCTGTCAAATTTGTGACTTCTTTAATATTATGTCTGTCTTCCCTACAGAGTCTGTTTAGTATTACTTAATATGTAAATGCATTTGTGGCTGAGAATTTGGGATTAAATAACTAATCTAGAAGCTCAGCCATGAGGAAAACTGATTCTCCCTCTCTCAGCAGTTACTGACTGCTGTAGCTCTTCATCTAGGAATGGGAACCTTGCAAAATTAACGGCATCCAAAATGACAACTGCTATTGTCATTTTGCAGGTCATGCTTAATCAATAATATTATTGAGATTCTGTAGGTGTAGTTTCCCTTTTGGAACTAAAGATGCTATCCAGGGTCTGGTGTCCTGGCCCTCTACCTCTGAAAACTTCCCTGAGTCTACTTTTGAAAATTTCCCTGAGTCTTACATGCTGAGGTCACATTGTAGATGTATGGATTGGAACTGGACATCCCATGGTTACTTATTCTTTGCAATTTGAGCAATTGTGAATCTGTAATCCTATGGGGCCACACAAAGACTGCAACCAAAAAGCATGCATGGGCTGGACCTAGACCCCCTACACAAATGTAGCATATGTGCACCTTGGTCATCATGTGGTTCTTCTAACGATGGAAGTAGGGTCTGTCTCTGACTCTGCTGCCTGCCTTTGGGTCACTTTCCCCTAGCTGGGACGCTTTGTCAAGCCTCAGTGGGAGAAGATGCTCTTGGTCCTGCTGAGTGGGTTAGTACCCCATTGGAGGCCTCCCCTCCTCTAAGAAGAAGGACAGGGAGGAATGTAGGAGGGGGTCTGAGGGTGGGAAGGGGAAGAGAGCAGGGAGGGGGCTGGGATCAGGCAGTAAAGTGCTTAAGTAATTAAATAAATGAAAAGATAGTCTCCAGCTCTGTTGCAAATATAAGTTTTTGATGAAGTATGAGAGATACACTCACTTTTCTGTATATATAAAGATTGACATTTAGAATACAGGTAGACATTATGTTTATTTAAGAAAAATGGAATGGAAGGTTCTCATGCAGGATCTCTGACTTCTCCAGCCATGAGTAGTTGGCTTGCTTTGCAGGACCAGGCATGAATTTCCTCCTATTGAATGGGCCACCATAAGTTCAAATAGATAGCGTTTGGTTGTCCCCAAGATAAGTTTTCTCTCTCGAGTCCTATGCAAGTTGGTGATGGAGAAAAATTGCCAATAGTCCTAGCCTGCAGTAAAGCCAATGAACCATAGAAATCACTGGCCTTGAAAGATATCCTTAGTGGTGCCACAATGGCACTTTTATCTTCCCCTGGGGAATACAATTTCTTATATTTTCAATATTTTTTAGTTCCTTGTAGTTCTTTGTAGGGCTGTGGCATCCTGAGCTTTCCCCTTTTCACAGCATAGATGATTCTGTTGTTTTCATCCTTGTTAAGGTCATCTTTAGGCAACCATGTTAGAGAGGTTTCATGTGTATAGCTTCTCTGATATTCCTAGGAGACTCATTCTCAAAATGAACTTCCAGTTCCCCTGACTAGATACATTATGGAGCTCTGGGATTAGTTTGTTGCTCACTTTGACAGCTACTTCTTCCTTAATGATCTTGAACTTAGGCTCCCTGTTGATTAAGTTTCAGGCACTATCATACTCAGGTCTCTATTTGTTGTTGCTGGACACATATGGTCACCTAGACAGCAAGACCAATGAAGGCCAATGACTCCCTGAAGAGCAAGTGAGTTTTTGTACAAGCAGGCTAACACTTGTTTGTTTGTTGTGGTTTTTTTTTCTTTTTAATTTTTAAAACTCACTTTACATCCTTGTTGTAACCCCATCTCTCCTTTTCTCCCAGTCTCCCCTCCCTGTCTTCCCCCTCCCCACTCCCCTTTTCCTCAGAAAAGAGGAGCTCCATCTACCATCAAGCCCAGCTCATCAAGCTGTATCAGGAATGAGAATGTCCTTTTCCCCTGAGGCCAGACAAGGCAGTCTCACCAAAGGAAAGTGATTACAAAGTTAGCAAATGAGTCCATGTCTGATGCAGTCCCCACTTCCCCTACTAGAGGACCCACATGAGGCCTAAGCTGCCCATCTGTTGTTACATCTTTGTTAGGGGGCCTAGGTCCAGTTTATGCATGGTCCTTTGTTGATGCTGCATTCTCAGCAAGGCCCTCTGGGCCCTGATAGGCTGTCTCTATTGGTCTTCTTGTGGATCTCATCACCTCCCAATTTTCCACAAGACACCCTGCACATCACCCAGTGTTTGTCTGTGAGTCTCAGCATCTGTTTTTAGGCACTTCTGGGTAGCACCTCTCATAGAGGATTTAGGGAAGATGCATAAATCTCACTTAGAAGGGAAGACAGAATAGACAGTGTTAGTGGTTGAAGAGAGGGAACAAGATAGGAGAGGGGGCACAGAGAGTTGAGAGGGTGGAGATCATACCTGGGGAGAGCAAGGGTGAGAGGACAGATGGCCTGTAGAGAAAAGAGAAACTGAGGGTGAGGTTATCTCTGTAACAAGCTGGAGACCTAAGTCAGGGTAGGCTCCTGGGAGGATATGAGGGGGACTCCTGGGAGCAGAGCCCATAGACTGAAGAGGACATCCACTAAATAGACTAGACTCCTAGCAGAGGAAGGAGAACACCAACCCATCCTCAAAAACTTCGATCCAAAATTTACTCTGCCTACAAACTGTACAGGGATAAAGATAGAGCAGATAGAGCACACTGAGAAAATACCCAACCAATGCCTGGCCCAACCAAATACCCATCCTATCAGAGAGTGGCAACCCCTGATACTATGAACGAGGCTCTGCTAAATTTGCAGACAGGAGCCTGACAGATTTGTGCTTTGAGAGATGTTACCTAGCACCTGTTTTCAATTCTGATCTCAGATCCCTGGTGAGACCTGGCTCCAGGAACATCATTACAACAGTGAACCACACTGGAATTCACTTCTGTTTTGTGAGGTCTAATAACTTCTGCATGGTTTTTGGTTGTTGTTGTACTTGTTAAAAAGCTAGGGATTAGATCATTTGGTAAAGCTCTCCTGATTCCAAATGTCCGTTTATTCCTGACATCCCCTTTAGCACAGAGCAAATGTGTCATAAGTAATTGGGAGAATTTCAGATGTTCTACAGAACTCAGAGTGACCTGGGTATTTATTAGAGGACAATTTGATCATGGAATCAAATTTCTCAGCTCTGAGTTTTCCCATGACTTAATTAATAGTTTATTTTCAGATTCTTTGTTGGATTTTAGTCTACACTGAACTTTTCCTGTTAGAGTGTATTACATTAAGAAATGTATAACACTATTCTAGAATCCTAGCAACTTTTCACATTACATTTATAAGTTGAATACACATCAAAAACAAAATATCCAAATCTGATTTTTCTCCCTAGCTAATGAGTATTTCATTTACTGTAATGCTCTATAATAGCATTTTATATAATAATTTTATTAATTTCTTGAGGATTTCATACACATGTATATACAAGGTATTTTGATCATTTTTGACTCTTAGACTCTTCCCCCAACTCCTCCCAGATTCGCCCCACCTATTCACCCACTTTCAAGTTTCACCTTTTTGTTGTTTTTGTTCTTTATAATTCATGAAGTCCAGTTTGGCTACCCATAAATTCACAGGTGTGGGATGAACACCATTATGGAAAAGTGAGTCTTCCCCCTGCAGAAGACACCACCTGCCAATAGCTCCTTCATTAGGCATGGGAGGCTTTGGTGGCTACCTCTGTGCTATGCTAAACTGTTCACTGGCTTTATCTTGTGCTGGTCATATTCAGACAACGACAGCTGCTGTGTTTTCATGAGGGCAATGACTGGCTCAAATCCAAAAAACATTGTTTTGTTCTAGTCCTCCAGGACCTCTGCCTCTTACAAAGATTCTACTGCCTCTTCCGCAATAATCCCTGGGGCTGAGAGAATGGACTGTGATATAGATATAGCATTTGTGGCTAAGAACTACAAGGACTTTATTTTTCTTCCTCTGCATCAACTGTGGGTTACTGCAATCGCCAGCATCTATTATACAGTGAAACTCTGAGATGAATTGTGAATGCCACACCAGTCTGTGGGCATAGAGATTGTTAGGACCCAACACAGTCAAAAGAGTGACTTCTGCTGAACAATGCTTTGGGTAACTGTAAGAGAGACCCCAGGGGGAAAAAAAAGCAGAGGGCCTTTACCTCAAGTGCATTTTGTTCCCTGGATTGTTCTTGGGTGTTATTCCATGCCTCCTGTGACAAATATTTGCATCAATTTGTAAGACATCTCTATTCTTGTTAGATTCTGTAATAGAGCTGTAAAGCCCAATCTGGTGATAGGCAGTGCTGACTGTTGCCCTTAGTCTACCCCGAATCTGGATATGGCCTTCTGCCTTGATTTCATGTTTTCCCACATATAATCTGTAGTACTTGCCAGGCAACTGTCTTTAAATTGGTCTGTCCCGAGAAAGCTCTGGAAAGGGACTGCTCCATTAATACGTAGTATGTGGGTATTAGTGTTTATTTACATGTTTTTACGATCATGGTCTTCTGAACTCAAACAATGTTCTTTGAATCATTGTTTTTTTTTTTTTTTGGTACATTTGTACATAAAAGTACATTGAAACTGAAGTAAAGTTGTCTACAGACTTAGACTGTAGTTCACCCCACTCTTTAAGGTCCTCAAATCCTAGGTTTCACAGGCACAGATATGCATAGGTAGATAAAAGTTGACAAGAAATAAAAATCTAGATTGCAGTTTAATGTTATGCCCATTTTAGGTTCACTGCGGAGACCTGTGACTTCCCAGTCATGGGGTCTTGTCCAGATTAGATTTGTGGTATCAAGCATGTGTTTCCTCTTTTATAGTGGGCATTAAATCAGGTCAGAATGTGTTTGGTTACCCACATAACACTCATACCACTATTCTACCCATGGATGTATCTTTCTATTTTAGTCATTAAGTCTATTTTAGTCATTAAGTCTATTTTAGTCATTTAGTCTATTTAGTGTAGTTTACAGGACTCACCACTGAATAAGTTATTGATATACAGTCATATTTTTTCTCTTTTCTTACTTAACATCTAAATTATTAGAACATTAGAGTCTATCTATCTGTCTATTTATCTAGCTAGCTAGCTAGCTAGCTACCACTACTTACTTCTTTCTATAGTCACTTGGTTGAGTTACCACAGTACTGTACCTGAATGATTTAAAGAGATCCTAGCTGGGCTGTCTTCTGCTCTTCATGATCGCTTCTACCTGAAAATACTAATCTTCTTTCTCAGCTTGACTGGGTTTGGAATGAACTAGGAGACATACCAGTGAGAATCTCTGTAAAGCTGTACCAGACTGAATAAAAATGGAAGAAGGAGAGAGCAGGCTGAGCACCAGCACTCCTTTCTCTCGGCTTCATGACTGTGGATATGATATGAGCAGCTACTTCATGGTCCTCCTGTCATGCCTTCCCCAACATGGAGAACTCACTTATCCCTTTCACCATGAACCAAAAATAAAACCTACCTTCATCATCTTGTTTTGTCAGGTATTTCTGTCCCAATAGCAAGACAAGTATCAAACCCTCAGACCGCTTTCATAGCTTTAGGAGTGAGCCCTTTTGTGATATCATTAGATTTTTAAAATCCTTTCTTTTATAATTTTCATTTTGTTATATTAATCACAGGTTATTTACTTTGTATCCCAGCTTTAGCCTTCTACCTCATTTCCTCCCAATCTCACCCTCCCTCCCTCATCTCCTCCCTGCCCCTTTCCAAGTCCACTGATAGGGGAGGTCCTCCTCCCCTTCCATCAGAGCCTAGTTTATCAGGTCTCTTCAGGTCTAGCTGCAATGTCCTCCTCTGTGGCCCAGCAAGGTTGCTCCTCATTCGGGGGTGTGGGGGATGTCAAAGAGCCATTGAGTTAAAAATGAATCACAAATGAAATGAACATCAGAAGAAGGAGAAAACAGGGAACAGCACAGGAGCCTATCACAGAGGGCCTCTGAAAGACTCTACCCAGCAGGGTATCAAAACGTATGCTGAGACTCAAAGCCAAACTTTGTGCAGAGTACAGGGAATCTTATGGAAGAAAGGAGAGATAGAAAGACCTGGAGGGAACAAGAACTTTACAGAACAACAGAACCAAAAAGTCTGGACACTGGGGTCTTTTCTGAGATTGATACTCTGTACAAGGACCATGCATGGATATAACTTAGAACCCCTACACAGAAGTAGCCTATGGCAGCTCAGTGTCCAAGATGGTTCCCCAATAATAGGAACAGGGACCATCTCTGACAAGAACTCGTGGGCTGGCTCTTTGATCACCACCACCTGAGAGGGGAGCAGCTATACCAGTACACAGAGGAGGACAAAGAAACCAGTCCTGATGAAACCTAATAGACTATGTTCAGATGGAAGGGGATGAGGACCGCCCCCATCATTGGACTGGGGGAGGGGCATAGGAGAAGAAGAGGGAGGAAGGGTTGGATTGGGAGGGGATTGAGAAGGGGGCTATATCTGGGATACAAAGTGAATAAACTGTAATTAATGAAAATAAAATAATAAAAAAATAAAAAGGATGTGAACCCTTTAAAAGACAAGTCAGATCATAGAATGGTTTGGCTAAAACTACATTAGTGGTTCCTTTATAACAATCAAGGGAGAACTTTTAAAAAGTGATCCAGAAGCATGTGTATACAGTATTTTTGCATACCTATCTGGTGTCAGGTCCTCTGCTTCTCTGGGCTCCATCTAAAGTGGTATCCTTGTTCAACTTCAATGACCAGGACATGCTTCTTTCTGGTGTTCCCTCTCTTCTGTCTTGAACTGTCGCTCCAAAACCCACTTAATTCTCTCAGCTCCTTTAAGTGTCTCAATGATCCCTGTCCTTGCCATATTATGCAATATTATCACCTTCATTTAACTCTAAAGTCAGCCCCAATGTACTGTCCTTTTGATTCCAACCTTTTCTCTACATTTTTCTCCGTCCATGATAGTTTATGCTAAACTTATTTATTATACCCATTTTAATCTTTTTCCTTTGCTCAAATTTATATTCCTAAATGGAAGGTTCAGCTTCATTCACTGTTATTCTCTCATATAGAATATGTGTTACTTTTCAAATACAAAGTATTTTATAAATATTTACTTAATGGATGGCTTTAATAACAAGTTTAGCAAATTTGAAGTAAATAAGCAACTTGTATATCTATAAACAATCTCAATAATGTCAGGAGCATCAAAGTTTCCAAACATGGTTGAAAACATTTCAGGCTCCTAATCTTGCCTGCTGGTATCAATGTCTTTTAAAACTTCCCGTGTTGCCACATTAGGGCTCTGCTAGAGATTTTATTCTATCTTTAAACCATCAGCTAAGCCAGAGTGCTGCCCTAGATAGAAAAAAAAAGTTGTTGACCTGTTCCCATTTCAGATAATAATAATAAAATCTATGCCTGGGAAGGTACAGAGGTAAATGGAAAAAAAATAGGTATGCTTTTATCAGAGTAAAGGTATTCCTAATACCTCTGCAAAATGGAATCTATTATCCTGACACCTATCAGCCCATCACCTCACATTTCCATGCATCATACTTATTTTTAACTCATGATTTTCTGTTCATTTTTTTTCACAAAAATCTGTTCGAAGAAATGTACTGATATGAAAACCAAACTCTAATTTTCTATTTGGTTTATGAATTTAAAAAATCCAAAACTAAGGGAAATTAGCTTTAAGCTTTTCTTTGTTCTGTGACCTCAAGAGCATTATTTTGACTCCAGAAAATCCTTTCCTTTTCAATAAGTCAAATGGGTAGTACTTTAGAATTTTCATGACAATTTTCAGTATTATTTGAAATCAGATGCTATCAATATTATTAGTCACTTTCAGTTTCTGGATCAACATTCAAAATGGCCATTTTCTATGTTGTCTATATATTTTTTATAATTACATTTATTTATTTTTATTAATTACAGTTTAAACACAGGCTAATTAGATATGTGAGCCATTCTCTCTGGGTACAGATAATAGGAGATGCATTGCATTGAAACTGCTTATCAAAAGTTCAGACTTCTATTTTCTTCTTATCACCATATGCCCCTCATGCTAAACAGTATCAGACCCTGAGCCAGGTATCTTGGTGTTTCTACCCCCACAATAATAAGTCCTCACTCTTCAGGATTCATTCCCCATGAACTCCAGCATGGTCATGTAACCAAGGCTTAACCAGTTACCATACTCTGGTAACTTAATGAGTTATCAGAATACAAATCAATGACTAGGTCAGATCAGGCAATGGCAGAAAATGTAGGGGGTTGTTGTGGGATATAACTTTATTTCACTTATATTTGAAGGAAGACAAGGCATAATTGTGAACGTTTTGGCAGTTATACTGCCAACACAGAGACAATCTGGGTGTTGAAGAAACACAAAGGAAAGCAGAAAGACGAGATGAGAAAGGAGATAGTGTCTGTATGGCCTCATTGGATTGTGTGCAGACATCAGCATAGATTTTATGGAATGTTAGAATCCCAAGCTGGCTTGAATTTTGATTTTTTTTTCTACATTCATTCTGAAGATTCCAAAAACAATCTTTACAAAAAGACTGGTCAGGCTTTTAGTGAGAGGCTCGCTAGCAGAAGTAAAATATACAGTGTACCTCTGCCAATGACAGCAGCCTGGGTTCTACTGTCAGCTCACTGCTACATCTGTTTCACCACATACAGAGTAAGAGAACTGAAGGCCAACAGATGACTTATGGATCACTCCAGCTCTTCTTCCAGCTCCAAATGTCTTCAAGAATATCTCAGGCATGCCTTAGTACAGAGAGGAAACATTGGAATTGAGCCCAGGGTTGAATGTAGAAGGATCTTTGATCACCTGTGGAAGGACAAACTGAGCTTATAAAACACAGTGGTCCTAACACCTTGTGACACAGGACTGGGACTCTTAAAGCAATTAGCATGGCTTTGGCTGCCACAATGGAAGGTGATTTTTATTGCTTTCACAACTATATTTCGGTATCAGAAGCAAATGGGACTTCTGTATTCATAGTTGTTCTGCTAATGTATTATAATTACAGATGTAATCAAAAAGAGAAGTTTGATTTTTTTAACCTAAATGACAATTTTAATGACTTCTGAATAAGGCATGACTCCAATTAGAGACGTCTTCAAAAATTATACCTAATAGCGTCATTTATTAGAATACTAAATAGGAACTCTTTATTTCAATTCTACATCCCTTTAATCCGCTTTCTAAAAGAAACGCTTGGTTTCCCAAACCTTACAGCAGAGACTGAGACTTTTGTGACTTGGATTCAGCTTTGATTGGCAGAGGTACACTGAATATGAGTTAATATTAAAACAGAGAAATTGTTGCTCTTGATTAAAATAAATTTATTTTATTTTATTTTTTACTAACTACAAAATGCCAAGCAGCACAGAAAACATGTAAGTGAACAAGCCTCTACAACCTTCAATATAATGGAGGAAAATGCCTAACATGAGTCACGCCTTTAAGGGTCGGTAGCTAATGACAAACAGAAAACTATATTTCATGAGGAAAAGTAGACCACATGATTGAAATGTGGACAAAGAAGGGAAAGATATTATATTTGCAAGTATACCCATGTTAAAGTAAGAGTGTAATCCAAACAGCATCCTAGGCAGAAGAGGACATTTAACCATGAATCCACAGGGAAGTTGGCTGTCTTAACATAAAGCCATATTGGAGTTATGCAGCTCAAAAAGGCACAAAAAAATTCCCAGCAACCATTAGAAAAAAAAAAAAGAGTAACTCTCTCTCTCTCTCAAGATAGCTGGTTCTGGCACTGCCATCCGTTCTCCTGGTAATGAGTGTCTCAAGAAGCCACAAGCATGTCAGCCTATGAGTGAAAGACAAATATTTGCTCTTTTAAGCCTCAAGGATTGAGATGTAGTTGAAGGACATCATTATCACATTATAAACTTGAATTGTCCATTACCAGTTATTGTCTGAACCTTCTTCCCAAAGATATATTTTGCCTGTGAGCCAATATTTCCTTATCTACTGACACAGCACACTTTTACAGGTGCTTGAGTGGCATGTGACCCCATGCTTCTAAACACTAGAATTGGATTTTTTTTTCCCTTAGGCTGTATGGCAACTTGCCTTTGGAGCTATTTTTCTATAAAGTTCATGACTTTTGTTCATGTGAATGCATATTTGTAAAAGCATTTGAACTTTGGCTGACATAATAAAGAATCCTTGGTGTCTCGTCTTGAGACACCAACACAGCCAGTATTTAATAAATGAGAATGATTGGATCAGCACTCTGAGTTTGTTTCGGACAAAATGCATAAGGACAGCCCAAGTATCCCTTTATAAATATATTTGAAAAGTCTTTTGAGGGTACCTATTCAAACGGAACGAATGAGGTGAGATCAATGTAACTGCCAGAACTTCAACAGCAAGGGTGAGTAGAGGATTTAAAACATTCTCAACAAAAGAAAAAGTACTATGCTTAGGAGCATGAAGCGCAGAATTAAAGTTTTAGCTCTCATCACGTGAACTCCATGGCCAGATTGCCTAAACTCCTACCAAGCTCCCTTTGTTTCACCAACAAATGAGAGATAAATGCTGTCATCAGTAGCTTCATTAATTTATTTGTGAAGATCATGTGATAAAACTAAATGTTGACTATCCAGCATTTAAATTAGGGAACATATATACAAAAATATTGATTATTGTTCACACCATTAATGGATTAATCATGACTCCCCATAGGGCCGATCACCTTCTAGAGTGATTGTGGGAGGTCACAGGTGAACAGTCCCTATCTGTTGTCATTTACATATGGGATCTCTGGAGAGCTGTTAGGTCTTAATTTGTTTTAAGATGGTACTCTCAAAATTGGTTTGTTATTTTATAAGAATAGTAATGGCAAGATTTTGTTTTCCTCCAGGCACATATGAAGAAAATATTATTGGGGCACAGTTAGAAGGAATCCTTTTGTGATTCAAGAAGAGAGCCTTCATTATGAAATGAATCTACTACCAAACTCATCATAAATAATCCAATCTCTAGAACTGAGAAAATAAATTTCTTCCCTTAAGACAGTAAGCTATGGTGTTTCTCCTGTTATCTCTATGAGATTAACCCTGTTTCCATTACTTGTTTGTTCTCCTGCTTAGCCCCCTCTTTATAATTGATTCTCAAATGCATTCGACTTAGAGCTTGTTTTCTTAGCCACTCAGCCTAAAGCGTCCTATAAACTCTGTATCAGTTAAGGATTTTGAAAGCGTGTAAGTGACAGAAATCTAACTCCAAGTAGTTTAATTCAGAAAAGAGAACATATTTGCTTTTAGTGTACAGACCAGCCACTGAGCACCAAGGTTGATGGACACAATGCACTGTAAAGGTGGCTCACTGGAAACCCCGGGTCAAGACTGCTGCCAAGCACCACAGGGTAATATAACATCACAGGTGGCCAGCCCAGCCATAGGTCCCAACTCCCTTTACAGTGTACAATTCCTCCTGAATGGAAGTGACCTTGGTATCAAAAAGTCAATCATGTTATCCACCAGAGGATCTTAAGTTGAGGATCCTAAGTACAGTTGCTAGAAAGGCATTTTAGCCTCTCTTCTCTGTCTACTGTGTCTTTAACTTAGTTTCCATTCACCCAAGAGAGACAGACAGCCTAGGTTAACTACTGGGATTGCTACAAAGTCACTGTAGCAATCTGGCTATGCCACCACTCCACATGTTCCAGGATCTCAGTTTCTGATAAGAGCGAAAGTTTTGACAAGTGTTGTAAAAATAAGGGAAATAATAGTGTCAAGGGATGTAGAAAAACTAAAAGACAAGGATGAAGTTATGAAAACACTTCATAGGTAGTAAAGAACTAATGTAGTTTGGTTTTGGATAGGTCCAGTTTTCACTCACCTCCAAGGATGGCTTTGTGTAGGGTATGTTTCATTGCAATGAAGATGTTAACCATTGGGAGATTAAAATAAACAACAACAACAACAATTTTTGTTTGTTTGTTTGTTTGTTTTATAGAAGCAAGGTCTCACACCCCAGACTGGCCTGGAACCTACTCTTCATCTCAGGCTGGTCCACAACTTTTGATTCTCTTAATTTTTTTAACTTGAGTGCAGAGATTACAGCCATGACCTACAATACTAAGCATGGCAATAAAGTTTCGTAAAGAGAGGAAACAGTAAAATTGGTAAACAGTAAAGGAGTACTGTACCTTCTGTCTTCATAAAGGCTGTAGCGATTTATTGCTAAACACAAGTGTCGAATTTATAACACTGTTACATTAAGTATATCGTCCTCATTCCTGTTATCAGCATCATGTGCCAATGACCTCCCAGGACCATAAATTGATATGTGAATAGCTTCATTGTTTCTCCCCACCCATGGGAAGCTGGGTCAAGATTTAAAATGTGATATGCACTACTCAAATTCCAGCCCCAAATCCTCCCTAAAATATCTGCAATGTTGAACTTGTTATGTTGTAGCTGTGCAATGCAGTCAGGAACCTGACGTCACTTCTTACCATAGTTTGTGTCTTGGAAGCTGCATCTTCTTTCTAACATGACTGAGGTTTGGATGCCAGCCTTGTGGTTCCTTGGGAGACTGGTTACTTTGAGCTTTAAACAACAAGCCGAAAGTTCTAAAGTTCTTCCAAAGACTGGAAGAATTGTGTACATCTTCAAATAGTTTCCAATTTGTTATTCATGAAAAGACAACAATTTTAAATTGCATTTCTTTGTTTAATCAAACAAAGAAAATATGAGAAAAATATGGTTTTGTTTATTGCCCAGTTTTCTTTCTTTCTGTTCTAAGTTGCCTTTTGGAAATGACAAATTTGAAAACAGATACATTTCTGTGATACCAAGTTTATCAATGTTGGGATCAATGAAAGACAAGCAGTTTACAACTGAGTAAATACTCCCAAATTATCCTCTTTATTGTTTTTAATGGCCTCTGGTCAAATCTGTTACATTTTGCCTTTAGCAAATGACCAAGAAGGACATACGTATTTTTTTTGTAGCCAATGTAATTTATAGTTTGTTTCTCAGTGATTATCCACATTTTATAGGCTTATATTTAAGGATATGGCATCTATATCCTGGATTTCAGAATACTGAAAGAAGTGGGAAAAAATAGACCAAGGCTACTAATAAAATCCTATCAAAAGAAAGTCCACAATTATATAAACTTGAGAAGTATATTTACTCTTGACTCTGGATTCTAGTCTGCTACCAGTCTGATTGTTGTTGTTATTGTTTTCAAAATAATCTAGCAGGTATAAACTGTGTTCCATATCTTTAGTTTGCCTATGGGAGAATATACAAAATAAGAAATAAGGTAATCCTCAATTATTTCAAAATAATGTCTCCTGGTGTTTTCCTAATACTTTGTCACCCAGGTTGTCCTATTTCTCCCAGGAATTAGTATTTATATAATATTAGGTTTTTTTTAATAGTGAGAAAGAAAAATCTCAGTTGTATACCATCCTATAAACTATTTCTTTATTGCCTGATTTTATTTTTTTTGGGGGGAGAGAGTAGGCAAAGGAGAAAGGTGTATTCGAGTAGCTCGATTTTTATTTCAGCCTCTTATAAACATTACTGTGATGTTCTTGCATGGAACTTGTTAATTCACCCACTAATTTAACTAGAATTAAAGAGCAGTTCCATAATGTGAGAAATTCAGGTTGCAGGCCAAAATATTTAAACTATCCTTCAGGCTTGCCAAAATACACAGAACATTTCTTATTTAAGAGAGCCAAAATTAACTGTTTGATAAGACCTATTCAAGCGAAAGCCATCATTGCAGAAATGACAAAAAGCATATTAATGTGCTATCCCTAAAGCTGATCTAGATGAGCAGAGAGCAAGACGAGTCTGGTATGAATCCCACTCACTTCCTCATTAGTGCCAAGACTTTGCTTGAATAACGTAAACTTTCTAATTTTAGCTTTGTGGTATATAAAATATGCCTAACGCGTATTCTTCTCAACAAATTGGTAAATAGTTTAAATGTTCAAATATTCTACAGAGCAGATTTGTGAGTCAATAAATTCCTTCTCTGTGCTTGGGCTAATTTAACTGGATCCATTAGCAGTCTAATTTATTGATCTGAGTAATCAGGAAAAAAAAAAAAACCAACTATGTCTTCCTATATCTGATAATCTGTCAGCTAATGCAGTGGTCCGCAGCAAGGCAATGGTTTGCTATGCTTATACATCATAAGAATATAATAGCAAACTGCTGTTGCTTTGCCCAGTGTTTGCTTTGTTAGCATGAAGTGATAACTATCATGAATATGCATTTAACCCACAAATTTTAATTTGACCCGGGAAGATTCATACCTACAGGCATCTGTGTTCTTTTGATTCTGAAGCTCGGGTGAGCTTTAGAACATGCAGTCAGCTGGAAAGGCCGTAAACAAGACTGGCTGTGAGAAAGTGCCTGCCAGGAATGTGCCACCAGCATATTGTGTGAGCAGCTGGCCTCAGCACCAGTGAGAATCCATCAGAAAAGATGATGGGGGGGAAAAGTTTGCAAGCAACAGTTTGAGATCAAGGGGATATAGAAGGCAGAGCCATTGCCTGCATACTGGTGAGAGGTGCCTGACCCTTCCAGCCATAGAAAGAGAGTCACAGATTTTCTAGAAAGCAAACTGCAGTGTGAATCAACTCCATCTTATTCCAAAAGCAAAGGATGATTCACTCTGCATTTGGACCTCCTCCACTTACAGGCTGTGCAGTCTCTCCTTGACTGCCAGGCTGTAGAAGGAGTCCAGCTTGCTTCATTTTTTTTTTTTTTTATGCCTCTACCTTTCTCGGTGTTGAAACTTCTGAAATCATAAGTAGCTATGAGTCTTCGAGACCTAGTCAGGTAGTCTCAGGAGAAATGGAGATGTAGAGCAGAATGGCAAAGAAAAGGAAGATGAATTTTTCTTATTTTAACCATTTTCCTTCATTAGTTAATTTATTCACTTTCTTCCCCTCCCTCCTCTCTTCCCAGTCCCTCCCTCTTCCTTTCCACTATAACCCCTCCCTTTTTTTTTCTCAGCGAAGGGAAGACATACCATAGATATCAACTCTCCTTGGCAAATCAAGAATAACCGGGTACATCTTCTATTGAGTCTAGACAGGTAGTCCAGCTAGGGGAAAGAGATCCAAAGGCAGACAACAGAGTCACCGCAGCCCCTGTTCCTGCTGTTAGAAGTCCCACATGAGGACCAAACTGTTACATATGTGTGGGGGCCTAGATCCAGTCCATGCATGCTCTCTGGGTGGTGGTTCAGTCTCTGTGAGCTCTTATCAGTCCAGGTTAGTTGATTTTGTCATTTTTCTTGTGGCAGGAAGATGAAGTTTTAAGACAGACAGATCAGATTCTGAACTGCAGTTTTCTTTCTTACCCTTGCTTTCCTGAAATGCATAGAATCCTCAGTCACTGAATACCTTTATAAATTCTTATTTGTTCCCATTCATTTCTTCTGTATTACCCTCATCTACCTCATTTTTAAATTGGAAAGTAGAAATATGGGTCTTGCATAAATTGAATAATAATAATGCTTCAATTACATGCGATATGGAAACAAAAAGTAAGGTCAGCCACAGTGAAAAGACACAATTCTTAAGAGTGCTAAAGTTACTGAATATGATCCATAATCCTAATTGTAGAATTATCAGTTTTAATCTTCATTGTTGTAGGACCTACCTATGCAGAAAAAAAAGTCATCAATCTGAGTCAATTGAGCTCATCAATTACTCATTTCTAGAGCATTTTCAGGAAATAACGATGTAGTTCCTTTCAACATCACCAGATGATTTTAAGTTAGTAATAAAACTATAAACTTTTTAAGGAAATTAAAAGTAGTGGTTTCATTGGGATAGATTCTGCATCCCCATCACACACACACATACACACACACACACACACACACACACACACACACACACACACTACACCTACCTTTTACCATCATCAGCAGGTAATGGGGTAAGTTGATCCCAGTATCCTTTAATTGAGTAAAATCCTTGACTGCTTCTAAACATCTTAGAATGCAAAAGATGTCCAACCTGCTTCCTTCCATAAATTCCAAAAAAGTAACAGGGGATTTGAAATTGAGAACAGACACCATAGAAAACCACAGAAATGAAAATTGAAAATACTTTCCCATCATGCCTGGAGGTTTCCAGTTAAATGTGGAGCCGAAGAACAGAAAGTCACTGGCAGAATATAAGGAACAAAAACTCCATTTAAAGATATGCAAATGTTGAGGGGAAAGACTCACACAAGAAAATAATGTGTGAGGGAAATATATATATATATATATATATATATATATATATATATAAAATTTCCAAATACAACATAGGAGAAAACATTTCCAGATATACTATGGACTGTGGAAATGACATTTATTTTCTCCTGATTACTGTTTGCCACTGGAAATAAAAGATGGTTCTCTGGTCAAAGTTTGACATTTTTACCATTTAATTCTCTGTTATTATAATTGCTAGTTTGTAAAATGGATAGTAAAACGAGCAGATCTTTAAATTCAGTCAGACTCAAAATGGTCTTCTTACTAGATAAGAAAATGCAGATAAACTATGCAAATCTTCTGAGCACCAAATTTAATTTTAGTAACCAGTAAAAACTACAGATGCTTTTAGCATATACCCTGGCACATTGTATATGTTATTTATATTATGGTCAGTGAGAATCCTTTATGTATAGATTTATAAACTTGCTTCCATGGTACAAAAGTGTGGCCCATAGGCTATTCTTAGTTGGTATCAAGGACAAGTTACTTTCTTCCAAATATATGGTCATTTCATTACTAGCACAATAATCATTGGCCTAAAACAATTGGAAGCTACATGTACTCCTATTTCCTAGTGTTCCAAACCATCTTCAAGATAGCTTCACCTACTCCATCTCTAGGCCTAAGGAAGAGTCAGTCTCACCATTAAAATCACCGTTAGAACAATGCTTTGTTTGTGTTGGTTTCAGAAAAATGCTTGAAAAGTGATTATATCTAGTATAAATATTAGTTGATCTAAGGGTGAAAAAACTCCTAGAAGACAGACTTTGAGACTGAATGGAGTGCAGTTTCAAAGATACATGTGTGGGAAAAATATTTGTGGGCAGGAACATGCATCCAATCCAGTGAACACATGGGATGGAGAAAAGAAGCTTCAAGAAGTATTCTTTCAGCAGCAATGAAATATGTTGTATTAAGTAGATATCTACTTTCCTAGATTCATTGCAGCACTGTTACTAGTACCCATCGTCTGGAATCCACACAAGGATGTACAACGGCTAAATGAACAAAGGAACTGTGATGAATGTGTGTATGAGTAAATGTGTATATATGTACATATTATCTATGAATATATGTGTGTATATTAGAATACCACACAACAAAATGAAACCCTGCTGTTTGTACAAGCACTGATGCATCTGGAGGGTATGATGGCAACTGAAATAAGCCAGGCACAAAGATAAATAGCAAATAGTTTGTTTTAAAATGCAATTGAAGAATCTGAATGATGACTAACTTTTGAAGAATATAAAAGGAAGCTCATTACCAAATCAAATTGATCATTAATTATTAAAGTTACCTCAAATTTTCCTACAACTTGAAAGTTCTCTTGATATTTAATTTCTGGAATTGTTTCCTGTTATATGTATAGATTTTTCAAGTGTTCTGGGTGTTGTCATCTCTTCCATGACTTTTTAAGAAGATAAATGAGATGTTTAGAGTTATATTTCCTAAAGGAATACTCCAAGGTTCATTCCAGGTCAAACTGAGGATGGAATCTTCCAAAATTTAGCTCAACTGTTGTAGGGTATGCACTAGCTCATTGGAAGACTTTCCAAAGAATGTCAGTAAAGTTAACTGTGAAACACTGGACTGTCATATTGTTGTGGTTATTTTCTTGCTGTTATCATAAAATCCTTTTCTGAAAGCAACTTCACCATGAAAACATTTAGTTGCTTTCAGTTCCATAGGATGACAGTCTTCCACGGTGAGGAAGATGCAGAAGCTAGAGCAGGATGAGGGCGGGTGTTACTGTACTCATGCTTAGGGAGCAGAGAGCGACCAAGAGAGTGACCAAGAAGTAGTCCCAGACCATAACATTTCATGCCCCACCCTCAGGGTCTCATTTCCTCCAGCAAAGCTTTGCCTCCTAAAAGTTCCACAACCCTCCTAAACACAGCCCACAAAGGACATTTTATATTTAAACTGTAACACACACAGTAAAGGCTGTCCTCAGTCCCTCAGAATTACATTTAAAGGGAAACAGGGAGATTTCTCTTGCCCCATGTTCCTTGACATACGGAGCAATGTCCCCTGGTGATGAATGCTGCCCAATCTACTCCATGAAGTCTGAAAATGCCATTCAGCTATTTCATGAATGAAACTGTTGATCTGGCATTTCCCGTAGGACTTGTAATGCTGTCTCAAGAGCTTAGAGAAGTCTGGGACAAGTGCCAAGTCACATTAAGTATAAATTGGTAACAAATAACACTTGCCAATCACATAATGTAATTGATATCATGTTAACATTCTAATACATGTTAATTATGTCAGTATGTTGTTGTGACTATGTTATTTCTTGAAACATTGAGTATCTTTTAAAGAGTATCACTGAGATATAGCTTATTTGCCATAAAAATTTACCGATTTGAAGTACAAAATTAAATAGATTTTTGCAAGTACACTCTTGTACAACCATTATCATATTCACTTTAAATTTTAAAGCATTTGTACCAACTCCCTTATTTCCAGATGTAAAAGCATATCTGTTGACAATCATGCTTCATTTCCAATCCCTAATGCCCACACACTCCTCAGAATCATTTGATTTGTTTGTTTTTGCTATGGACTTACTTCTTTTGAATGTTTCGTATAAATTCATAACGTGAGGTTTTCTGACTACTGCTGACTAGTATTTTATTCAGCAGTACAGATATTTTGTTCACCTATTGAACAGCTGTTGGACATTTAGGTTGTTTGTGCAATGGGGCTATTATGAATAGCGGTGTCATTAATACCTTTTTACATATTTTTATATGAACATGGTACAGTTTTCAAAGTATATACCTAGGTGGTTCGATTTGATATACTGAAGACTGAGCATTTGATTTTCCAGGACAGCTACACTATTTAAAAATCTCATCTGAACAAAAGTTCAAATCTCCTTATATGAACATCTATATTTATCTTGTCTACTGTTAGTAGCATGGCCATTTTACAAGTGAGAAGTGCTTTTTTAATTATTTTTTTTTCAATAATTATATTTTATTCACTTTGCATCCCAGCTGTATACTCTTCCATCATTCCCTCCCAATCCCACCCTCCCTTTCTCATCTCCTCCCATGCTCCTCTCCAAGTTCATCAATAGGGAAGGTCCACCTCCCCTTCCACCCAACCCTAGCTTATCAGGTCTCATCAGGACTGGCTGCAATATCCTCTTCTGTGTCCTGGCAAGAACCTCCCTCAGGGGAGGTGGTCAAAGAGCCAGCCACTGAGTTTATGTCTGAGAAGTGCTTTTAAACTCTGATTTTAATCTACATTTTCCTAAATCTACTCATGTAATTATTTGCCACTTGTTACAGTTTTTGATAAGCATATTTTCTAATTTCTCGCCTGTTTTCTAATTAGGCTTATTCTCTTACAATTGTTAAATTACAAAAAATGCTTTATATATTCTAGATACAAGTGCCTTGTTTGGTATATAATCATTAGTTTTTTATCATTAATAGAATTGATGATTGTATTACTGTAGAGTTCAAAACACAGCTTAAACTTATCTGTGATGTCCTGTCAGGAAACTGGCCACTGGGGCTGGGAGTAAAAACTGGAGTGGACATGCAGTCGTTGGTGAAATGTCGACGAATTCCCTTTCTTGATAGGGGTGGGAATAATTGCTTTTGTGTAGTTTAACATCTATTCTGCTTTGTTGGATGTGATTCTTACATCATATCTAACAAAAAGTGATTAGTCCATGGGTAATTAAGAGTTATTCCCATTTCTTCTGTAGTTTTAACTCTGTGTCTCCAGGCTCTGTTTACTTAGTTCCTACGTGTGATATGAGTAAAGAGACCAAATTATTTATCATTTGCACGTAGGTATACAGTTTCTCTCTCTCTCTCTCGCTCTCTCTCTCTCTCTCTCTCTCTCTCTCTCTCTCTCTCTCTCTCTCTTTTGCTCCCATAAGGACCTTGGCCATGTAATGCTGGCTGGCCTAATACTCACTAAGTAGAATAGGCTGGTGTCAAATCTATGGCAATCCCTACGCCTCAGTTTTTGAGTTCTGGGATGCCAAGCCTGTGCCACCACACTTACCTTGTTGTATTGTCATAAGCATTGCATTTACTTGTTGAAAAGATTATCCTTCAACAATTTAATTGAGCTAGAACTCCTATCAAAAACTTTTCACCAGAACTGGTAATGTCATTCAGTGGTAGAGTGTTTCCCAGCATATACAAGGTCCTGGGGTCCATCCCTGTAAATAAAACAAAAATAAGTAGGAAAAATTTTTTAGTATATGACTTATTTCGAAATTAGTTCTATTCTCCTAATCAATATATCACATTATCGAAGTAGCACAAAATACTGTTCTTTCATTTAAAAAACAAACAAACAAAAAAAACAAGAACATAAGTTTTAGAAAGGGTAAGAATCATGAAATCTTAATCATCAAATATTCTTTTTTATGTTCAAGATTATTTGGAATATTCTGTGTCTCTTTCATTCTACTATGAGGTTTTTAATGCATATTTGAGTCAATTCCTTGAAAACTTATACATCTTATTTTGCCATGTTCACTCCTCCTCCCAGCTCCTCCCAGCTCCAGTTTTCATTTCATATGCACCTGATTTTGAATCTCATTTTTTATTTATTTCTATATTTGAAGTTTTTAGTGTTTTTGGATTTTCTTTCCTTATTTTTTCAATTTTTATTTTATTTTTTATTTATTACAGTTTATTCACTTTGTATCCCAGCTGTAGTCCCCTCTCTCATCCCCTCCCAACCCCACCCTCCCTCCCACTTCTTCTCCTATGCCCCTCACCCAGCCCAATGATAGGAGACCTCCCCTTCCATCTGACCCTAGTCTATCAGGTCTCATTAGGACTGGCTTCTTTGTCTTCCTCTGTGGTCTGGTAAGGCTGTTTCCCCCTTAGGTGGAGGTGATCAAAGAGCCAGCCCCTGAGTTCATGTCAGAGATGGTCCCTGTTCCTATTATTGGGGAACCCTCTTGGACACTGAGTTGCCATGTGCTACCTCTGTGCAGGGGTTCTAAGTTATCTCCATGCATAGTTCTTGTTTGGAGTATTAGTCTCAGAAAAGACCCCTGTCCCCAGATTTTTTGGTTCTGTTGCTCTCCTTGTGGAGCCCCTGTCCTCTCCAAGTCTTTCTATCTCCCTCTTCTTTCATAAGTTTCCCTGCACTTTGCAAAAAGGTTGGCTACGAATCTTAGTATATGTTTTGTTACCCTGCTGGGTAGAGTCTTTCAGAGGCCCTCTGTGATAGGCTCCTGTTCTGTTACCTTTTGTCTCCTTCTTCTGATGTCTGTCTTGTCTGCCTTTCTGAATGAAGATTAACCATCTTACCCAGGGTCCTCCTTCTTGCTTAGCTTCTTTAAGTGTACAGATTTTAGTATGATTATCCTATATTATATGTTTAATATCCACTTATAAGTGAGTATATACCATGTGTGTCTTTCTGCTTCTGGGATACCTCACTCAGGATGATCTTTTCTAGATCCCTCCATTTGCCTGCACATTTCATGATTTCCTTATTTTTAATTGCTGAGTAGTATTCCATTGTGTAAATGTACCATAATTTTGTATCCATTCCTCAGTTGAGGGACATCTGGGTTCTCTCCAGCTTCTGGCTATTACAAATAAAGCTGCTATGAATATGGTTGAGGAAATGTCCTTATTGTATATTGAAACATCTTTTGGATATATGCCTAGGAGTGGTATAACTGGATCTTGAGATAGCACTATTCCTAATTGTCTGAGACAGCATCAAATTTATTTCCAAAGTGGTTGTAAAAGTTTCTATTCCCACCAGCAATGGAGGAGGGTTCCCTTCTTTTCACATACCCTCCAGCTTTTATTGTCACTTGAGTTTTTGATCTTAGCCATTCTGATGGGTGTAAGGTGAAATCTGAGGGTCGTTTTGATTTGCATTTTCCTGATGACTAAGGATGTTGAGCATTTCTTTAAGTGTTTCTCTGCCATTAGATGTTCCTCTATTACAATTTATTCACTTTGTATCCCAGCTGTAGCCTCCTCCCTCATCTACTCCTAATACCACCCTCCCTCCCTCCTCTCCTCCCTTTCCCCTGTCCCAGTCCACTGACAGGGGATGTCTTCCTCACCTTCCATCTGACCTTAGCCTATCAGGTCTCATCAGGACTGGCTGCATTGTGTTCCTCTGTGGCCTGGTAAGGCTGTTCTCCCATCAGAGGGAGGTGATCAAAGAGCCAGCCACTGAGTTCATGTCAGAGACAGGCCCTGTTCCCCTTACTATGGTACCCACTTTGGCTACATCTGTACAGGGGTTCTAGGTTATCTCCCTGCATGGTCGTTGATTGGAGTATCAGTCTCAGAAAAGACCCCTGGGCCCAGATATTTTGGTTCTATTACTCACTTTGTGGAGTTCAAGTCTGCTCCAGGTCTTTCTATCTCCCCCTTCTTTCATAAGATTCCCTGTACTCGGCATAAAGTTTGACTATGAGTCTTAGCATTTGCTTTGATACCCTTCTGGGTAGAGTCTTTCAGAGGCTTTCTGTGGTAGGCTTCTGTCCTGTTCCCTGTGCTGGAGAGGATGTGGAGAAAGGGGAACACTCCTCCATTGCTGGTGGGAATGTAAACTTGTACAACCACTTTGGATATCAGTCTGGTGCTTTCTCATTAAATTGGAATGGTGCTACCTTAAGATCCAGCTATACCACTCCAAGGCATATATCCAAAAAATGTTCCAGTACACAACAAGGACATTTGCTCAACCATGTTCATAGCAGCTTTATTCGTAATAGCCAGAACCTGGAAACCACCCAGATGTCCCTCAACTGAGGAATGGATACAGAAATGGTGGTATATTTACACAATAGAATACTACTCAGCAATTAAAAAAAAAGGAAATCATGAAATTTGCAGGCAAATGGAAGGATCTAGAAAAGATCATCCTGAGTGAGGTATCCCAGAAGCAGAAAGACACACACACATGGTATATACTCACTTATAAGTGAGTATTAGACACATAACATAAGAAAAACGTACTAAAATCCGTACACCTAAAAAAGCTAAGATGAAGGAGGACCCTGGGTAGGATGATAAATCTTCATGACTCAGAAAGACAAATGGGATGGACATCAGAAGAGGGAGAAAACACAGAACAGGAGAGGAGTCTACCACAGAGCATCCTCATTTTTGAAACCCAAGAAGTCCTGTTAGTGTTGGCTATATACTCTTGAGTGGCTGTCCACTGTAAAGTCTTTGACCTACCAGGCCCACACCTTTAAACAAAAACCACATTCCCGGAGGAGTTATGAATTACCAGTACCTCCTAGCTTCATTCCTACTGTCTAGTTTTCATAGTGCTGAAAGGTTCTCTGCTCATTACCAAAGGAGAAAAATAATCATCATTATAACCAAGCACAGATTTTAAAACAAGGTAGACTTCTTCACCAAAGCCACCTATAATTTCAATAGTGGTCACACTGGATGTATGTATCATTTTGAAGGTAATTGCCATATTAGTAACACTCTGTTGCTTGATAAAGATGGAATGTGATTACAATTATTCGATCATTTCTAACTTTAACAACTTTCAGACTTATCAGCATACTAATCTTGTACTTCTTTTGGTAAAATTTTTTTAAAGAATTTCATTATTGAGAGTGATATTTTAAATGTAATTATTTTCCTAATATCGTTCTTGAATTATTTATTGCAAGTACACAGAAATAAAGTTGATCTGTATGCAGATTTTTTTATTAATTAAGTTATTTATTTACTTTACATCCTGATCACAGTTTCCCTTTCCTCCCTCCTCCTAATTCCTCCCTCCTACCTCCCTCCACATCAACCCCTCCTTCCTTTTTCCTGAGAAAAGGGGAGGCCTCCATGGATATCATTAGTGAAATGTATCATAATGCCTTTGTGTTTGACTTTGATTGAAATGCTTCAAGAAAACCTATGGTTGGGTCAATCAGCACAGGCTAAGAAACTGTTTCGAGACCTTTTGAAATGCTGTCTCTCCAGAGAATCTGTAACTTGGTTGCTACATGGAATCTTGCAGCTCCACCAACCTTGGTCCTAAAACACTCCTGGCAAACCTGGAATGCTTACCCTTGATTTCAGCTAGCCATGGTCTAAAGTACTGAGATTTGTGTGGACTGTCTGCTCTCACTGACAGCAAGAGCAAGATAACTTTTGTAGTTTAAACCTTCTCAGCTCCAATTAACCTTGTATAATCTTTGAATAAAGTAGCTGGAGTGAGCAAGCAGCATGTCAGTCTTTCTCAAGAAGGCTGAACCCCTCTGCTCCATCAGAAAATGAAAGCTTAGCATCTTGGTAACCTTCTCTCTCTGTTGCAGCACTTATGACCTACATCAAACAATAGGTATCAATCAGCCTTAGCATATTAAGTTTCAGCAAGACTAGTCACATCTTCTATTGAAGCTTGACAAAGCATCATAGTTAGGGGAAAGGAATCCAAAGGCAGGCAATGTATTCAGAAACAACCCCTGTTCCTACTTTGGGAGTCCCAGATGAAGACCCAACTCCATAACTGTTACATATGTACAGAGAGATGAGGTCCATCCTATGCACACTCTTGTTGGTAGTGAGGTCTCTATGAGCCCCCACAGGCCCAGGTTAGTTGATTATGTAGGTTTTCTTGTCCTGTCCTTGACCTCTGGCACCTTCAATCCTTCCAACCCCTCTTTCACAGGATTCCCCAAGATCCACTTAATGTTTGGCTGTGGGTCTCTGCATCTGTATCCATCAGCTGCTGGGTGAAGCCTCTCTGATGATAGCTATGCTAGGCTCCTGTCTGAAAGTATAACAGAATATCATTAATAATTTAAGGGATGGGCCCCCTCTCCTTGATTGGACCTTCCCTCAAATGCTGTTCCATCTTTGACCACTGCATATCTTATAGGCAGGACAAATTATGGGTCTAAGGTTTTGGGGTTGGGTAGGTATCCCAATCCCTCCACTGGAAGTCTTTCCTGTTTACAGGAGATGTCCAGATCCAGCTCCATATTCTTTATTACTAGGAGTCTTGCATGTCCTCCAAATCCAGTTGTCTCTCTCAGTACTCTCTCCCTTTGTCCCTCCCACCCCCACCACTACATCCCTCCTTTTCTCATCCCATCCCCTCCAATCCCCAGTCCCCTCTCTTTATCCACCAGCAATGTCTAACCTATTTTCCTTCTGAGTGAGATATGAACACCTCACCTTGGGCCCTCCTTATTACTTACCTTCTTTGAGTCTGTGTTTTGTAGTATGGTTATGACTAACATCCACTTACAAGTGAGTACATAACATGTTTGTCTTTCTGAGTATGGCTCACCTCACTCAGGATGATCTTTTCTATGTCCATCCATTTGCATGATGTCATTGTTTCTGATGGCTAAGTAATACTCTGTTGTGTAGATGTACCACATTTTCTTTATCTCTTCTTTAGTTGAGGGACATATAGATGGTTTCCCATTTCTGGCTATTATGACTAAAGCTGCTATGAACAAAGGTGAGTAGTGTCCTTGTGGTATGGTGGAGAATCTTTTGGTTATATGCCAGGAGTAGCATAGCTGATACACATTTTTTAATTGAATGTCTTGCATTCTGAAATCCAGCCGAACTTATTTGCTGGCTATAGAATTTATCCATTTTAGAATACTCTGTGCATGACAAGTAAGTCACATGTGAATAAGGATACATGTACATTTGCTTCAGTAAACTCAATGTCCGTTATTTATTTTGTATGACCAATCACCCTAGCTAGGATTCCTAGTCAGCAAAGTTAGAATCTCTCTCTTCCCCTCCTCTCTCTCTCACATACACATGCACATGAGCTTGCAGGAACACATGTGAAAACACGCGCGCGCGCGCACACACACACACACACACAGACACACACACAGAAATACTTGTACTGTTTTTGTAAATATTTTAAATTATTTTATGTGTCCGACATAAGTAAGAAGCATAGATGTCCTGGGTGCATTTTTTATCTTAAAGAGAAAAGTTAGTCACCTTCTGTAAAATGTGATGTTTGTTTAGCTGTAGGTTGTGTGTTCATGTCGTTTACCAGACTAAAGGGGCTTTCATCCATTCCTAAGTTCTTGGATATACCTTTATTATGAAAGTTCATTTAATGTTTTCAGTGCTTACTGGCTTATGTGAAACACTTTAAAAAATCTTTGGCATCTATTGAGATGGTCATAAGTTCCATTGTTATTTTGATTTTTATTTTCCTTCATTCGTTTAATATGGTCATTTATTTTTATACAGGTTAATTTTAAATTTTAAACAGACCATAAGTTCCTTAAAAATATAGAGTCCTACTTGTTAATGGTGCATAATCCTGCTTATACATCATTGATTGTACCTGGTCAGAACTTTCTAGAGAAAGAAAATCTCCTATATTCTTAAGAAAAAAAAAGGAGGGAACGTAGAGAGCTGCGGAATGCCGCACCTTAAAGATGGAGCTGATTTCCACCTTCCACCCTCCCGATGGTGAGTGTTCTCTGTCAGGAACAACTCCATATTTGGCTAAGGCTGAGGATCTGGCTTGCTTCCATGTATGTGGACCTATCTGCATTGCCCACGTGGCACGCTGGGGTTGGCTACCCAGAGGCTATTTAAGCTGTGGGCTGGCTTTCCCCAGGGTCAGATGATTGTTCAAGGTTCCTGAATAAACTGCATTGAAAAAAAATAATAATAATTGAGTTGTTTAAAAAAAAAAGAAATGTTGGCTAAGCTTTTTGGTCACTTTTCCCTGCTGGGACTGCCTTGCTAGGCCACAGGGGAAGAGGACACATTCAGTCCTGATGCAACTTGATTAGCTGGGCTGGGTGGGAAAGGGGAGGGGGTAGAGGGAGGGCGTGACTGGGAGGGGAGCAGGGATGGGGCTA
Organism: Meriones unguiculatus; assembly: GCF_030254825.1. Classification (NCBI taxonomy): domain Eukaryota; kingdom Metazoa; phylum Chordata; class Mammalia; order Rodentia; family Muridae; genus Meriones; species Meriones unguiculatus. The sequence goes on along the minus strand of NC_083359.1, from coordinate 27,136,080 downwards.
CAACAAGGACATAAAGTGAAGAAAAAATAAATTAGAAAAAAAATTTAAACAGAAATGTTGGCTTAGAAATTTTATAAGTTTTGTTTTTGAAAGCTTTTATCTGCATTGGGATCAAGGCAAAGGCATTCTTTCTCTCATTCTCTCACACCACACACGAAAATGCCTGTATTGCTAATAAATATTTTAATGTTATTTTTACCATTTTGTGTTTGATTATTTTGTCTGCATGACTGTCCATGTATTATGTGCCTGCAGTGCCCACAAAGGCCAGAAGAGGGTGACATCCCCTGGAATTGCTTTTACAGATCATTCTGAGCCCCAGGTAGGTGATGGGAATCAAACCTAAGTCTTCTGGAAAAGTAGCTAGTGCTCTTAAGCACTGAACTACCATCTCTCCAGCTGCTGTATTTTCTTCAAATATGAGGCAACATGCACCAATGAAACCACCAGTCTTTGGCTTTCCTTACAGGAAAAAAAATGGTTATTAAATAAGCCTCCCCCCCCCCTTATAGGTTTACTCAAAAATCTATTTATGGAATTTGTCTTGCTGTTTTAGTGTTTATTGATCGATAACATGAGGTTATTGGCATGCAGTCATTCTTTCTGATTCTTTTTATTTATGTAAGGGTAGTAATAATGTAGCCTCTTCCATCCCCAATTTTAGTAATTGAAGCCTTATCTCTTTTCATAATTATACAAAAGAGATAACTAATCTTTATTTTGGTTTATATTTAAATTTTTCTCTCTTCCTCCCAAACAGCAGAATTCTTATCTTACAGAGTAAGCCAAATTTGACTTTATCTCAGAACCTACCTCCTAGGGACTGGACATCATGGGAGTAGAACTCGGGACCTAGCTCCTGATTAACTGCATCAAGTCTGATAATGTCCAGAGGATAATTTTCATGGACATCAAAAACAAAGAGTTATGATTTAAATAAAAGGAAATTTATAAAATACATCTTTCTGTATTTTATTCTTTCTGCACAACACCATCCTTTCTCTTGTACCACTCTCCAAAAAAACAGAACAGTAACAACAACAAAACCAACCAGTGGCAGGGTAGCCTTGATAAACCCATGTACTAAAAATGACAGGAGTGAAACTTCTTATTTATTTACTTACTTACTTATTTATTTATTTCTATTAATTACACTTTATTCACTTTGTATCCCCCCCATAAGCCCCTTCCTCCTCCCCTCCTGATCTCACCCTCCCTCCCCCTTTTTCATGCATGCCCCTCCCCAAGTCCACTGATAGGGGAGGTCCTCTCCTCCTTTCTTCTGATCTTAATCTATCAGATCACATCAGGAGTGGCTGCAGTGTCATCTTCTGTGGCCTGGTAAGGCTTCTCCCCCCTCAGGGGGAGGTGATCAAAGAGCAGGCCAATCAGATTATGTCAGAGACAGTCCCTGTTCCCATTACTATGGAACCCACTTGGACACTGAACTGTCATGTGCTACATTTGTGCAGAGGTTCTAGGTTATCTCCATGAATAGTCCTTGGTTGGAGTATGAGTCTCTGGGAAGTTCCCTGTGTTCAATTTTTCTGTGAATCTTTTTCCCACTTTCCAGCACTCCAGTTCTACTGCCACACTATGTTGATTTGAATAAGAATGGCCCTCACAGGCTCATATATTTGAATACTTAGTCTCAAGGAGTAGCACTACTTAAAAAGTGGTTATGAGCTGTGGGCTTGTTGAAGGAAGTGTGTCACTGGGGTAGGCTTTGAGGTTTCAGAGGCCCAAGTTGGAAGTAGAGGCTTTTGGACCATCCTACTGCCTGCACATCTGGATGTAGAATTCTCAGCTACTTTTCCAGCACCATGTCTACCTGCATGCCACCATGCTTCTCTACCATGTTAATGGACTAAACTTCTGGAACTCTAAGCAAGCTCCAATTAAATGCCCTCTTTTATAAGAGTTGCAGTGGTCATGGTTTCTCCCCGTGGCAACAGAACACTGGTCAAGACACCTAGCTGTATACTTAGCCATGATAAATAAACTGTATATTTACCCCTTGGTCATTTTGCACCCACGGTGCTGGTTTCAACTTCAACGTCTCACAGAGCTTCAGGCTTCATTGAGATCTTCTTGATGTTCTCTGTTCTTTCACTCTAGAGGAAGGTTTCCAGGTACCATTGATAATGGAAAACATGCTTCCCAGGATTTCCAGGGCTCAGCTTCTGCAGGGCGGGTGCTCTCTACCAGCCACTGCTCATAAGGACAAATATTGCTTCCTTACTGGAGACAGTAGAAACTTCCCTGACACAACTTACAAATTATGTTGAGTCAGTTTCTAGAAAGTAGAATTGACAACCAACAAAAAGCAAAACCAACAGCATCTCCCAATGATATCTGTCCTCCAGTTCACTGCTAAGAAGCTGTTTGGCCAATTCATCTCATCTGAAAATTGATCAAACATGAAAAATCCACTAATCATAAAAAGTTCTTATATTTTTGTCTTATGAGAAAGAATTGCGTCTTCAGTGTGGCTTCTCTGATACATATACTCTCTTGTTTTGGTTTTTGTTTTTGTTTTTTCCCTGTCCAGTAGACTTTCTGGTTAGCATGGTAGTACTTGTTACAGAAAATAAGCAATCAGACCTATAATCCAGTAAAGGTCACCATGCTATATGGAATGCAAACTCTCCCAAGACTATGTTGCCAGTGTTATGAACTTAGCCTCTATTATAAGACAGTTTATGATGGTTTGGTTTTCAGAAGCTGTCAAGAAAAATATATCCATTTTTGAAAAATTTGTTTTCATGGCAGCTTAATGATTTATTACCCTAATTAATATCTTGAATAGATCATGTTATTAGAGAAAACTCAAAAAAATTTATTTTCGTTGGATTTTCAGTTTTCTAAAAGAGGAGTATTTGAGCTTTGTCCCTTAAAACAAAAACATGGAAAACTGTATTGATTGCTTGACACCTCACAAAAGAGCTCTTCCATCAACCCCTTTATTATCATATGCATTCTCATTGCCATTGGCTCTCAAACTCCATTTAGTCTTCTGCTGCTCTTTGAACATAACTACAAAAGCATCCCTCCTATGCATACACACACACTCACACACCCTAACTCACAAGCTTAAATGTCTTTTTAGTTAAAATATATGAGAAATTAAGTGCCTCTAAGCGTGCTCAGGAGAGATAAGCAGCCCTACATTATTTGGGCTTCCTCTCTAGCCTTTATCTGAGAAAAACTTGCAGTAACTCATAGAGAATAATGCGGGTTGCATTGCTGGCTCCAAAGGTGTCTAATTATGATATTTCAGGAGAATTTTTCACCTTTGCCTTTTCTTTCTACAAGAGTTACTGATATTTTTTCCCTTTTTTCCTCTAAACATCAGTTCCATAAGTCTCAAACCTCTTAAGGACAAATAGACCCAACAATTCTGTCAAAGAAGCTGTGAGCTGGATAAGAATGTGGCAGGTTTGCAGCAATGTAGAGCCTAGAGATCATAATGAGATTTATACACAGGCCAACTGAACGAGGCCCGCTACCCTGTGGAGTTGTTGATGAACAAAGATCCAGTTCTGTGGCTTCTGAGCCTGGCAGTTCACACATAATGTTACTGCTATTAGTCTCTCTCAGAGCGATGTCTAAATAATGTAATAACATTTCACAGTTATTAGCCTTTTCTAAGTTATTGCATTTTGCTGGTTCCTGGCAAGAGGCCCATGGCCTGGAGCAGAACTCAACTTTTAAACACTGTAGTGGATGCCCTTTTTTAAATAATGGACTTGCCAACGGAAACAAAGGAATTTTATGCTCCTTCAAGAATCATTTACTTATCTATTTTAACTGCTAGGGTTTAATGCTCTGAGGTGATTAAATCAAAGCTTGGCAGTATGTTCTTTCTCTACAAGTGTCAGAAGAAGTGGAGAAGCTACATTTCTGCCTCTGAGTTCAAGATCTCTGTGTTTCTAGCATCCCAGAAGGTACATATTCAGAATCAGTGAAGATTAGAGCTATGGAAATTATTACAGTGCATATATTTATAAGACATGGAGGAAACTGCATTGTAAAAAGATAACATCTGTCATCTTATATTTCTTATGACCCCAAATGACATTAGCTCTCTTCTCGGTGGCATAATTATACCCAATTTTACCTGAATTGCATTAGGAAAAGCCCTTTACCATTCCATATTCCTCATGTCTGGCATGTCAAAGGAGCATTTTAATGAATAGCAATACACCTAAACGATTCTGGGTTTCTCTTGATGGAAATTGTGCCTATCTAAAGTTGCCAATACTCTCTTCCCCATCTGTACTTCTAATTTATAAAATATTCTATCATAGTTAGAAAAGATGAGCTCACCTTCCCTGTTCAAAAATACCTTCCTACAGGCGACGGAACACTGGGGTGAAGAACTCCGTCAAACACTGCATCTTGACAACTGAGAATTTAAACAGAAATTGACGTTGCCAATGGAGACAAAGGACACGGAGTGTTTGCTTACATAGACATTGGAGATCTCAGCTGCTACAATACTGTCTTGAGAATTCTAGAGGAACAGACAGAACTGCAGAAAAATGAATTACTAGATGTCTAAAAGAGTCAAATATTTATGAAAAAGGAGCAAGGAAAAGAAAACATCTACAAACTTGTCCGTTGCCCTTATGCAATACGGGGTAGTGTTTTATATGTTTAACAAGATTTCTAGATTTCACAGTAGGTCTTGCTTTAGATACTATAATCATGGCTAAGATTGCACGTCTAACAAAACAAATTAAGAAAGATAGGGTTTATTTAGCTCACAGTTTGGGGCTGCAAGACATCATGCCAGGGAAGGCCTGGCCACAGGAGCTTGAGGCAGCCAGTCACACTGCATCAGGCGGTAGAAAAAAAGGAATGCTAGAGCTCGGCTAACTTTCTACTCTTTATTTAGTCCCTGGGCTCTAGACCATGGGACAGTGTTGTGCTCTTTTAACACAGATCATCTCACCTCAACACAATCTAGAAATTCACTCAGACATGTCCACAGCTTGCCTTCAAGGTTATCCTAGAGCTTGTCACATGAGTTTTAATATTTAGCTTAAGTCAATTTCTATTTTTTGGGAATTTCCAATTATTCCTCATTGATTAGGGCACGTTAGGTAGAACAACAACAACAAAAGGAACAAGAACATCTTTCTGGCCAAATAAGTCATATTTCTTAAAAACTAACACACTCCAATAACTTTCACAGACACTGAGAAAAGTAATCCTGTAAAACTCCATATAGACAAACACACGTTACAGTTAAGGAAAGAGGGCCAAGGGAAGGACCAACAACTATTCTGCACCTTTATAAATCATGTGTCAGAAACAGTATTTGACTGAGTCTTCTCCTGTCCTCATTTCTATGCTTTCCACAGAGTCTTCTGTGAAGCAGAGATAAGCTGTCTGACTAACGCCAGCTGCAGAAAGGGGATCCTACTTTATCATCAGTCAAAATATGAAGGAATTCCTCCAACACAGCCCCCGTGTTCCCAGCTCCACCAATAACTGTATGTAGGTATCTTAGTCTTCAGACTTGTTTTGAAAACACATGCAAGTTTAAGACATTGAGATTAGAGATAATAAGTGAAAGAATTTAGGATAATGCCTGAGGGTTAAAAATGCATTTCATCAGGGTCCAGGAGCATCTTCCTTCTCCCTTGATTTTCTGGAGGCAGAAAACTGGTAGCGGTTGTTTGCTGGTAGCAGAATAACATATTTGTGAGTAGTGTTAATCCCAGAAGGAGCCAGTTTTCTGCCTGGGATGTAGGCTTTTCCTTGTATTGAGTTCTGGCGTTAACTGACTTATCCAATCAGGTGCTCTACACTCCACACTCTTCCCATTGGTTATTTTCAGCAACTGTGCTCTTCAGTGGAGTCATTTTCACAGAGATGCCTGAAGTCTTTTTCTCTTCCCTCTACTGCCTTTAGCCATACCAGCTTTTAATGCCATTTTTTTGACATCATGTGCTAAGCATCTTCAAAATTATCATTACCACATAACTATTGTGAGTAATTCCTTTTGTACATTTGGACTATTCCTTGGTTGTCTCCTCTAAATAGTATATGAACAAGACTCCTAAAAAGAGAACAGATTGCAAATTTCATGTTTTCTTTGTTTTTAATTGCTGAGTAGTATTCCATTGTATAAATGTACCACAATTTGAAGGCAAATGGTGGGATCTTGAAATGATCATCCTGAATGAGGTATCCTAGAAGCAGAAAGACACACAGGGTATATACCACTTGTACGTGGATATTAGAATATAATATAGGATAATCATACTAAAATCTATACACCTAAGGAAGCTAATCAAGAAGGAGGACCCTGGTAAGATGCTCCCAAAGGCAAATGAGATGGACATCAGAAAGGCAAACAATTCAGAAAGACAAAAGAGATGGACATAAGAAGAGGGAGAAAACAGGGAACAGGACAGGAGCCTATCACAGAGGGCCTCTGAAAGACTACCCAGCAGGGTATCAAAACTTATGCTGAGATTCATAGCCAACCATTTTGCAGAGTGCAGGGAATCTTATGAAGGAAGGGGAAGATAGAAAGACCTGGAGAGGACAGGCGCTCCACAAGGAGAGCAACAGAAAAAAAATCTGGGCACAGGGGTCTTTTCTGAGACTGATACTCCAAATAAGGACCATGCATGGAGATAACTCAGAACTCCTGCACAGAGGTAGCCCATGGCAGATCAGTGTCCAAGAGGGTTCCCCAATAATAGGAACAGGGACCATTTCTGACATGAACTCATGGGCTGGCTCTTTGATTACCTCCACCTGAGGGTGGAGCAGCCTTACCAGCCCACAGAGGAAGATATAGAAGCCAGTCCTGATGAGACTTGATAGACTTGGATCTATGAATGGGGATGAGGACCTACCCTATCATTGGCCTGGGGGAGGGGCCTAGGAGAAGAAGAGGGAGGAGGGAGAGAGGGTGGGATTGGGTGGAGATATGAGGGAAGGAGGGTGGGATTGGGGGGAGATGGCAGAGGAAGCTACAGCTGGGATACAAAGTGAATAAACTGTAATTGATAAAAATAAAAATTAAAAAAGAGAACAGCTTGAATGAAAAAGAGAAGGTGAGCTGAACATCATCCCTCATCACTCTCTGCTTCCTGAGTGTGGACATTGTGTGACAAGTTACCTCAAGCTTCTGCCATGGTGACTTCCCTAACAGAATGGAATGTTAGTACCCTGAACAGAGGTCTAACCATAACCCTTTGCTCCCTAGGTTGTTTTTGCCAGAATATTTCATCACAGTGACAGGAAACTAATAACTAACAAGTATAATGCATGTAATGGCAAAGTTATGACTGGCCAGAGCAGAGGGGTCCCTCAAGTGCAAGTGACTTTAGTAGACCCCAGGAATAGTAAAGTCTGATACCCAGATACTGAGGTTTGAAACTTCACTGCATTTGCATTCCTGTATGCTATACTTACATTTTCAGTGCGCATTAGTTAAATACCACAGCCCAGCATTAGCTGTGCTTACCAGCATGGCATACATTTGGTTCAGAAATGCAATGGGGCAATGAGAACAACATTTTCAGGAAGAGGCAGTGAACAGAAGAGAGCAAAGGAGCAGGAACAGGGTACAGCAGAACAGATAGATATATTGCCATTCCAAGAGGAACTACACGACATGCAAGCCTACATGGGACATGGGGAAAGGCTTTCTGCATCTGGCTAGCAGGGCCTGGGACTTGTTCAGAAATGGTGGTTGATGCTCAGGAGTGAACACACACGGCCTGCTTTCACACAGACACTGGATTTCTTCAGCTACCACTAACTTAGAGATTGGAACTGCTCCTCTTGCCTCTTGATTCTTTTGATATGATGCTGTATGCCTGCTTTCCTCTCTGACAGACTCCTGGAAGCGGAATTTCTATGGTTCTGTAGTATATACTAGACTCAAAATCAAATTGTTACAAGTCAAATCCCTTAAGGTGACAGTCACAGGGCAAAAGGAGGCTAGGGTGGAAGGCAGCAGGAGGAAAATCGGGACAATCAGGAGGATGGGTGGTGGGAGAAAAGTGTGCTAGGGTGAACTGCTGCTCAAGCTACACTGTGCAGCATTTGCTTTCTTAGTATTGCTTGACTTATGGCACAATATCACTATCATTTAATAAATTGTCCCCAACTGCCACATAACAGTGACATGAACCTGAAAGGTACTATTTGCCTTAGGTGGCATCATAATCCAGAAAGCAGAGAAAAACGATGCATATATTATTCTTAAAAGAGTCCGAGGGGCAAAGCAAGGCAGACACAGCTGGATGCAGTGTTGTGTCTTTATGTGTCCACGAGAATTGGGTAGGCCATGCTTAGCATCATGCCCCACCCTGCCATCTACAGAGTCGCTAATATTTACTGAGCACTGCTGAGCACCCAAGCTCAGGCTAAATGTCCCCACTGCATCCTCTCAGCCCCACCAACGATCACACAGGGTTCACCCATGGGGGTGTACTATTTCAAGGCGCTGCTATTATCAGCCGTGTTTAAATGAGAAAAACAAGGCACGGAAGGCTTCAAAAACCGATTCAAGATCCTACAATGAGGTGACTAACAAAGGCAGAACATAGTCTGCACTTCCCAAGTTTCGCGTTAGCCCACCACATTCTGTGGTTTCTTCTGCCAGGCTTTCTATCGTTTCCTCCTGGCTGTTTGTTTTCTCTTGATTTCCTTCTGTTGAGTAAGAGTCACTTATCTCAGGTGTATCTAATTTTTAACTGGCTTATCCCATCTCAAGTGGCTGGGCTGGGAACTGGGAACAATGCTGTCCTTGCCTACAGCGAAACTGTTCTCTCCTAAAGATACTTGTGGTCTAAAGAACGTGGGGCAGAGCCAAGAAACAGAGAGGTGAGCACTCAGCTGCTTTAGCATTATCTTTCAGTTCTTAGGTGTGCTAACATGACCACGACCCAACAACCAGCTGAGGTTTGAAAAGCTGAGGACAATGCCAATACGTTTCCTCAAAATGGTATTGTGTCCTAAAGTAGCCTGGAAGGAGACACAGCTGTGCTGGGAAACTTGGGGTTTGTAGAGAGATTAGAATGCAGGTTCCAGCCCTACTTGCAAATAATTTTGGGCTGCCTTGGCCTCTGAAAGAGTCATTGTCCTCCCCTGTGTGTGACCTAACATCTTTGTGACTGTCGGGTAAGTCTATAGAGAATGTGCAAACATACTGCCTAATTTCTACCAACCCCAAAACTAAGAATATCCTCAGGTGATGCTCAGTCCTGTTATAGTAGAGGTTTGTTCCGTTCACTTTAACCTAACTGTGTGGTTATTTCCACCAATGTATTTGAGAAGTGACTTGATTTATGACTTTCTTTTCTCTGTTACTGTAAAACTTCACAAAACTATTGCCAGGTTGGAAGTTGGGGAAACGTGAATCTGTGTTCCTAGCTGAGAGGTTTTTCATTTGCTTTTCCCCTAACAGACATTATCCAGGTTGGCCAATTTACTTAAATCCTACCAATATTGTTCTGCTTCCTCATTTAAAATGGAGCCAATGTAATATTTGCTATACAAAGGTGTTTTAGGGAACAAAACATGGAAAGAAACATTCATAGTCTCAGGCCTGAGGTAATATATCTGTTTTAGCTGTTGTTATTCACTAATAATAATAATTAGAGGAAGCTTATTGTTTGGCAGAGGAGTAAATGAAACTGAGAAATGAGTTTTCTTTATATTGTGATTGTGTGAGCAGCCTATGTCAGAGGCAGAAATAGCCTATTAGTAAGCAGAAACTAAACATGTCTAGTGCCTCAGGCCCTGTGGTCCATGCTGAGGATACTCAAATTAATATCCACTATCTCCAAGAGGGAAGATGACTATTCCCCAAAAGAAAACACACACACACACACACACACACACACACACACACACACACCTTAGGGTTCTAGAGAAACAAATTGTCTTTTCAAGGTCAAATGTTAGGTGCCATAGACAACGTGTGTAAAATAATGAATCAGATGTAACACCTTGGCTGCTGCAAACTGCATTCTGCAATGCTGCCTCAACCAAACATAATTAGAAACGAAGAACCTGAGAAAACTAATACCCATTATACAATGAATTCCAGCATCAGCTGTAAATTATTCTCTCCACTAGTGCAGGAAATTGGGTATTAACTGTGTTTAAGTCAGAAAAAAATAGAAGAGTTGGTTTAAATTCTACACGAGAATATCATTTAGGAGTTGAAAACTCTGTCACAGGAGTCATAGACAGAATCTCAAGCACTTGGCTCAAGCCCAGCCTGCATCTCTGTTGATTGCTCCCATGTGAACATCTCTGATGCCAAGGGAGTATGTGTTGGGGGTTGTGGCATGGCAGTGGTGGGGAATACACTGTGGGGTGGTCCCTAGGATATTTATCAGTTGTCTCTCTATTCATTTCATTTTGTTTCTATTAGTCTTAACCTCCCAAAGGATCAGCACTTAATAGCAAGCCCTCAAACACAAAGACCAGATAAGCATGCAGCCACATCCAAAGGGAGACCTTTCCCAGACTTCCTGGGTGAGAACTTCAGAGCTAAGGAAAGGAGCAGGGTGAGAGGGGAGTGGCCAGTGTCTTCCTGGCTTCAGAAGGAAGCCAGTCTAAAGCAGCTTTCCTTATTGCTGTTCCTCTAGTGTGAAGCCTGAAAGCCAGAAGGAGGCCTTAGGTGGGAATAAAGAGCATGGGCAAAGTGAAGAGGGAAGAAACAGAAGAAATAGAAATGATGGCGAGATTGGTGTTAGAGGTAAGCAATTATTATTAACAGTACTAATGTCTCACATTGTAAATGTCTTCAGTGTGCTAAGCATTGTTCATAAATTGTCACTAGCATGTCAATTGGGCACTATGCCTTCATGTTAAGGGATGAGAACATAGTCTGACAGCTCAAATATCTTACTCAAGGCTCAGGAGTAATTGCCAGCTTTGAGCAAACACCTATCTATTTTCAAAATTTATTCATTTTCTACATGATGTGCTACTTAGCTATTGAAAAATAGAAGAAGACTGAGAGTATTTCCACCAACTACTCCATGAATAAATAGAATATTTAGCTTCCTTCTCTGAAAAACAAAGAAGCTAAAGTCCAATCCAGAAGCATCTTCAGACAAACAGAAGTTTAAGGCCCTATGAAATCTGCTTTGGCGCAGCATACATTATGATGTCTCCAAAGTAACTGCTTCTAATTCTCAGTAAATAACATCACTTTGGATAAAGCGGGATAAATATAAGGAGCATCATAATGATATGAAACTCTTCAAGCAGAGATAAATCACTATGTGTATGAGCAAATAAGTTGTTGTTCCTTGAAACTCCAAAGAGAGACAGATCTTTGAGACACTAAGACACACACACACACACACTATTGTTGGAAGGGATTATTTGAAGGTTACATTTGTCTTGTGTGTCTACTTGACCTGCATGCCTTCAAGTAAGGTACTTTCTGTTTAAACTTAATAAATGTGAGACTCAGCTTCTTTCGAGAATCCCTGCACTGAGTTCAGCCACTGCCATTATACATCCCAAAGAATACAATGCTTAACATTTTATTCTTAATGAATGTTTCTCACTTGGCAACATCCCTGGCTTTCCTCAAGAGCAAGCTGAAAAGTTAAAAAAAAAAAAAAAAGAAATAAAGGAAAGGAAAGCCTGGAATGTTGAGAGGATGGGTATTCAAGATAACAGGTAATCAGAATAATATGAGTGTGGTTCTGGTTTCTGGAAACATTTATCTTAAGAAATGAATCATGATCACAGTGCAAAGGCTTGGCATGAATAGAAAAAGATAAAAGTTCACTTTACAAATACCTTTTTCACCTCAATAACATCTCACTGAATGACCCCTTTGTTAACGGATTCATCTCCATTAACAAGGTTCTCTTTCCTGTCTCTCTTCTTTCTTGGCAAGTGTAGGGGTACAATCATTTCTGTTGGGCTTCCTCATTAGACTAAACCTATTAGACTCTGTGTTTTATTTACCATTGTATCCCACGTACAGTGTAAATCACAACACGAAAGTACTTGTTTAATGAATATATTCTCTCAATTAGTTGCTTTTGCCATTAGTTTTCCTACTTCAACCTGACTTTCTTCAGAAAATCCCCTAGAAAACATTCTCGCAAGTTGTCCTGCTTCATCTGAACACTCACCTCCTGCATCTTAATATCCTGCTTAGTTAATTCTCCTTTCTACTAAAGTATGCTCTCTCTAAGCATATGGGCTACCGGTTTCCGGTTTCCACTCCTGAACTATCAGGCTGAGTATAGTGTCTAGCGCTAGCAAAGCCTTGGAAATTATTAACATAAAAGTATAGAATATAATGTAAGGTATAGTTCAATTTAATCATTATAAAAAGCATAGTGACTGCTCCTAAAAACAAAGTCTCATTTTCTGAGAGATGAATCTGTGAATGTGTGTGTGTGTTTGTGTGTGTGTGTCTGTCTGTCTGTCTGACCATGTGTCTGACATTGACTGGAATATGTCCTTGACATTGTCCATGACAAAAGCCCATATGTTTGAACAAGCAAAAGTAATGTAGGACCTTCTCAGCATATCTATAAGGCTGGGTGGAATTGTGGAAATGAAGTTGATTTATTTCTTGGGTATCATCTACCTCTGTACAGAATGCCTCCAAGGGCTTTGCTATAGTGTCTTCATTTGCTTTTGAAATATGAATAGGCTTGGCATTGCTTGGCAAGAGTTATCCTTTTTGCATTCTCCCTGAGGTAATAAAAATGGGAAAAAAATCTTTTTAGGGAAAAACATGGATTTGAAATGATCTTTTCAAAATGAACTGAATTAAAATGTGAACATGCTAAGAATACTGTGCTCTGTGCAATGACAGGCAGAGGGAAGAAGAAAAGCAAAGGTGCCAGCGTTATATTTGCGTTATGCAATCTCCTCACATACAAAGAGGTACCATGTAGATGCTTGATTTAAGTGGGTTAATTCCAACTTCTCCCTGAGGATTCTTGAATTAATACTTCAGAATTCTGGCCATCTTTTTTTTTTTTTCCTTGAGTTAGGGAGATAATAGCTGAGGAATTATAAAAGAAAGAGCAGAGAGCCAAGAGAAAGAATGAAAAATGTCACAGGAGATAAGCACAAAGGAAGGATGACATGGGCACCTATAGGCAGAGAGATCGGGGTGAGTGCCTGACTCTGGAAGGCTGTCTGGGACCTGCGTGTACTTGGCCTTCTTCAGATGGGGGCAAAAGAGGCATCCTCGTGAGCTGCTCTGCAGACTCTACGTAGTTTGAGCAAGTCCCCTTTTCTGGAAATTGAAGAATTTTAAGGTGAATGTCTGTTGTACTACTTTAGGCATTTCAGATGAGAGTTTACCTGAAAACACTGAACAACAAGAGGTTTGTTGTTGTTTTGATTGTTTGTTTTTTAATTTGGGTAAGTGAAAAATAGAGGTTAGACCTATAAGGGAGTGAAGGGGAAAGTGAAAGACAAAGCTGAAAGCTAAGGTCCCTACCTACCAGTAAGAGGCTGGTGGAGGGTTCGTTCCTATTGTTCTAGGCAAGAAAATGCAAAAATATTTTAAGAATGTTTTCAGTTTAATTCCAGGTGTGGGGACTTGGGGCTGCTTCCCAGCAGCTGACTATGCTTTGCCTCATGCTCTAGCAGTGGTGTGGTTTTGCCAGGTGCACATAGTTTCTACAATTGTGTGATGTTTGGAATTCTAAAGCCTTTTCAGAGGGTTTGCAGTTTTATCTACTTTAATACTAACTAAAACAATAGTTAATGTATAAAGTGATTCTAATTTTTAATCTCTCCAAACGCTTGTGGTAGTCTCTCTCTGTGTATGTGTGTTGTGTGTGTGACTGTGTCTGTATTATAAATGTGAAAAGAAACATGACAAACATTTAAGGATTTGACTATTGTCATACCTGTTGGTTTCTTTGGGTATATATACGCAGATTATAAGGGGGATTTCCATTTTCCTATATCTCACAGCTCTAAAGTAGGTATTATAGTGTAGAAGATCTTGTTTTGAAAATATAAGCCAATGGTTGCAATGTATCTATAGCCTTATTCCTTGTGTGGAAGTTGATGTTTCACTGACCCTGTTGAACTTCCTGTTGGAACTTTTGTCAAAGTGCTTTTTTAAATTTTTTTTTAAGTTTTCTTTTGGTCCTCTCCTTTTTCTTAGAAAATTTGTAAGCATTATTTGGGGCAGGGAACTGCACTCTCTTTAGAGGGTTAATGGAAATTTTGTAGCATAAAATCATACAAATGTGACTGAAACAAATGGAGCATTTAAATCAATACCAACAAATCATTAAGGCAATGGTGATTAACCTTTCATCTCTGTAAAAAATTCTGTAGATAGAAAGGTGAGGCAGCATCTAGGATTCAAGTGCTCTTAGTTGGTGGAAACCTGCTGGTCCAGATGCTATTTAAATCACTAGTTAGAAATACAAAATGGAGCATAATTCAATTTGAAAACTGATGTTTTTCAGGTGCAAAACTTCCCATAGTGACTTAAGATAACAGTTCAGGCTTTTCCATTTACATAGCAGTTCTCATCTGTAGATTTGAGTATATTTTTATAAACACAATTTATTTAGACTCTGCATAACTAGGCAAGGTACAGCAGAGACATTACCCTTTCTTCAAGTTAGATAATCGTCAAACCATTTTAGATAATCCTTGGTGTTTTAGACTAATTTATCTGTCACCTTTACACAGATCTCCAAAGAGTTCAAGGTTGATTTGAAATGAGCCAAAATAAATGAGCGATAGATCTGGTATATACCCTACTTGTAACAGGAAAACAAAACAGAGACTTCCTACTAAGGTTAATGTACAAAATATAATATTTATTTGTTATTCATTTACTGACAATTGCTATTAAGTGTTTACTATGCATATAGGTATTTAAAGAATACTGGGAGGACACAATGACAAGCTTACTTCTCCCAAACTCAAGGAATGTAAGATATAATAAATGATAAAGAGAAAATACTATAATAAAGCTCATCACAATAAAATATCACCCCATGAAAAGAATATGAATTAACTCTTAAAGACCTAAAAACTTTCAAGGCATTTAATTTAATACCATAGATATGACCAAGGGAGAAAGGAGGTTACAAGGACATTCTTAGAAAAATATCAAAAATAAAGGCATCAGAAAGCCGTGCAGCCATCCATCTAAGCTGGCAGGAATTCAGAGTTCACTGGAGTGAAAGGAACATGGTGTGGTTGCAGAATGGCAGACATGACGTACAGTGCCACATTAACCTTCTAGGGGTGGGTTCCAGTCCAGTTCCTTATTTGTCCTTAGCTTTCTGTCTATTTCATTGTATACAGTCTTTGTTGTTTTGACATGGTCTCATCATAGGCACCATAGTCATTTAGAACTCATGACCTAGAACAAGCTGGACTTAAATTTTCCAGCCTTCTGTCTCAGTCTCCCAAGTGCTGGTACATTGGCTGGCTTGCAGTGTCAACTTGACACAGCTGGAGTCATCAGAGAGAAAGGAGCCTCAGTTGAGGGAATGCCTCCACGAGATACAGCTGTATGGCATTTTCTCAATTGCGGATCGATAGGCCCGGGCTTTTGTAGGTGTTTCCATCCTAGTCTGGTGGCCCTGAATTTTTTTTTTTTAAGCTTTTTAATTTTTTTTTTTTTCAATGCAGTTTATTCAGGAACATTGAACAATCCTCGGACCCCGGGGAAAGCCAGCCCACAGCTTAAATAGCCTCTGGGTAGCCAACCCAGGCGTGCCACGGGGGCAATGCAGATAGGTCCACATACATGGAAGCAAGTCAGATCCTCGGCCTTAGCCAAATGTGGAGTTGTTCGTGACAGAGAGCACTCACCATCGGGAAGGTGGAAGGTGGAAACCAGCTCCATCTTTAAGGCATAGCATTCCGCAGCTCTCTACAGTTCCCCCTTTTTGTTTTAGACGCATCAGGCAAGAGTAGAGGTCTGATCTCTGATATTAGAAATAAATTGGGACTTTGTACAGATGTTCATTTAGGTGTCATCCACCCAAAGAGCATCAGACCTGTCCGATACCTTTTTCTCAGAGGCGGGACCTGGGGCATCAACCCGCATGCAATCAGACATGCTCTTCTCTGGGCCCAAAGCAGCTGACCCTGAGTGCAGTGCTTAGCCTCGCATCCTGAGCGTATCATTTTAGCTTTTTATGGTATCCAACCATGCTTGGGGAGAATGACCTCTTGTAGGAGCAAATTGATACCCTATGGCAAATCGCTCAACCTGGCTGTCAATGAAAGTATGCTGGACTTTGTGTCACTAGCATACAACATGAGAATTTTTCCTGCGCTGCAAATTTGTCTAAACAATTGTCGAGCTATATTTTAGGTAATTGGACTGGAGAATTCGATACTATGATGGAGCAGCTGAGAGTGGCCATTGTCACAGTAAATTCTACCAGAGTGGACGCAGGACTAGCCACAGGATTATCAACATGGATTGCTGCAGCCATGAATCATCTGAAGGAATGGGCGGGCATGGGAGTGTTAGCAGGCCTTCTGGTGTTGGTCTCCTTGGTTTGCCTGTGGTATATATGCAAGATTAGAGTCTCACAACAGTGTGATGCAGCCATGATCATTCAGGCCTTTACAGCCATTGAAGGTGGCCCTGAATTTTATAATAAACGAGGCTGAGCAAGCCAGGGAAAGCAGGCTAGTAAGCAGCACTCCTTCTTGGCCTCTGCATCAGTCCCCCTGCCTCCAAGTTCCAACTCTGCTTGAGTTCCTGTCCTGATTTCCTCCATTGATGGACTATGACCTGGAAGGGTAGCTGAAAAAACCCTTTCAAACTTGCTTCTTGGTCATGATGGTTTTTGCCACAGTAATAGAAACTCTAACTAAGACAGCTGGGTTAAAAGTGTTTGCCCTCAGCCCTTCCTGGCCAGAGTTTTTAAGTTGATGTTAGATTATACAAGGTTATCCAACATGTCTTCCAGAGTCTTATATTCTCAAGGAATATCAGCTGTCTTAGTCTTTCCTGCTTGGATGTCTTCCTCTCAAGTGTACAGCAGGTCTTAGTTCCAATACTTTTTGTATTTGACCCACTGAGGTAACCAGTGTCATGGTTACTTATGATAGAGCATGACATGAATATGTCAGTTTCTCCAAAGATTCTGTCCCAGAAACCAGTGCCAATCCTCTAAAGCAGGCAAAGAGTTCACAGTTTTGAGATATAAGCCAAAGTGGAGCAGAGTGATAGCTTACTCTAAGGAATCCATAGCTAGGTCAGTAGCCACCAAGGAACAGACCCTGCCCAGGAGAGAAGAACCTATTGTTAAATGCTTTTCTGATTAACAAAAGACCTTTGAAAACACTGGCTTGAATTAAAAACACATTAAGTCTATTTTTTAAGATTCATATTTATAAGTGTGTGTCTGTCTTTCTGCCTGTACTTGCCACATATGGGGTATTTATCTGTCTGTACATGCCAAATGTGGAGTACTTAAGTACCCGGGGAAGCCAGAAGGAGGCATCAGATCTCTTCAAGCTGGACTGAAAGCGATTATAAGCCTCCTAATTTAAGTGTTAGGAACCAAATCAAAGTCCATTGCAAGAGTATTGTGCGCTCTTGACTGCTGAGCCATCTCTCTAGCCCCAAGTTGGTTTTAGCTAAATAAAATTACCAACATTTTTATGTAGATAAAATGCTAAGACCTCAGTTAACCTAAATTGGTTTCAGTTGCCATTTTGAAACCAAACAGTCTAGTGTTTTAGTTTCTGTGAGGTCAGCAACTAAGAAGACCAAACATACATTTCATCCAAAGGGCAGAAATGGTAGAAATAGGAAGCAAGTGAGAAATAGAGAAAGTGAATTTTAGCTCTGAGGCAGTGCTTACCAGTGTTTTATGTTCTGGGTGTCATCTCAAGTATTTCAAGTGAAGAAAATTAGAAGACTCTGCCAGGAGAAGGAGAATATTGTGAGAAAGAATCTCTAGATACTGTTCTGTCACACCAAATTGAACAATTGTTCACTTACCAAACTATGAGCACAAGAGCTAAGAATATTGGATAACACCACCCTAAACTTTAGACAGCATATCACAGGATGTTTCCTGAGGATACACAGAACTGTAAGCACAACATTCAAGAATAGTCTCCTCTGTAGTCCATAGACAGCTCAGTCTCCACATGGGTTCCCTAGCAAGGGGAGAAGAGACAGTCTCTGATATGAACTCAATTGCCTGTTCCTTGATCCCTTCTCTCTGGTGGGGCAACCTAGCCAGCCCACGGAGGAAGAGGATCCAGACTATCCTGATGGGACCCGATAGGTTAAGATCAGACAGTAGAGGAGGAGGTTTCCCCCTATCAGTGGACTAGGGGAGAGGGATAGGGAAGGAAGAGGAAGAGAGGGCGTGACCAGAAGGAGATGAGAGATGGAGCTACAACTGGGACATAAAGCAAATAAATTGTAAATAATAATAACAAAAAACAGTGAAACAATTTTAAGAAGAAACCCGAATAAACTCATTTGTTTATTAAAGTAAAGAAAATAGTCTCATCAGAAACTTCATTATTTATAAAGCTAAAGAAAACATCTCTAAACAAAAGCTATACAAAGCTATACAAACAACTTCCACCAGACCCAGTCTATAAGAAGTGCTAACGGGAGTTCTTTGTACATAAAGAAGACATAGGATGGTTTAGAACTCACTACAAATAGTAACTCTACACAATAAATTTTAAACCGTCCCAATATTTTAAATATTGGATGTAAACCACACATATCAACTGCATTAATATATTATCTTTCACGTACAAAAAACTTACTTCCCTTGTAAGGTCGTCAAATAAAGCTGAGAGGCTAGAAAGATGGTCCCTGAAAGTGGAATCTTAAAGGAAGAAGAAAATAACACATGTACATCAAATAAAGCAGATTTTGTATTAAAATCAGAAAAAAATAAAAAAGTAAAAATCATTACAGAAAGATAGGGAGTGAGCAAAGTAAGGGTAAATAAATACACCAAATTTGTATGCACCCAACAGTGGAACACTCAAATATGCAAAGCAAATGTTAACAGACTTGAAGGGAGAAATAGCTTCCAGTAATAATGGTTTTGAACTTTAACCCAACTTTCAGCAAGAAACCGATTATTTGGACATTCAGACGGAAATCACAAGTTGAATTAAGTTGTACCCTTGACCTGTCAACCTAGCGAGCATTACAGAACTTCTGTCCAACAGTCACCAAATGACTATTTTTCTCATCAGCACATGGGATACTCTCAAAGATGCATCATGTGATAAAGCACAAGCCCCACTACCTTTTTTTTTAAAGTGAAATAGTTTAAAGTGTCCTTTCTGACCAACATGCAAAGCACCAAGAAATGAATAGTGACAAAAAAGGGAGGGGAGAGCCAAGTAGATGAAAGAACCTTTTTTTTTTCTTGAAATAGAACACAGTTTTATTAATTAAATAGTGAAAATGCATCTTACTTGCAGTAAAAAAAGAGAAAACACATTCTTTACAATATCAAAATTGATTGAATACATGTTTGTGGATGAAAATGATCAGCTATTGGATTCCAGAGAAATTAATTTACCAAGGGTGATTATACATATTTAACTGTACATGAATAAAATCTTATTGTGAAAATGTTTAAATATATAATTGCACATATACAAAAACCACAAAGAACAAGGCAACTTTAAAAAAATGGGGGGGGGTTATTGTGGCTCATTATGGCAAGAAGCAGGCAAGTAGGCAAGGCAATGAAGCAGTGCTGGGAGATTACACATGATCCACTGCACAGGGCAGAAGAAGACTTAACTTGGAATGGCATTGGCTTTAGAAACCTCAAACAATTGAAAAGGGAAAATACATCAATGTATGCATAGTAAATGACTTGCATTAGACAATTATTGGATCAAAAAGAAAATCAAGAAGAAATTTTATTAACATTAGAACAAATGAACACAGAAACACACATACCCGAATCCATGGGAGAGCCATCAAAAGCACCAACAGAGGGGTATTAACTGCAAATGATGCTTATCCACAACGGCTACCCCACACAAAGTTCTCATTCTATTATTGTCCCTCGAGGAAATACAAAGATAAAAACAAACCAAACTCCATATTAGTAGAAAGAAATAATAAAGATCACAGTAGAAATAAATAAAACAGGAATCAAAAGTCAACACTGGAGTTTAGCAAAACGAGAGACCAATTCTTTGACAAGATACACAACATACATAAAAATTCTTAGCTAGGGTAAATAACAAAGAGTTACAACTCAAATAAAATCAGAAGGATCATTTAGGACTGGCTTGTCTTCATCAAACTCCTCCCCACAATAGAGGAGATGGAAAGATTACAAGTGTCAGAGGTCATGAATGACAGGAAGGAAACAGTGTCTTTCAGACAAAATAGGCCTGGAGTGATGCGCCTCTGAACCCACCCACCGAGACTGGAGCTTTATGCACACTGCCTTCATACACACATGATTTTGAGAGCGGGTTGTGTGGGAAAGCATCTGGGGGAATGAAGAGATGGGGAATTAAGGGAGACATATGAAACTCTCAAAAAATAAGTAAAGTTATAATTTAAACAATTACTTAAAAAAAGAAAGAAGAAAATCTGGAAACAAAACGAACTTCTTTTAAGTAAATCTTCACAATTCGTATTATAAGCAGATAATAGAAAATTCCGACAAATTATTCTTCCTCCTTAACGTGGTACTTTTTGCTCCTCTTCTCTGTTCCATTTTATTTGAATCTTTGTGATTTCAATGTCCTGTGTTATTTCACCACCTTCAGATTCCCTGAGTTTTTAGATCCAGGTAGAGTTGGGGGAGAAGAGTCCTTCATTCTAATTATACACTGTGAACTGAGAGTTTCTGGTTGAACACATGTAGAGGATAGGAATGAATAAAAATCTTTCTTATCACAGAGGAAATGTCTTTGTTGGTTACACTAGTTACCAATGGTATTTTATCAGCAAGCAAGTGAATGTTTCCAAACCCAGTAGGAACAGATGTTTCAAACTTTATGCAAGAAGAAAACATGGCCGACGCAAAGTATTCCTGGGCTCACATAGTGTGCCAGAGACTGGCTCCTTTGTTATTCAATCTATTTTGTATTTTGTTTGTTTGTTTGGAAACACACTCAAAGTAAATTTTCCATCTTTCCCTTTAAGTTGACTATTGCTAAGTTTTAGTTCAAGACTCAGAAAAGACTGAAAAGTTCTGTCTTCTGAGGTGATTCATAATAAAAACTTTGTAACTGCTCTGTTTCTACCTCCTGCTTTGAAAGGCATCTGTAATGGGTTTTATTTTAAGTAGAACTTAAGTAGAATTTAAGTATTTATATTCACAAAGTTTGGGCTCATGTGTTCATTTAGGCTTGGTCTTTAGACTGCCTGTGCTAGACAGCTGAGAACTTTTTATTTTATTTTATTAATTACACTTTATTCATTTTGTATCCCCCCATAAGCCCCTCCCTCCTCCCCTCCCAATCCCATCCTCCCTCCCCTTTCTGCACGCATGCCACTCCCCAAGTCCACTGAAAGGGGAGGTTTCTCCTCTCCTTTCTGATCTTAGTCTATCAGTTCACATCAAAAGTGGCTGCATTGTCCTCTACTGTGGCCTGGTAAGGCTGCTCCCCCCTCAGGGGGAGGTGATCAAAGAGCAGGCCAATCAGATTATGTCAGAGGCAGTCCCTCTTCCCATTACTATGTAACCCACTTGGACACTGATCTGCCATGGGCTACATCTGTGCAGAGGTTCTAGGTGATCTCCATGAATAGTCCTTGGTTATAGTATGAGCTGAGAACTTTTAAAGGTGGGGCTTATGGAAGACCCTCTCAGTTACTGGAGGTGTATAAGGGACTGTGAGACCCTTGACTCCTTCCTCACTCTAGCTTTCTAGCCATGAGGGGAATGGGTGAAGAGTATCATGTGCCCACGTTTGATGTGCAACTACAGCCAAAAGCAATAGAGCCAACCATCTGTGGACTGGAATCTCCAAAACTGTGAGCCAAAAGAACTGTTTTCTCTTCACAAGGTGATTTTGTCAGATATTTATTACAGTGACAGAACACTGAATGACTTGCTTTTGTTCAAAATGGCTAGATCACAGAGGGGGTTGAGCCTGCATTCTGGAAGCACTAACCTGAAGGAAGCAATGAGCAGTCAAAGGTATTTGTCTCATACCTTAGAGAAACTGTGTGCTTTTTGTTTAAATTATTGGGGTTTATTACAATACCCAGTGCTAGCCAAATAGGTATAAATGGGCAGAACTGAAGGAGATAGAATTTAACAGGCAAACCCTGACTCAGATGTCAGCTCACAGCGTGCCTGGTCTGCTGCTCCAGGCTTCCCACAGTGAACACAATATCCCTGAAGCATTATAAAATTGTTCCCCAATCTGAAGTGCAAGGCTGAGGCCATTCAGAAGGTGTTTGTCTTCTGTAGAAAATTGGAGCCATAGAAATTATGACCTCCCTAACTGATAGCAAAAAGGGTAATGGCAGTAGCTCTTTGCCTCAAAGGCATAATCATTAGGGCTTTAGTGACCAAACACAGGCAATCATTTGTCATCTAGCAATATGGGTTTTGGAAACTCAACTGAGCAGTGGTATTTTGCAAACTAAAGGGGAAATGAGTTCCACTTTCTGAGTACCATTGTGATATGAGGGCAATGCACATATCCTCCTAATGTGAGTGTTCAGATCTGCTGTTCGTCACTTAAGAATGAAAAGCCTTTTCTAGAAATCCATCTTGTTCACATCAAGAAAGTGAGCCATACTTAAAGACTTCATGATGCTCTCTGATGTCACAGTTGGCATTCCCCAGCCATTCAGTCCTTCACCTCAATTAAAACAGCTGTCACAGGTATTCCAGAAAAGAGGTTGTGTTGAAAAGATCCACACTTACTTTCACAAACTTGGACTGGGAAGATGTCACTCTGAAATAATGTGCTGTTTTAAGCTACATCGGGAGTTATTATTGAGGCATGACCTGCTATTTATGGGGTATACCATGGCAATTCAATGCATATATACTTATGTATAAGTCTAGGCAATGAGTGATTCTGTTGCCTCAAACATTAATAATTTTTGTGTTGGGAGTGTCCTAGTTATATATGCATTTTAAAATGAGTCATAAAGCTTCAACCAATATTTATCCTGCTGTATAATGAAAAATGGGAAGAAATCTTCAATTCTGTGTTTTATTTTTTTTCTTAAGCTCTATCTACTCCTTTCTCTACTACCTTCACCCTATTGACCAATATTTTATTATTCTCTAAGACTAACTCACTAACTTTCAAAAATTAAGTACAATATTGTATTTCTATTTCTGTGTTTATTATTTTACTTGCCATAATTACCTCTAGTTTCATCTGTGATGCAGCAAATGGCAGTGTTTTGGTCTTTTATGACTCAATAATATGCTAATATATTACATCTATTTCAAGTGAAGTATTATACATATATATATATACATATATATATCACTTTTCTCATCCATTGATTCAGTAATTAACATTCGGATTGATTCCCTGTGTTGGATATATTGAATAATGCAGAATCTTTATTACAGGATATTCTGCCACCATATAACAGATGATAATGATGATGACTATTATTATTGTACAGTGAGAAGGAAGGATATGTTGTGAGCATCAATTCTGAAGAGGCTGTCTATTTTCTGCTATATGGTCTTGGCACCTTTGTCAAAAGCCATTCATTGCCGGCCTCTCTATTTGATTCCCTTTGCCCATATGTCTGTTTTTATGCCATTACTGTATTGGTTTACTGACCATAGATTTCCAAGAGATGTTTCAGTGCTAGAAACTGTCATGCTTCCACATAGATCCAGCCCAGAAATTTCTTGATTGCTCAATGGGACTTTGATTATTTGCAGTACACAGTTTCTAGTGTTTATTTAAACTTCTTGGAAAGTAGAACAACTATTCTACCTAAGAAAAGATAACCCCAGCTCTTTATAAAATGGATTATAAAACTATAATGCTACCATCTCAAAATTCCATTTAGGCAAGAAATACAAAGATCAAAATTTAGATTTCCTGAAAACTTGTTTTGTTTGTTTTTTTCAATTGAAACCAGTAATAAGACGGCAACATTTGTGATAGTTCAATGTCAAAAGGACAGCAAAATATTCAAACCAAAGAGGCTGTAATCTCTCATAAACAATGTTCTTCCCCCTTTTGATTTATCTTTGGGCAACTTTGAAAAGCAAAATTTATCTCTGTGAATATATTCATAACATAGAAATAATAAAAGTTGAAAAGATCCTTTGGTCATGGCTATGTTGCATGAACAGCTTTTTCCTCCACCTCAATAAACTATTTAATGGCAAGAAGCCTTGAAATAGAAACTTTAAAACAGCTTCACATTGGTGATTATAATTCGTTTGCAGACTTAGTCATTGGTAACTATCACATTGAAAACTCATTTCCATGTTGTATGTGTAGGCTTGGGTATTAATATGCAAAGCACTTTGTTTGAATTGAATTTCCTTATGCTTGTTAATCATATACAATATTAGGAACAGAACCTCAAAATACCATTGCTTCCCAGAGAGCAGCTTTGTCGCGGCTTGACAGAATACATTAACTATTATAATATAGCATGGGAAATTATTCTTGCATGCTTACCTATTATCCACAACATTTGAAAGTATACCTGACTGACTAACACATTTTGCTATAGCTGTTTGCTTACCCACCCAATTCTTTTCTCACAGGTAGGAAGGACAGTAAGATGATGGTTTTATTTTAGGTCCAAATTGTGTGACCTAAATCTTTAGAGCTTAATGGAAGCTGTCCTTGAGTCTCTCGAAATCAAATATCAAAACAGTATTATTAGCAGCATGTTTTCAGAGAAAGACTGTACAGTTTACTCAAATGTGATAAAGATCTTTGTCATGAAAATGTTAAGAACTGCTGATCCCAAATTGTTTTGTAGATTACTGACTGAATTTTCAGTTCAGCTGAACAATTCCAATAGTCAATTTCCATCTTCCAAATGCTTCAACTCCAGACCAAAGAGAGTTTAGAGTTGAAGGGACCCTATGTTGATTGATAATAAACTTCCAGGAATATACAGCTTCAGATATGGATATTACAGGCTTTTATACAATATCACTAGAACTAATTGTTTCCTCTTTCTCCATCAATGGACAATAACCTTCAGCTTCAGGAATAGCCTTGGCAGCTGGTGACAAGAAATCCATTGCAATCCTAACTTTATAACTGCCTGGCTGGGCAAAGTCAGTGCAATTTCACATCTCCTACCCAGTAATTTCAATAATTGAGTGGAAAAACCTGAGTCATATCTCCAGTCCTTATGCCAATCGCTCGTCCAATAGATGTCAACAAGGTACAGTTTTACGTGTTTGGCAATGCCTCAACTTGTGTGTGCTACTGGCAGCTAGTGGGACAGAGGACTGGAGAAAGTTCACCATTCTACAAGATATATGTCAGTCCAATACAACAAAGAATTCAGTAGTGCAAAGTGTGGGAAACCCTGTTGATAGCCTAGATAACAAATGCCTGGTCAGTCCTGTAACTTGTGTATTTATTTGTCATGGGAGAATATTTCCAAGCATAAAGAGTAAAAAATGAGAAAACTCCTAAAGAAAAATAAAAACATGTAGGCAGAGGAAAGAAGAATTTGTTTCTAACAAGCAAAATCATATATCTTGTCTTTGAAAGACACCTTAAGCAGAAATGTGTTCTCTGACATGGAAGGCTGATGAGCTAAGCATTACAGTAAATACATTCCTTAATTGTTAACTAATCACCACAAGACAATGGTGTACCTATTAGTACATATACTTTTATAGATGTAGTATTTAAGGCACACTCAGCTAGGAGACAGTAAAATCTATCAAGCTGGATTTCTGATTCTACAGCCTGAACTGTCTCCATGCCTTCTGTGACTCACAATATTTACTTTGGGAAATGGGGAAATAAATTTCTACTATTTAAGGAATAGTCTGGTCAAGTAGATTTATTTATCGCTTGCCTCACAACGACTTACCTGTGTTCTACTATTCCGTGTATGAATGCATGCACTGGTTTTCACTTGTTCATTTAGGTTATTGAATAATTCCCTTTTCATTTTGCTTAGATAAAATTGACTTTATTTTGGAAGGGAAAAAAAAAAAAAACCCTGAAAGATTTTTAGCACATACAGTCTGACTGCCTATTTTTCATCACCAAATGTCAAGTTTCAAACTGCTTGCTACAGGGCGACTTGGATTTATTGTCTCCCTTAACTACTCCTAAATGGTAAAGACGGTAGTCACAAATGTCTCTCAAAGGGAACATAGAGCCCTGAATATATACGTTTGCCTTGTTTTGGGAGTTGTACATGAGCAGTTAATGGCTTTATTAGCCATTAATTAATTAGTGTTAAAGACTGACTTTAGTGTGTCTCAGCAGCTATGGTTTGTGTGTAACTTACACTAGGTTATAGACTGGTTATTCTGTAGACTCCATTATAGAAATTATCAATTGTATCCAAAATCAGATGTTAAAACCACCTCCCCCTGTCAATTACCCAACCACATAACCAGCAATACTTTTATGTCCTACCTACTTCAATGTAATTCTTTTAGGTTTTTCTGTATTATTTTATTGCAAGTATCAGATGTAACATTACTTAACTGTAAGATATTTGGATGTACATCTTAAAATGACTTTTTTTGTATAATCTCAATGCTGTTTCACACAGAGCAAGGTCAACACAAATTGCTTAATGTTGTTTAATTTCGCTTCCAGATTCAAATTTCTCTAATTACATAGCGATATATTTCCCTCCCTACTTAGTTTGTTCAAATTAGTATTTAAGTGACGTGTACTAATAGAATGGACAGATTGAAAATGCCAGCCTCTTTCACAATGAAATCATTCTCCTTGCTTCTGTTTTGTTTTGTTTTTTAATGCCACTTATTGCTTAAAAAGAAATCAAGGTAATGTGTGTTCCTGCACATTCTGAATTTGCCAGGTTGCTTCCTCATTGTTTTTGAATTTATATTTCACAACTGTGTCCTCCCTTACTAGATTGCAGTGCTCAACTTCTTAATAAGGAAAGAATTCCAATGTCTCCGAATTCTCTATAGAGTTATAGTTTTTCTATTGCAAAATACAAAGTCTATAAGTCTCTGTTTTAACAATGCAAACTGATCAACAATTATTGGTAGAGGGAGCCAGAGATTTTCATTATGAGCACATCATTAATCTTTCACTTAATAGGTGTTATTATTTGAGGACCTTTTACTCAAGCCAACTGTTTTTTTTTTTCTCTTCTATTTTTTTTTTTTTTTTGGTTGTAAAATGGTGGCTATCCTAATTATGCCATTAGTTTTGCAGTTGTTAGCTGGGATTCCTCATCAAATAGCTGCCCTTATTCATCTGTGTTACTTAATCCCTCTGAGGTCAAGCACATACGGCAGAAATAAGATCCTTATTTATTGCTTCTTAGTGGCCATCATTATAAGTAATAGAATCCTGGCAGTACTCAGTACTTACACAGATTGTGAGCTTTGTCCTTACAAGTTATTTCTGTGGCAAGGAAGTGTGCTTCTTCATGAACATGTAGATTTCTATGTATATGTTCTTTGTGTGTGTGTGTGTGTGTGTATTTATGTATGTATTACATGTGTGTATACACAGCTGTGGATGCAACTGTGTATGTATGTGTTTAAATGCTAGAGGTCAACCTTAGGTACATACCTCTTACTCCTCTATCATTAACCTTTATTGTTATTTTAATTTTTTAAAAAGTCTTCTAAAGTAAACTTGGGCATAGTTAAGTTTTTGCTAGACTGACTGATCTGGGAGTCCTGGGAACCTGTCTGCCTCAGCCACTCCTCACTCACATTGCTAGTTACAGGTGTGTGCTGTCATGCCTGGCTTTTTACATGTATGAAATGAGGATCCTAACTCAGGTTAACTCTGAACTATCTCCCTAGACTCCATGTTAATTTCTTTCAATGATCACATTCACTGCCCTCTTTTTCTACCTAAAATAGAATAACTAATGCTGTGACTTTGAATATGTACAATTATTGCTAGTATAATAACCAGTGAATTCATTTATATAATTTGAAGATTAATATTAGCAAATTTTTGTCCTGTGTTCCCTGTTCTGTCTATCCAATCCACATTATTTAGAAACAAGTTAGAGGTAATACTTGTCTGTAATGTTTTTTATACTTGGTTAATAAAAAAAAGTCCATGGAAGCAGCAGAGTAGACTGGGTGGTGGAGAGCACTTGCTATGCACACTTATGTATCTGAGATCAGATCTCAGCAACTATATACAAATATGCTCACCTCTAACCAATTTAAAGAGGATTGTGGAAACAGGAGTTTACCTAGAGATTTTTGGGTGCCAGTCTAGTTTAAACAGGCTCAGGGTTTTGAAGAAACCCTACTTCAAAAAAAAAAGTAAAAGAAATTTTAGAACAAGATGCTATCCTTTGGTCTCCATGCCTGCAAATGTGTTAGTCCCTCCCCTCCACATACATGTGCATACACTCCATGCATACACACACACACACACACACACACACACACACACACACAGCATGCAAAAAGTTATTTGAGAAAAATAAAACAATTGTGTTTGGAGGGATGGCTCAGCAGTTAATAGCACTTTCTGTTCTTTCAGAGGTCTTGAGTTTGATTTCCAGCGCTCCCATGGTAGCTTGCAACTCTCTGTAACTCCAGTTCTAGGGAATCAACATCTTCTTTAGGCTGCTGTGAGCACCAGGCATGCACATAGTATACATATACATGTTCAGGAAAAGGAACCACACACAAAACATATTTTTAAAAAATCAAAGTTTAAAATAAAATAATGTATACTACTATTATTGAAAACAAAATTAATTTCTGAAAGTTGTCAAGTAACAGGTTATCATTCATATATACCTAATTCTCTAATAAATATATTTCTGTGTGCTTATTGGTTTTAATTTGAGTTGGATTATAAATAGGAAAATAAGTTACAGTTGGTTGACATGTCTCCTTAATATTGTTAATTTTTACATTTCTCCTTTGGCTATGTCTTTCCTTTTTATTTTCCATTATTAAAGTTAGCATTTAAGCTTTTCAGGTTTCTCCCACGTTTAGGAGTTTCTGGCTTGGTAGCTTTTAAAGAGTTAGCAAAAAAAAAGTGAAATTACCATGTATATATCTAATAATCACTACATTTATCTATCTATCTCATAGGTAACATATAACATATAGTAAATATAGCATACATATATAATATAAATAAGATATATATTAGATGATAGATAGATATAGATAGATAGATAGATAGATAGATAGATAGATAGATAGATACAGATTTTACTTCTGATATATCCTGTCTTTAGCCCTCACAAAACAGAAGTGTTCATTAATTAATTATTTCAAATGGCATAAAACTATACAAAGTATTACATTTAAAGGGGAACTAGGAAATTGAAGAGACTAAAAATGTTAACTTTCTAAATGTTAAAAGAATTTCTTTTTAAAGATAAAATTGGCCATTACATATATGAAAGATTACATATATATAGCAAATGAAATCCTAGTAGAGCTTCAGAACTAATACCAAACAATATTCCATGCCATTATAAAGAATAATATCCCCTTTCTGTTATAAATGTTTTAATACACTAACAACATAATATACCTTGGTACTGAAAATAAATTGGTAAACTACAACAGAGGAAACTCCAAAAGACGGAAACAAAAGGACACCTATGAACACAATGCAAATTAATAATATTAATGAAAAGAGATCAGGAGTCATCATCTTGCTCTCAAGCAAGAAAAAAATGTAATCAGTCCCCAGAATATATGTAAAATATCTTATTGCATGTATACCAAGTAGCACAGGCACAACTTTTCATTAAGAAATTATAGGCTTTGGAAGTAAGACCTAATGATTGTTTGGATTTCCTCAGTGTCAAAAACTCTGGGCCCAGGGGTCTTTTCTGAGACTGATACTCTAGCCAAGGACAATTCAGGGAGATAACCTAGAACCCCTGCTCAGATGTAGCCCATGTCAGTTTGTTCTCCAAATGGGTTCCCTAGTAAGGAGAACAGAAGCTGTCTCTGACATGAACTCAGTGGCTGGTTCTTTGATCACCTTCCCCTGAGGGAGTGGGGCAGCCTTACCAGGCCACAGAGGAAGACAGTGCAGCCAGTCCTGATGAAACCTGATAGGCTAGGGTCAGATGGAAGGGAAGTAGACTATCAGTGGACTGGTGGAGGGGGATGAGAGGAGAAGAGGGAGGGAAGGTAGAATTAGGAGAGGATGAGAGAGGGAGCTACAGCTGGGATACAAACTGAATAAATTGAAAAAATATAAATAAATAAATTATTGGCATTGTGAAGAGAAATAGATAAGATACAGTTATTATAGATTAATAACTAGTACAAGATGCCAGAGTTGAAAGCATTGAAGACCTTATCTTAGGTCAAAATGATATAATTGGTGCCTCATGCCTCAACAATAGACATTTTTTTTTCATGGATCTGGAAGCTGTCAGCTTCTATCTTTGATAAGGGCCCTGCTTCCTGATACACAGAAAGACATGTCTTTTTCCTATGTCTTCATAAACTGGAGAGAGTGTGCTGATGTATCCTTCTAAGGACAGCAATCCCATGGTGAGGGCTTCCTCACCATGAATCCTTGCAAAAATAAATCCATCTAAAAGGCCTGCCTCTTAATGTCATCTGTGAGTGATTACAGCTTCAACAGAAAAAATTGAGAGAAGATATTCAATTGACAAGACATAGACAGCATGTTGGTAAGTGAATACAGCATAGTAAAGTAAAAACCTTGGCTAGAGAGTTTACATGTTTTCAACTATGAATAGAACATTGGTGAAAACTTGGTAAAATTTAGCTTAATACTTTCCTCCCAGAATATAATGCATATAGTATTTCTATGATTTTTGTTCTGGCTAGTCTTTTTTTTTTATTTTGTTTTGTCTTCTTTTTAAAAAAAATTTTTTTTATTTGTTCTACATCCTTGTTGTAGCCCCATCCCTCCTCCCCTCCCAGCCCCATCCTCCCTCCCAATCACCTCCCCTTTTTCTCAGAATAGGGGAGATCCCTTTAATATCCACACCAGCTCATCAAGTTGCATTAAGACTGCCCATGTCCTCTTCCCCTACGGCATGGCAAGGCAGTCCCACCAGGAAGAAGTGATCAAAGAGCTGACAAGTGAATCTCTGTCAGATGCACTCCCCACTTCCCTTACTAGAGGACCCACATGAAGCCTGAGCTGGCCCATCTGTTACATCCTGGTAGGGGAACTAGGTCCATTTCACTCATGGTTCTTGTTTGAAGCCTCAGTGTCAACAAGTCCCTCTGGGCCCTGGTTAGTTGGCCCTGTTGGCCTTCTTGTGGAGCTCCTGTCATTTTTTTCTCTTTCCTCACAGTTTTCCACAAGACTTCCTATGCATCACCCAATGTTTGGCTGTAAGTCTTGGCATCTGTTTGAGGTGCTGCTGGGTGGAGCCTCTTTGAAGATAACTGTGTCAGATTTCTGTCTTCAACCTTAGCAGAGTATCATTTATAGTGTCAGGGGTTGGCACTTTCCAATAGGGCGGGTCTTTGGTTGGGCAAGGCGTTGACTGGATATTCCCTCAATCTCTGCTCTATCTGCTCAATCTTTATCTCTGCGCATCTTGTAGACAGGGTAAATTTTGTGCCATTTTGTGTGTGTGTGTGTGTGTGTGTGTGTTTGGGGGGGGTTAGTGTTCTCCTCCCTCTGCTAGGAGTTTTTTGTCTTTTTGATATGAACCAGGATCCCCTGAGAAGAAAGAATTTCAACTGAGAAAGTGTTTACACCAAGGTTACTTATAAAGCACTTTCTTGATTAATGAATGACGTGGGGAGGTCCAGCCCACTGTGGATGATGTCACCCCTGGGAATAAAGACTCAATGAACTCATGATCCTAAAACATTCTCATTCAAAACTTGTTGGAGTGATAAGCTGAATCAAATAAGACAATGATCCTTAACATTAAACTTTAGATAAGGTAAATGACTATGGTAGGTTTTCTTTCATTTTACTTCCTTAAATTCATTTTATTTGTTGATGATTCCACATTATTTTAATATTAAAAGCAGTTATATTTAAATAGCATTTAGAAGCAGTCTATCAAAATCCACGTGATAACAATTTCAGACCCCTAAGAGTCAACCTGACACCTCTCCCCACTGATTCTCCCATCTTGTTTCCTAAACTGTCCCATTCAGTCCAATACATTTCAGTTTGTCTGACCAACTGGAATTTCCTCTTGTTCCATGGATGTCAAGTAGTCTTCTATATGCAGGAGTTCAAATTTTCTTTTGCTTGCTGCCTCCATTTTAATGTCAGAAATGTGCTAACCCTATGGGGACAGCATGTCAAATCTGCCTCCTCACCCTTCCCACCCTGCTTTACTCCCCTATATTATCACACTTAGACTTGATTTAGTGTGTGCAGCTACATTTTTTATTTGTGTCTGTTCATAGTATATCTTGACACCTAAAATCACTGACACACAAGCTTCAAAAACATGTCATTGTAGGTTGGTCATTGTCAAATATCGCATTGTTAAACCAGTGCTTGACAAACAGCGCTGAGTGAGGATTTAGTGAATAAAATGTATCTATTTCGTCTCATGTAAGAGCCCTATTGAATTCACGGATGGGGTTTCACTATTGCCTTTTTAAAAAGGTGACTCAGTTTTCTCAATACAGAAGGCTTCAACCTTGTTGGTCATTCTTAGATTTTCTCTGTTGCATATTGAGCACTCTTTCCATCCCTCAGCACATTATATTTAAATAGAGTGTTTCTTTCTTATGACACAAGCAGGGATTTGTGATCTCTCCCATAAATCACTTCAGGTAGGCAGAAAAAAATATACCTTTTATATTTAAGGGCAATTTTTTAAAAGAACCAAATGCAGGAATAAATAATATGGCGCTTATTTTAAAAATACAAAAAAGAAAATATTATTGAGCTGATAATACTTTAGATAATATAAAATCAGTTATTCTTCTTTGCCTACTGTTATCATTAAAAGGAATATGCTAGAAAGAACTGTAATATAGTCAATGCCTCCTTCTTCTCTTATAGAGATGATACTTCTCACAACTAATCTTTCCAAGGACTAAAAAGAATTAAATAAATAAAATTAAAAAAAAAAACTATATATTGATCCAGAGCTGATACCGTTACCCTTGCACAGGGCACATTTAGAAGCCTTTATGTAATTTCCAAATGTACATATCAAGACAACATTGCAAAGATAAAATAATTCCAACAATTAAAATTAATTTCATCCAATTCCTTAATTTAAATACAACATCAAAACAAAAATTCTATATTAATAAGATATAAAGGTATTTAAACTGAATCAATAAATATTAACGATAGTTTTAGAAGCAGACAGACATGTCTAAAAGACCAGTGTGTATACGAGTATATATAAAAGCATCTACTGGAACACAGGTAGTCTTCTAGGGGCCACCAGACCTCTGAAGAAACTGACTCTCTCATGCATAGTAGCCATTCAGTTCCTCAGGTAGGTTGTGACTTTTTAAGGCTCTCTCCCATCCATGCTAAAATTTTGGTGGAGTTGATCTGGTGCAGGTCTAATACATGCAGCTATGATTTCATGTGTACAATAGCCCTGTCAAGTCTAGAAAACACTGTTTGAAAAATGAACATTTTCTTGCACTTATGGCCTCAAGTTCGAGCAATGCTGACATTACTCAAAGTGACTAGAACATTCTTTGTTCTGTGAATACCAAAGGGTTTTGATTGTTTGTTTTCTTCCTGCAATATTCTTGAACATTCCTACCTATCAAAAAAATCTCTTTAGTACTGTGCATCAGGATTTCCGATTTGAAGTAGTGACATCACCATGATTCCCATCCAAAAGGTTAAAGCACATTAATGTATTAAAGAAAATGATTATGTGATATTCTAAATTTGAGTAGAAAAGAGACCCTATGTGTTAGAGATTGATGAATCGTTGGACATATAGGCATTTACTTATCCCAAAGATAAAAATATGTGAGGGTTTTAACCTTCTAGAATGTACCAGCCACTTTTATTTAGGGACTTTATCTACTTTTTTATTGTTATTATCTCAACTCTTTTGTATTATATAGTACCTTTGTAAATATTTGCTAATTAACTAATAAATATTGCATTAAAATTATACCCGTGAAGGACTTTTATTATTTAACCTCTATATTGGTGAATCAAACTGAACTGCATCACGAGTACAATTATAAAATAGGGGCTTTCTTGTTTCGACATATTTTCTCTATGTTTCCAAACATCAGTAAATTCACTGATGTCACCATGAAACATCAAGGCTCTCTCACTCAAAGATGAAACTTCCAATTTGGGGTTTATTTGTGGAGTTTCCTCTGTCACTGACAGTCTGCAAATCACTTAAATTATTCAGGTATTATGAACATTAAATTGTCTCTAGAGAAAACCATCCTAATAGCCTTGTTTTATTGTTAGCACAACGTTAAGGAATTATGGTCAGCCCTTACTGAAAAATTCATGAGACAAGATAATAAAAAGTGAGAATTGTACAATAAATCATTGTGACCAGGTAAGGAAGTAATAAACATTGATCAGCCAAAAGGCCAGCACATTGACTAATGGCTTCATCACAGCCCTTTATTCAGGATACAACCAGTTCATCTTTTTGCTGAACACATGCCATGGAAAAAAAAAAGTCACTTTGCTTATTTTTACCTTACTGCTTTTTCTTTTAATATTATGATAGCTTGTGCATAGTTTAGTAGTATAAAATGATCACAATTTAACTATAAATAGTTTTACGTCTGCTTAGTAACTATGTAATTATGTTTTCAGTACTTTAAGATTAATCTTTAGTGTCCCAAACATTAAAATTCTAGCTTCTAAGAATAAGATAAGTATGCTTCAAAATTTGGTCGTGAAAGTTTTATGTTTTAAATTTAAATGGAAAAAGGGCTTCTTTCCATCATGAAAACTGGAAGTGGAATTTCAGGAAAGTGTTTAACAATATTTCAAATCCCTAGAAGTTTTCATTCAGTTCAGTAGAGAAAGAGAAGTTATTTAACTTAGTAAAATAAATAATAATAATAATTCTAAGAAGGACTAACTGGAATTGTGGGAAGCTACCTTATGGGGTTCCCTTTGGAATCTCATTTCCCTCACCAGGCGCTTTGTACTCAAACAATAGCTGATGTATTTCTTGCCATTGTATATTGGTTTACCTCTTCAAAAGTTTTATACAATAGAAAACTTCAATACATATTCACTGTCTTGCCTTCATTGTTAAACACTAGTTATTTTGGGATTCATTCCTGATTTTGCTGGCTAGTTAGTCATTCCCTCTCAGTGATGAATGACAGTGATTATCTGGATAGTCTATAATTTGCTTGTTATTCCTATTGTTACCAGATATTTCAATTGTTACAAAGAAAGCTGAAGCCTGGCATAGTGGTGCACACGTTTAAACCCAGCACTTGGAGGCAGAGGCAGGCAAATCTCTATGAGTTTGAGATCATCCTGGCCTACATGGTGAGTTTTAGGACAGCCAGAGCCACAGAGTGAGATCCTGTCTCAAAACAAAACAAAAATAAAGTGAATATGGGTAACATTGTACAATTTTTATTGGAACTTTTTTCGTTTAATTGGAACAATTTTTTTGTTTCTATTACGTAAATACCTAAGAAAAGAATGGCTGGATCATGCTAGCAGTCCTGTTTTTTTTTTTTTTTTTTTTGTTTTGTTTTGTTTTTTGTTTTTTGTTTTGTTTTTTGTTTTTTTTTTCAATTTACTGATTCTGTTTATTGACAGTTTTAAACATGTATGAAGTCTATTCCAACTAGTATAAATTCCTTACCCACTCTATTATCCTTCAATCCTCTTTTCCCTCCTCCTCCTACAACTTCCTATCTACAAATTGTTTGTTTATTTTGAGACCAATGGAGTTTAAGCAGGATCCAGGACCGTACGTGACCATGTGTTTGGAATTATGCACAGGAACTGCACAGTGGGTGTACAACTGAAGACAGTGACTACCATTTTCCCAGAATCCATCAGCTTAATAGGAAGGGGTAAGGCTCCATGAATTTTCCTATGTTATTTGACTGAGTATTGCTAGGCTCTGTCTTGTGAAGGCCTATAGAAGGTAACTATAACAGATATGAAGCCATAAATGCACCGGCTGTACCATGCCCAAAAAACAGCATTTCATAGCACTTCTCTGTGTCTTCTGGATCTTATATTCTATATGCTGCTACTGATGATCTCTGGGCCTTTGATAAGATGTTAAATACTTTATCTGGAGCTAAGCATTCAGGTATCACTTATTCTCATCACCTTGAGCAGCCATGATTCTTAGCATTAACCACTGTTCATTGCAAACAGAACTTCTGTAATTTGGTTGAGAGTAACATTTCTACGGTAAGAGTTAAAAATTAGCTTGGCACAGTCACAGCTTAGGTAAACAAGCACACTAAATTGCTACCTAGGGCCTAAGACCACCTCAGGCATAGGGTTTATACTAGCTTTACAGTACCAGGCATGGATTTCCTCTTGTAGAAGAGGCTTCAAATTAAGTCACAGTGATTGGTTATTTCCTTAGCAGCTACACCACTGAAAGTTATTTATACACAAATGTGTTTGTTTCTCAGTTTCTCTCTTTAACCTGGCTATCATTCAAATAATTGAGACTCTATTATATTATTTATTTAGCAAGCTTCATGGCATAATCCTGAGGGCTTTTAACTCTATTCTTAACCCTCTAACCTAGTCTAGCTTCCTTCCAGAGTAAAACCGAGACTTAGGCACCTTATGGCTTTCTCGGTCCCAGCTGAACCTTACTCCTCTCTCCAGGACCTCTGCTCCTGCTTCAATTTCCTACTTCCCCTTCTAACTCCTCCTCTCCAAGCTGGCAGGAAGTCCAGCCCTATTCTCTGGCCTGCTTAGCAATTGGCTGTAATCTGTTTTATTGGCCTATCAGCAGACAATTGGAAAGCGCCATTTTCACACCATTGAGACAGGAAATTCTCACAGTAAGAATTGCAACCAGCTAGGAAGGGTACAGAAGTCAGCATTTGAATTACATAATAACTTTCCTCCTATACCCCTGTAACACCAGCAGACAGATTTTGACTGTAGGGTTGATATTGTAGTTTATAATATTCACCACTAGATGTTAATCTGAAGAAATCAGCCTTTTGCTCTTAAAGGTTGTATCCTTTACAACCTTAGTAACATATATGAGTTCCAAATATTCAAATCTTGTCAGTATCTGTCATGATCAGCTTTCAAACTTTAGTTATTTTGAAAGCTATGTAATATTTCCTATTGTACTTTCAATTTGCATTTGGTGACTACTGAAGGCAAGGGTCTTTTGTATATTTATAGCTTCAGATTTTCTACCCATTAAAAAATCTACTTCATATGTTTTCTTTCTAAGATTTTTAAGAGGCACATCTGTGTATTTCTGACTCAAGTGTTTATTAAATCACATACCAAAACTAATTTTTTATCATTCACATTATATCCTCATTGTAGCCCATCCCTCCTCCCCTCCTATTCCCACTATCCCCCAAAACTATTTTCTTACAGTGTCTTTTCTTTGCATTTCTTAACAGACTTTTGAAGAACAAATATTTTTA
The DNA here is from genome assembly GCF_030254825.1 of Meriones unguiculatus. NCBI lineage: Eukaryota > Metazoa > Chordata > Mammalia > Rodentia > Muridae > Meriones > Meriones unguiculatus. Next base: position 27,098,404 of record NC_083359.1, on the reverse strand, counting down.
ATTCATATGTATATATATATATGAATAAATACATTTTATCTGAATATATACTTCATTGTCTATAAAATGGCTGCTTCATTCATAATTACAAAATCATTTTCAGATGCTTCCTTCTGAACTTTAGGAACTACTTTATCCTGACCGTAGAGGCATTACAGTTGAGGCTGCTGTATCACATATGCCCCAGTAGGAGAGAGGCTATGTCTATGCTCGTTGTTCTGACCTGTAAACAACTAAATGATTTTAGCTTACCATTCCCTGAAAAAAGCGAGCCCGTCTGGCACGGAATGGCCTAAACAGGTATCTAGCATAAGATGACCACGAGTCCAAAGCCACACGGTCCTGGGAGGGCAGGCCACACCCGAGATGAACTCTGCCTTGTGCCATAATGCACAAGCAGGGCATAGTACCCCTGAGATCACTCCTGAGGTGATCCCAGACATCAGAGACCTGGGGTGCCACTGAGAGGAGCAGGTAAGGGGTGCAGAAACGAAAGAGAAAGAAACATAGAAGGATGTACACAATGAAGAGAGGCAGAACTGGGGACTTGAGGACTGTGAGGAAAAGCCTGATGTGAGTAGTCAGTGATGACACCTGGGGCCACCATGGGGTCCTGGCCAGTGCTCTTCCTGCTTGAGGGGGTTGTGGAAGAGCTGGCAGTCTGACCAGCTCAGGCCTAGATTCACAGATTTAGGTTGGCCCAACCCAACAGCTACCTAATTAATGAATTGTTGGAGTACATGAAGGCTATAGACCCAAATCTAAAGGATCTCCATGACACGAGATAACAATAGGATGTCTGAGCAGAGTCCCAGTGAAGTTCCAGTAATAATAGAGTAGCAAAAGCCAGAGGCCTCATACCAGACTAATGATTCCTTGCAATGGACATTTCCAAGGAAAGAAGTGTGGACAAAAAGGGAAATTATGTGACATACTACAGCTTCCACAAGGAGATTTTTTTTCCCTCTGTTTTGGGGAAGATTGCAAGGATGGAAGGAGGATATGAAAAGAGGAGAGATAAGTGGGATTGGGTGCCTGATGTGAAATTCAAAAATAACGTATAAAAGTATATAAAAGTTAAAAAAGTATATATATATATATATATATATATATATAACTACTTTATACTTTTTATTTAACTGAATCTCTATATTCAACATCTATCCATGGTGTGACATGAGTTTTTTTTTTCAAACACAAATATCTAATAATTCAGTCACAGTGTATCAAACAAAACTCAATAATTTCTCTGATAAATTCCTTTTGCAAGATTGCCATAAGTTTGTTGTTTGACAATGCATAGGTTTATTTTTGAAATCTTTATTTTATCTATTATTTCTTTAATTTTTAAAAATAGTATAACTTTATGTCAAATGTTAGACTATCTTTGATTATTATTGCTTTATTTTAATCTTAAATATTTTTGTGTTAATTCTACATATTTTCTTTTTTATTAAGTTTTTATTTTTTATATTAATTACAGTTTATTCACTTTGTATCCCAGCTGTAGCCCCTCCCTTATCCTCTTTCAATCTGACCCTTCCTCCCTTATCTCCTCCCATTCTCCTCTCCAAGTTCACTGAAAGGGGAGGTCCTCCTCCCCTTCTATCTGACCCTAGCTTCTCAGGGCTCATCAGGACTGGCTGTATTGTCTTCCTCTGTGGCCTGGTAAGGCTACTCCCCCTTCAGGGGAAGGCCATCAAAGAGCCAGCCACTGAGTTCATGTTAGAGACAGTCCTTGTTCCCTTTACAAGGGAACCCACTTGGATACTGAGCTGCCATAGACTACATCTGAGCAGGAGTTCTAGGTTATATCCATGAATGGTCCTTGGTTAGAGTATCAGTCTCAGAAAAGACCCCTGTGCCCAGATATTTTAGTTCTGTTGCTCTCCTTGAGGAACTCCTGTCCTTTCCATGTCTTACTATCTCCCACTTCAATTATTTACTGTCTTTGTTATTTTAATTAGCAATGTTTTCTTGTTTTCAATATATGATAGTTCACTGACTATACATATAAAAACAATTTATCTCATTGTCTAATTTATCTTTTGAATGTTGTGTAATAGAAACAACTGACTAATTTCAGATACAACTAAAGATAATTTTCCAAGTTGGTGCTTCTTATTTCTTTCCATGTCTGCCCTTCACTCTCTTATCCATTCAGTAGAGTTAGAATGTTTCTAATAGAAGTATGAAGAATAGACATCTTTTTTTGGTACCTGTTCTTCAGGGCATTAGTCTCTCACTCTAGCAAATGAAGCTTACCCTGAGGGTTTTGTATATGTCCTTCATCAGGCTGAGGAAACTCTCTTGGACTTCTCATTTTGCCCCAAGTATCAGAAATAAAAGTTGGAATCCATTAAGTGCTTTTTCTCTGTCTACTGAGGCTGCTGTCAAAATTTGTATTATATTATAAATTTTTATTTTATTTATATATTTTATTTTTATTTTATTTTATACTGAATTATTTCAATTGATTTGTGCATTATGCATACCTTGTGCTCCTAGAACAAACTGTTGTCAGTCACAATGTATTATACTTCGATAATATTAGATTCACTTTTCTAAGATTCACTAGAGTGTTAGTTAGCATGTATATTTTTAGTGATATTATAGTATAGATTTCTTAAGCTGTAGACTCTTGGTTTTAGTTCCTAGTCAGATTGAATTGGGTAGCATTCTTTCCTCTCAAATTTTCTGTGTGATATGATGATGAATGGATGTTATTTCTCTCTAAAATGTTTGGCTAAATTCACCAATGAAGCTGTATTGTCTTGTAGTTTTATTATGGGAAATTTTAAACTTCAGATTCTATTTCTCTAACTAGTACAGTATCTTTATGAGTTAGTGCAGTGTCTTTTTGAATAATCTTTGTTAGCTTGTATCTTTACAAAATTAATAGAAAATATATCCATAGCACATTCTTATTTCATTACTATCTTTAGATGCTGTGGGGGGGAGGACAATGTTGGAAGATGATATGACAAGAAAACTTAAAATACTATGACAGAGATATTCAGAAGTATACTCTGTAGCATTTAGTAATGTTTGATTATTTTAGCCCATGAAGTATTTGCATTTTGTAAGAGAAAACAGGACTTGAAAAGTTAGACCCGAAGATGGAAAATGTGTGGAGTGTCAGTGGAATTGAAGGAAGGGATATGCTTAAAATACATTATAAATTATTTCCTGTGTTTCCTTGAAAGTAGCTAGTTTTCTTGGGTTGTACTTTCCCTTCTAGTGTCTTCTGTAATGCTGGATTTGTGTCTAAGTATTGTTGAAATTTGTTTTTGTCATTGAATATCTTGTTTTCTCCGTCTATGAGGATTGAGAGTTTTGCTGGGTATAGTAGCCTGGGCTGACATCTGCGTTCTCTTAGGGTCTGCATGATATCCATCAAGGCCCTTCTGGCTTTCATAGTCTCTGTTGAAAAGTCAGGTGTGATTCTACTGGGTTTGCCATTATATGTTACTTGGCCTTTTTCTCTTGCAGCTTTTAGTATTTTGTTGTTGTTGTTGTTATTCTGTATACTTACACTTTTAATTAACATCACTACAGTAAAACAATAAATAACCAAGCACACGAACTTATGACCACAGCTAACATCAAAATCAAAGGCTCTAGCAGCCACTGGTCATTAATCTCTCTCAACATCAATGGACTCAATTCTCCAATAAAAAGACAGTGACTAATATACTGGATGCATAAACAAGACCCAGCAATCTGTTGCATACAAGAAACATACCTAAATCACGAAGATAGACATTACCTGAGGATAAAGGGATGGAAGACAGCTTTCCAAGCAAATGGACCCAAGAAGCAAGCAGAAGTAGCCATTCTAATATCTGATAAAATAGGCTTTCAACCAAAATTAATCAAAAGAGATGGAGAAGGACACTTCATACCCATCAAAGGAAAATTCCACCAGGAAGACATTACAATCCTGAACATCTATGCCCCAAATACAAGGGCACCCACATTTGTGAAAGAAACATTGATAAAACTTAAACCACATATAGATCCACACATTAATAGTGGGAAACTTCAACACCCCACTCTCAACAAAGAACAGGTCAACAAAACAAATTAAACAAAGAAACAATGTCTCTAACAGAGGTCATGGATCAAATGGACCTAACAAACCTCTACAGAACCTTACACCCAAATACAAAAGAATTTACCTTCATCTCAGCACCTTATGGAACCTTCTCCAAAATAGACCATATAGTGGGTCACAAAGCGAGCCTCAACAGATACAAGAAGATTGAAATAATCCCTTGTATCCTATCTGATCACCATGTAATAAAGCTGGACCTCAAAAACAACAGAAATAGCAAAAAGTCTACACAGACATGGAAATGGAACAACTTGCTACTAAATGACAGCTGGGTTAGGGAAGAAATAAAAAAGAAATTAAAGACTTCCTAGAATTCAATGATAATGAAGGTACAACATACCCAAACTTATGGGACACAATGAAAGCAGTGCTAAGAGGAAAGTTCATAGCACTAAGTGCCTTCAAGAAGAAATTCAAGACAGTTCATTCAAGCAACTTAATGGCTCACCTGAAAACCCTAGAAAAAGAAGAAGAAGACACACCAAAGAGGAGTAGATGGCTGGAAATAATCAAACTAAGGGCTGAAATCAATAAATTAGAAACAAATAATTCAAAGAATCAATGAAACCAAGAGCTGGTTCTTTGAGAAAATCAACAAGATCAACAAACCCATAGCCAAACTAACTAAAAGTCAGAGAGACACCATCCAAATCAACAAAATCAGAAATGAAAAGGGGGTCATAACTACAGATACTGAGGAAATCCAAACAATCATTAGGACGTACTTCAAAAGTCTATATGCCACAAAATTTGAAAATCTAAATGAAATGGACAATTTTCTTAATCGATTCCACTTACTAAAACTGAATCAAGACCAGGTAAATCAATTAAATAGTCCTATATTCCCGAAGAAAATAGAAGCAGTGATTGAAAGTCTCCCATCCAAAAAAAGCACAGGACCAGATGGTTTCAGCACAGCATTCTACCAGACCTTCAAAGAAGAGCTAACTTCAGTTCTCTTCAAACTATTCCACAAAATAGAAACAGAAGGAACACTATGAAACTCATTTATTGAAGCCACAGTTACCTTTGTACCTAAACCTCACAAAGACCCAACAAAGAAAGAAAATTTCAGGTCAGTCTCCCTTATGGACATTGATGCAAATTACTTGCAAACCGAATATAAGATCACATAGAAAATATCATCCACTATGACCAAGTAGGCTTCATCCCAGGTATGCAGCAGTGGTTCAATATATGGAAATTCATCAATGTGATCTACCATATTAACAAACTGAAGGAAAAAAACCACATGATAATTTCCCAAGATGTTGAAAAGCATTTGACAAAATCCAACATCCATTCATGTTTAAAGTATTGGAGAGATCAGGGATACAAGGCACATATCTAAACATAGTAAAGACAATATACAGCAAGCCTAGAGCCAACATCAAACTAAGCAGAGAGAAACTTATAGCAATCCCACTGAAATCAGGGACAAGACAAGGCTGTCCACTCTCTCCATATCGCTTTAACATATTTCTGGGAGTCCTTGCTAGAGCAATAAAACAGTTAAAGGAGACCAAGGGGATACAAATTGGAAAGGAAGAAGTCAAATTATCACTATTTGCAGATGATATCATAGTATACCTAAATGACCCCAAAAATTCTACCAGGGAACTCCTACAGGTGATAAATACCTTCAGCAAAGTGGCCCAATACAAAATTAACTCAAAATAATCAGTAGCCCTCCTGTATACAAAAGACAAAAGGGCCAAGAAAGAAATTAGGGAAACAACACCCTTCACAATAGCCACAAAGGACATAAAGTACCTTGGTGTAACCCTAACCAAGCAAGTCAAAGACTTTAATGAAAAAAATTTCAAGTCTTTGAAGAAAGAATTAGAAGAAGATATCAGAAGATGGAAAGATCTCCCATGCTCATGGCTTGGCAGGATTAGCATAGTAAAAATGGCCACCTTACCAAAAGCAATTTACAGATTCAATGTAATTCCCATCAAATTACCAACACAATTCTTTACAGACCTGGAAAGAAAAATTCTCAACTTCATATGGAATAACAAGAAACCCAGAATTGCTAAAACAATCCTCTACAATAAAAGATCTTCTGGAGGAATCTCCATCCCTGATCTTAAGCTGTACTATAGAGCAACAGTTTTAAAAACTGCATGGTACTGTTAAGGAAATCATGAAATTTGCAGGTAAATGGTGGGACCTGGAAAGGATCATCCTGAGTGAGCTGTCCCAGAAGCAGAAAGACACATACGGTATATACTCACTCATATAACATAGGATATAACATATCCTATATGTTATTTAGGATATATAACATAGGATAAACCTACTAAAATCTGTACATCTAAAGAAACTAATCAAGAGAAGACGCTGACTAAAATGCTCAATCCCCATCCTGAAAGGTGAAGAGGAAGGACATCAGAAGAAGGAGAAAACAGGAAACAAACTAGGAACGTGCCACAGAGGGCCTCTGAAATGCTCTGCCCTGCAGACTATCAAAGCAGATGCTGAGACTTATGGCCAACTGTTGGGCAGAGTGCATGGAATCTTATGTAAGAAGTGGGAAATAGTAAAATCTGAAGAGGACAGGAACCTTACAAGGAGAGCAACAGAACAAGAAAATTTGAACACAGGGAACTTCCCAGAGACTCATACTCCAACCAAGGACTATTCATGTAGATAACCTAGAACCCCTGCACAGATGTAGCCCAGGGCAGTTCAGAGTCCAATTGGGTTACATAGTAATGGGAAGAGGGACTGCCTCTGACATAATCTGATTGGCCTGCTCTTTGATCACTTCCCCCTGAGTGGGGAGCAGCCTTACCAGGCCACAGAGGAAGACAATGTAGCCACTCCTGATGAGATTTGATAGACGAAGATAAGAAGGAAGGAGAGGAGGACCTTCCCTATCAGTGGACTTGGGTAGGGGCATGCCTTAAAAAGTGGGTGGAAGGGTGAGATAGGGAGGGGAGGATAGAAGGGCTTATGGGGGGATACAAAGTGAATAAAATGTAATTAATGAAAAATACATTATAAAAATTTATGAAATTCCCAAGGTGTACATTTAAAGTAAATTGCTAAAACAATGAGAAAAATTGTTTATTAGAGTCATTCCAGATACGAAGACTTCTAAGTAGAAATGTTATTGACAAGTAACATCTTTTTAACAGCTTGAAAGCACTCTACTTCGACAGCAAGTTGAATTTCTCCTATATATTGGGCATCAGTACTTCTGAACCCCTGAGAGCTTATTAGAAATGCTGAAAGTCAGTTAGTCCTTACTCGTAACTATCTGGACCATGATCTACATCTTGTACAGAACCATGGGTAAATGACATGGAGGCAGAACCAGCCTGGAGAGATTCTCAATCACACTGCATTGCACCAACCCTTTCACCTAGAATGGTGCAGATGAGAGAGGAAGTGACTGGTTGTAGAAATGCTCAAAATGTTTCCTCCCCCTTTCATGAGCATTAAGGAAAAGGTTCCTGTTCTTCACACTTATTACCTTCAAGGTTCTGTTTTAGCTTCTTTCGACTTGCCGGAGCAGGTGGGACTCCCGACATCTTGTCAGCCCTTGTAATTTTTGAACATCACCACAGCCATGGCTGTCAGCAGGATTTTTCCAAACAATTTGGCAGAGAGAAAAGCCACACAACCCCAGCAATGCTAATAATAAACTCTCCCTTTGGGATGCTCAGAAGCAAATGGGAAACAGTATCTAGCCATAACTAGATTAAAGAAGCTTTTTCTCATGAAGGTATTTCCTCCCTTTGTAATTTCTCCTTAATAATAACAAGCAGAGGATAGGTGAGGCTATTAATATAACTGATTTCTTTTAATGAAAGCCAGAATAAGCGTTTGGGCTTGAAAACCTACTCTTAGCCAGGCATCATTATCCCTGAATGAGAAAGGACCATTCTCTTAGTATATAATCAGCAGCATCTCACAGAGATCCACTCACCAGTGTCTAGCACTGTGCCCAGTCAGTAATGTGTGGTTGACTGATCTCTACATGAGGAGCAATGGGCTTCCTAATTAATATTAGTTTTTCTCCAACTAGACAAAACTATGTACAATGTCCAAAACTGCTAATCATCGTGCTTCTCAAAATGTTTCTTCCAGTAATATGATATAGTCTGGTTTCCACTGGCATGCCAAGGTGATTTCTTCTTTGGGTCCTTCTTTCGTGTGCTTCTACCTACATCTCTTCTCCCCCCTTCTAGACTGATATTTCTCCTTCCTTTGGGTTCAAGCCTAAGTGACTTTTTTAAAAGGACACATCCAAGGCCATTTGGCCTCTGCATTTAAAGCAGGTCTTCAAAGATACTTTTCTCACATTACTCTACTTCTTTCTATCCTAACATGAACATGACCAGTAATTATCTTTTTATATGTCAGCCCCCAGTTAAATAAATGTACCTAACTCAAAGGCCTTAGTATATAATCATTGTTCATAGACAGATGCATTAATTACACAAAGATATACACATTGGCTCAAAACAACAACAAAAAGCCATCTGCTTGTGAATTCTGAAAACTCCATTGATGTGATGTGAATTTCTTATGCATTGACCTGTTGTTCTTTGTAAGCTTGCTTCATGCTCACTTAGGATGTATGAAAACATTATAAGCAATTGAAATGAAACTATGTCTTTGGGGCTTTCTGGTTGTTTTATATCCTATTTGGAATGGTTCCCGGCACAAGAGAAGCCTTATATTAAGTTAGCTTTAATGGTTGCCATACTATCCCCCAATAAGCAAGCTCCCACCTTATAGGACTGCTCAGCCATTTTACGATTCAAGCATATCTGGCAAAAGAAGCCACATATATGTAAAATATTAAGATGTTTGATTTCTTTTCTTCTCCAAGCTTCTCTTCTTCCCAAGAATTAGGTAATGTTTCCTCTTGATAATAAGATTTGGGGAAAATAGTAAAAGATGTTTGTAAATGTTTGAGGTTTGGGCTAAGCGATTAAGAAAAGCCCATCCTGCCCCCTGAGAGCTTCCTTTCTGAACATTATTCTCAGCTCTAAATGTATATATATACATTGAGATATATATGTATATATATGTATATGTATACATATATACATACATATGAATGTATATATACATATGTGTAATACATATGTATGTATATATGTACATATACATATACATGTATTTTACATACATATATTTGTGTGTACATATATGTATATATGTATATATATGAGAAAGGAAGCCCACCATAAACATAGAACGTGAGAGATGTTTGCCATTGGAGGAGAGAGATAGTCGTGAATACATAAGCAAGACTATTCTATACTCTCAGGATGGTACAGAGGAAGTTAGAAGAAAATGGAATTTTGAAGATGTCTGAGGAGCAGTGTTTTGGTTTGTGTTGGTTTGTCAGGGAAGACCTTAAAATGAAGAGAGATGGTTAAGCCAAAATAACAACAACAAAAACCATCATGTTTTCTGTACATCTCCTTCCACCCTGGCATGTGAGGTCAGGGCCTGAAGAAAGGTGGATGCAAGAGCGTCAAGGGCAGAATGAGTCAGGCAAGAGGACTGGGAGGAATTTTACAACCTGACTGACTGAGTGTTTCCTTATTTATATAGACTTTAGTACGCATGGATAGATGCATGTTATTCCAGAGCATAGATCATATCATTTTTTTCCTGTTTTAACTTCAGCTTGGTCATAAGTTTAGCCATTATTGATGAACTGTGACAGAACAGAATTATCTATTACAATCAATTTTTATTATCAATCCCACAAACCAACTTTTAACAATATTGCAGTTTCAAGGGTATAATTTGCCAAAGCATGACAGCCTGTTCTCAGGATGGTAACTCTTTCATCCTCAAAGGGATTAGAATGAAAGAAAACATCAAGCCAGCCAGGGCAGATTGTCATGTCCTAAGCAATGTATCATCAACTTTTAATAGTCAGGATGCTAATTGTCATTAAGCTCAAACACAAATCTTCAGGCCAATGCTCCTGCAGTTGTTATTTAATTTCTGCCATAATACAGTGTTTATATTTTATATATTTGTAAAATTTATTTATATATCTAATCTTGGTATTTTTTAATTCCTTGGTTATATAACACCATAGTGGCATCATATGAGTTAACTTTTTAAAAAAGAGAGGTCTTAATATTTTATTCTTTCACCATTTATCCACACCATTCTTTGTACATCAGTCATAGAAAGAGGATTTCATTTGACCTGCTACCAACTTCTCTAGCCTGCTGAATATTGTTTACCTTTTCAAGCTTTCTTTGTTTTGATTATTTTGTTCATGAGTAAGTATGGAGGCAGTTATGCCAAGAGTATCTTTGAGTCAGAGCCTTGTAAGAAGGTGTCCCTGGCATAATAATTTGTGTCACAGCCTCCAGAGCTTAAGGAAGACCTTAAAGTAGGCCCAGATAAGGATAGCTCCCTAAAAATAGGAGGGGAAGTATGATCAAAACATTCCTGGGAACGCTTAGAAACACTGCTCTTGGGAGAAGGCATAAATGATCCATGAGATCATTTCCATTGATACAATATCTCCAAGTAGTACAAATAATAAATGCCCCATCATGTGACACATAGAGATCAAGGCCTAAAAAGTGGGAGATAGCACAACAGCAATTGCATCACTAGGCTCAGCTCTGCTGGATCTTTGTCAAGCAGCTGCGCTTATGACTTTCCCTGTTCCCTTTAGATATGGCTGTGCTATTTCCCCCTTGTTTTATTTGTTAACTTAAAGGACTGTAGATCTTGTTGTGTGCCATGTAGGGCCTTTCTCAGTTTTTGGATGATGACTGGAAGGGCAAGAATCAAAACCAGCACAACTCCCAGATTTACTCCTAAGTTGATGACAATAGATGAGAAGTCCTGTCTTGAGACAAATGAAGGGAGAGATTATAAGAATCTGAAGCTGAGTTGCACTCCAGCTGAGCTGAACTAGTGGCTGTAATTTGTTGATGTAAAGACTGTGTGTTTATAGCTAACTAAGAATTATTCCACAGGCCGTGGAGGTGGGACTGACCTGTGCCCAGATTACCTGAGAAGCATTGTATGGAAGTAGAGTAACACAAATCCAGTTACGTTATGAATGAAAAGGAAACAATCTAAATTTAATATTTTGAAACTTATTACCCACAAATAAGACTGCTTCTTCCAAAGCATTTATTCTATACTTTAAATTTTTAACTTTTTTTTTTTTTAATTTTTGAGTGATAAGTGCCAGGGACACATATTTTGAAAGGTGATTAATATGTTCTGTAGCATGAACCTGTTGAACTAGCACTATGGCAGAGGCTGTGATTAACCCTAAATTTACAATTAAGGCAGTAATTCTAATATAAGGGCAGCAATAAATCTTTTGGGTCTAGTAAGAGCATTGGAAATGGTATTAAATACCTGATTGCCTAGATTATAAAACCAAAGCTGGCTCAGATTTACAGATAATAAAACATATGAAGGTTGATTTACCAAAAGTCTTTCCTTTCCAAGAAGAATATAATTATTAATCATAAAAGAGGAACAACTTACAATAAAAAGTAAACTAGATTTAGAGATAGTTTAAGCTTTTCTTTCTTCCATCAGTATAGCATATGGAACTGAAACATATAAGCTTGTATTAATGTATAAAACCTGACACAGTCAAAATTGGCAGTTTCCTGGTGTTCTTTCCCTTAGTGTAGATGTTAAAGTGGCACCAACCTCGCAACAGCGGCTTCTGGGTCATGATCAGGAGAGTTGGTATCAACTCATGTTTCCTTGCAGTCAACCATCATTTCTTCATATCCTGGGGATGGAGATAGGTTTAGTCATTGGCTCAGTTGTTGAGAAGGCACTAAGGGAAGGCGCTCCATGAGGTCGATATAGGCAATTAGGCACCCAGATGTGGGAGTCAGCATTCTGTGGGAAAACATAAGCCTACCCTGAACTCGTAGTTAAACACACATCAGGTCAAACCCTTTTGACCTGATGTTAAACACACATCAAGTCAAACCCTTTTGACTTCCAAAGGGTTGAGACACATAGGTTGAGAAACTGCTACAAGTTCTTTGTCAGATTGTTTAAGGTCATTGTCTTATTGTATCATAAGATAGAATTTCTTTAGTCTCTAGTGTTCAGCTATCGCCCTAATTTTTAGAGTTTTATTTATCTATATCAAGATCATATACTCACAAAGACATTATAATAAAATATATAATAAACTTTTTTCCATTTTTAAAAATTTATTTATTTCTTATATTAATCACAGGTTATTTACTTTGTATCCCAGCTGTAGCCTCTTCCCTCCTTCCCTCCCAACCCCACCCCCCCTCCCTCATCTTCTCCCTGCCCCTTTCCAAATCCACTAATAGGGGAGGAACTCCGCCCCTTCCATCTGACACTAGTTTATCAAGTCTCTTCAGGCCAGGCTTCAATGTCTTCTTCTGTGGCCTAGCAAGGCTGCTCCTCCCTTGGGGGGTTGGGTGGAAGAGCATGCCGTTGAGTTCATGTCAGGAATAGTCCATGTTCACCTTATTAGGAAACCCATTTGGACACTGAGCTACCCTGGGCTATATCCGAGCAGGGGTTCTAGGTTTGGAGAAACAGTCTCATGAAAGACCCCTGTGCCCTGATATATTTGGTCCTTGTGGCTGGCGCTCCTGTACTCTTACTCAGGTCTTACTAACTCCCCCTTTTTTCATATGATTCCCTGCACTCTGTCGAAGGTTTGGTTATGACTCTTAATATCTGCTTTGATACACTGCTAGGTAGAGTCTTTCAGAGGCCCTCTGTGGTAAGCTCCTGTCCTGTTACTTGTTTTCTCCTACATCCAATGTCAATCCCATTTGTCTTTCTAAGCAAGGATTGGTCATCTTACCCCAAGTCCTCTTTCTTGTTTATTTTCTTTAGGCGTATAGATTTCAGTATATTTATCCTATCTTATAGGTCTATATAAGTGAGTATATACCATGTGTGTCTTTCTGCTTCTGGGATACCTCACTGAGGATGATTGATTCTAGGACCCACCATTTGCCTGGAAATTTCATTATTTCCTCTTTTTTAATTGCTGAGTAATATTCCATTGTGTAAAAGTACCACAAGTTCTGTATCAATTCCCCAACTGAGGGACATCTGGGTTGTTTCCAGGTTCTGGCTATTAGGAATAAAGCTGCTATAAACATGGCTAAGATAAAAAACTCAAGTGACAACACATGCTGGAGAGGCTGTGGAAAAAGGGGAACCCTCCTAATTGCTGGTGGGAATGTAAACTTGTACAACCACTTTCAAAATCAATCTGGTGCTTTCTCAGACAATTAGGAATAGTGCTTCTTCAAGATCCAGCTATACCACTCCTAGGCATATATCCAAAAGATGTTCAAGTACACAACAAGGACATTTGCTCTAATAAACTTTAAAATGCTCCATAACCTTATAAATTTAAACATTTTAAAAGCTGTTTTTAATATGTTCAGTTTTTAATGTTTTATAGACCATTAAAACCTTTTAAAGGAGTTTAAAATCTCTTGTGTGTTTTTGCAATATCAAAATAAATTACCTTTTTAAAGAGTGAAGACATAGAGCATAACCATAATTTTTAGAAGATAAAACCAAGTTTTAACAGTATAAACAATTTAGCATCTCTAAAATGAGTACCAAGTGTATAACTTTGGTGTTACAGAGTTTGGCTTCCAACAAGATATGTTCTTGAATTAGAATGCATAGGGCTACATCTTCAACAGCTCATTAAACAAGCTGGACCTCGGCATTTCTTCCTATTTTTTCTTCTCCTCCCTTCCCTCCACATGCCTATGAACCGGACTGTGACCTTGAAGGAATAGAGTCCACCTCTACATAGGAGTGACATGGAAAAACTGTAAGGTAACTTTTAGTAAAATATGTATAAGTAAAGAAACAACTAAGGCAACTTTGGGACCAGGCAGGCAGAACAATTGTTTGAAAGAAGACAGACTGTGTCCTTTGATCCTTATGAGCATACCAGTGTCAAAAAAAAAAAAAGAAAGAAAGAAAGAAAAAAGAAAAGAAAAAGACAAAGAAAAAAGGAAAAAAGTAAAGAAAAAAAAACAAAAAATAAGAAAGGAAGAAACTACATGTGTCTGTCCTTTTTACATCTGAGTAATAAAAGTCAGTTTTCTGTTAAATATGGGAAACGTAGTGTTATAGTTTAAAATACTAATCATATTGGCCTGGCTCAGCAGTTAAGAGCACTAGTTTTTCTTTTAAAAGGATCTAGGTTCAATTCCTAGCACACACAAAGTGGCTCATAACCGTTTGTAATTCCAGTTCTAGGGGATTCTATGCCCTATTCTGGCCTCCACGGGCACCAGGCATGCACATGTGAACAAACAGACATACATGCCGATGGGGCAGCTATACTGATAATGAATATAATGAAATAAAATTTCTAAAATACTGTATGATGAATATGCAAATTCTTTCCTGTAATAACCTTAATTCAATAGTCCAGTTTCAATGAAGGATCTTCCTGACTTATTCTAATTGTCTCCTTTATGGTTCTCCATCCTGTATAGTAACATAACTTGATTGTTTCTTTTTATTAACATAATGGTTAAATACAGTTTCTCTTATTTTGTAGAGACTTTAATGTTTATTTGTACTTTTCATATATTTATTTTCAGCTAAAGAATAGTTAAATACTATTAAGTTAACTGCTGTGTTCCTACCTCTGTGTGTTCCATTTCACATGGATATTTGCAGACCACAGCTACAAATATCATTCTAAAATAGCCTGGATTTATTTTCTTTATACCTCCTTTCATCTTCCTTCTATCTTATATTTATGAAGTATATGTTAACCCTTTACTCTTTGACTTTGATAGAATCTTTGACGTTATCAGTTGACAAGAATTTTGTAAACCTAACAGGAAGGAAAACAGTGTATATAAAATTTTTAGCACTTTATGATAAGATGGAAAAGTTCAGAATGAAACAAGATTTAAACCAATTAACAAACAGGATTCCTAGACCTGGTTTTCTTCTTAATATCTACCCATTTAATAAGTATTGCACATGTGACATCATGTGTCTCTCATGCATCGCAGATAGTGGCACTTAATCTACTATAGGGAGGTGCATTGGACGTAGGAGAAAACAAGTAACAGACAAGAGCCTACCGCAGAGGGCCCCTGAAAGACTTTATCTAGCAGTGTATCAAAGCAGATACTAAGACTCATAACCAAAACTTCGGCAGAGTTCAGGGAATCATATGAAAGAAGAGGGAGTTAGTATGACATGGAAAGGACAGGAGCTCCACAAGGACCAAATATATCTGGGCACAGGGGGTCTTTTGTGAGACTGACATTCCACCAAGGACCATGTATGGAGATAACCTAGAACCTCTGATCCGATGAAGCCTGTGGTAGCTCAGTAACCAATTGGTTTCCCATAGTAAGAGGAACGAGGACTATTTCTAACAGGAACTCAATGACAGGCTCTTTGACCTCCCCAACCCCCAAGGGAGGAGCAGTCCTGCTAGGCCACAGAGGAGGACTTTGCAGCCAGTCATGAAGATACCTGATAAAACAGGGTCAGATGAAAGGGGAGGAGGTCCTCCCCAATCAGTGGACTTGGAAAGGGGCATGGAGGAGATGAAGGAGGGAGGGAGGGTTTGGGAGGGAATTAGGTAGTGGGATACAGAGTTAATAAAATGTAACTAATAATAATAAAATTGGGGAAAAAAGAGTGAGTGAGACGAATCTGGATTGCGACAATGGTAGTGTCTGTCCTTTGATTTTAAAATCGTTGGTATTAATAAGAAAATCAACAAAATTACAAGAATGATAACAACCTGTGATATTGAGTGAAGGTAGAATATACAACAAGCCTCCTGCTAAGGGCTTTGTATGCACTTTCACATGTGCATCTTACTGTAACCTCATAGATATTTGCCAGTTGTCTCCAGAGTAGAAAGGAACAGTTTGACAAAACGCTGTGCAAGCTTTGGCCCTCCTTGGTCTAACTGACACATCTTTGCTAAGTCATATCTGGAGGTGAGAGTCCAGAGACTAGAAACACACAGCTGGTTTTCAGTAGGATTAAGCAATAGTTTTTGTGTAAGGAAGAGTATGGCATCAGGTACACTCCTCTCCTGGCCCTATACTGTCAAGTGTGAAACACAATTTGGCCTTCAAGAAAGAGGTGAATGGTTAACTCTAGTTATAAAAGACACTACTGAGTTTCGTTGGTGCCTTTTTTATTCAGAAATTAGTTTCTTTTTCTTTTTTTTTATCTGTCAAAAGAAAATTACTACATTTTCAATTGAAGAGACAGTCTTTGGAAATTTTCTTTTGATTTTAAGACAGTTAAAACACCATTTCTCAGTTTCATTGCCATTTTCACATTTTTTCTAAAACCACAAGTCCCTAATGAGACAAAGGGTCAGAGATTAGTTTACTTATTATTCTAAAAGTCTTGACAAGGGTTTGTTATTTTATTCATATCATCACGCCTGAATACCACTTCCATAAATTCACCGTTAATTGACCTAGGATATAGCCTGAGCAGGAGAAGTTTTTAAACATCTCCCAGAAAATTTCTTCTCAGCCTTATGAACTGAAAATCACTATATTATGCTGGGTGTCTTGAGAGGAAATAATAACATCACTGTACAAAAATACACACCTCATTTCTTTATTTAAAAATTATTTTCAACCATCTATTAAGGAAAATTGTCCTTTTCATTGAAATATATATAGGTAAAGTATGTGTAGAGGCTTCATTTTTATCAGGTTCTATATGCGTATTCAGCTCTTCAGGTTACAATGAAAAGGGGCAGTAGCTGATGGAGATAAAGAAATTATCTCATCCCCTAACAGTTCCACTCACTTTGCCCACTTAGGGAAGCATCTAGATCTAACCTGTCAAACTATTCATTGACCAGGACAAATATATGAGTTGGAAGATAATGGCTCAGTGGCTCAGCTGCCGCTCTACAGTCCTGAGATGAGATGTGATGGTTTAGATACATCTAAGGCCAATGTATGGTACTCTGGTTAGAAATCAACTCTGCCTTAAAACCATTCAAAGAACTAAGGTTTTTAACAGGGAAATGTGATAGTAGCTAAGTGGTTCCCAGTTCCTCTTCAGACACAGGAAGGCATGTCCCAACAGAAAGTTAATGCATGTTGATTCATTCATTTGTGTGACAGATATGTATAGATGATCTATAGTAAAGGGTAATCTTCAAGGCTAGAGAGAAACAGCAATAAACAAACCAAAACTGATTCTTGCTCTCAAGAAATTTCCTGCCCAATAACAAAAACGAATATAGAAAAAAAAGGACACATAGTTGACAAATGTTGAGGAATCAGACTGATAGTACATCTTATTAGTTCTACTTCAGTCAAAAGAGTTAGGAAGAGTCAGTCTGTGACAGAAACATTTATGCTAAAGTAGGAAGTGGAGGAAGGTTCAAGTGCACAGGTCTTACTGGAAGAACATGAATTTTATTAAGTTTTTTACTTGTGTGTTTTAATTTATTAACCTTACATCCTGATCACAGCCCTCCTCTCCTCTAAGATTCCCCTGACACACTCCTTCCCTCATTTCTCCCCTCTCCTTCTCCTCCAAGAAGGGGGAGGTACCTTATGGGTATAAACCCATCCTGGCACATTAAGTTAATGGAAGATTTTGCATATCTCCTCCCACTAAGATGACACAAGTGAGCCCAGTTAGGGGAACAGGATTAAAAGAGGGGCCTCAGAGTCAGAGAGGGCACCTGCTCCAGTTGCTGGGGGACTCACGTGAAGACCAAGCTGCACATCTGATACATATATGCAGGGGGCCTAGGACCAGTCCATGTATGCTCTTTGGTTGATGTTTATGTCTCTGTGAGACCCCATGGGCCCAGGTGTGTTGACTTTCTTTTGGAATATTGTAGAGTCTTTGACTCTTCCAGCTCTCTCATTTGTTCCCCCCAATTCCTTCATATGACTCCCCGAGCCTGATCTAATGGTTGGTTATGGGTCTCTGCGTCTATTTCCTTCACATGCTGGGTGAAGCCTCAGAGAGGACTTATGTTAGGCTCCTGTCTATAAGCATAGTAGAGTAACATTAATATTGTCAGGGATTGGTTCTCTCCCGTGAGATGGACCTCAAGTAGAGCTAGTCATTGGTTGGTCATTAACTTAATCTTTGTCTCTGCACATCTTGTAGGCAGGACAAAATTTGAGCTGAAGGTTTTGTGGGTAGGTTGTTATCCTTACCCCTCCACTGGAAGTCATGGCTAGTTACAGAAGGTGTCTACTTCAGGCTCCATATCCCCCGCTGATAGGAGTCTCAACTAGCGTGGCCCCTACAGAGCTTGAAGTCTCCCCATGCCAGGTCTCTGACACATCCCAGAGATGACTCCAACCTCTGATTTCTGTTCTATAACACAGCCTTTACTCCCCTGCTCTCCCTACTCCTAATTCCCACACCTACTCTTCTTCCCATCCCCTCTTCTACGTAATTCCCTTCCTCTACCTTCAATGCCTATTCTTATTTCCCCATCTGAGTGAGACTGAAGCATCCTCCTATCTGCCCTCCTTGTTACTTAGCTTTTTTAGGATCTGTGGATTGTAGCATGGTTATCCTATACTTTATGACTAATATCCTCTTATAAGGGAGTATATACCATGCATGTCTTTCTGGGTCTGGGTTATCTCTCTCAGGATGATCTTTTCTAGTTCTATCCATTTGCTTGAAAATTACATGATGTTATTTTTTTTTAATAGCTGAGTAGTATTCTATTGTATAAATGTACCACATTTTCTTCAGTTGAGGGACAACTAGTTTCTGGCTATTACAAATAAAGCTGCTATGAACATGACTGAGCAAGTGTCCTTGTGGTATGGTGGAGCATCTTTGGGGTATATTTACGTAGGAGTATAGCTGAGATACAGCTATTCATAATTTTCTGAGAAAACACCAGATTGATTTGCACAGAGTTTGGACAAGTTTGCACTCCCACCAACAATGAAGGAGTGTTCCCCTTGGTCCATAGCCACAACACATGTGATGTCACTTGAAGTTTTGATCTTAACCGTTCTGACATGTGGAAGATGGAATCTCAGGGTCATTTTGATTTGCATTTCCCAGATGACTAAGATATTGAGCATTTCTTTAAGTTCTTCTTGGCCATTGGAGGTTCCTCTTTTGAGAAATCTCTGCTTTACTCTGTCCTCATTTTTATTTTATTTTATTTATTTTTTTATTTTATTATTTTTTTATCAGTTACATTTTATTAACTCTGTATCCCAGCCCTGTCCCGATCCCTCATTCCCTCCCAGTCCCTCCCTCCCTCCCTCATCTCCACCGTGCCCCTTTCCAAGTCCACTGATAGGGGGGACCTCCTCCCCATTCATCTGATCCTGTTTTATCAGGTATCTTCAGGACTGGCTGCAAAGCCCTCCTCTGTGGCCTAACAGGACTGCTCCTCCCTTGGGGGTGGGGTGGCCAAAGAGCCAGTCATTGGGCTCCTGTTAGAAATAGTCCTTGTTCCCCTCACTTTGGGAAACCAATTGGTTACTGAGCTACCACAGGCTACATCTGAGCGGAGGTTCTAGGTTATATCCATACATGGTCCTTGGTTGAATGTTAGTCTCAGAAAAGACCCTGTGCCCAGATATATTTGGTCCTTGTGGAGCTCCTATCCTTTCCCCATCAGACTAACTCCCCTTTTTTCTTATGATTCCCTGTACTCTGCCAAAGGTTTGGTCATGAGTCTTTGCTTTGAAAACACTGCTAGTTAGAGTCTTTCAGATGCGCTCAGTAGACTCCTGTCATACATTCAATGCACATCCCATCTGTCTTTCTAAATGAGGATTGATCATTTTAACCCATGTCTGCTCAATTGATTATCTTTTTTAGGTGTATAGATTTCCATTATATTTATCATATCTTATAGGTCTATATAAGTGAGTATATCCCATGTTTGTCTTTCTCCTTCTGGGATATTTCACTCAGAATGATCTTTTCTAGATCCCACCATTTGCCTGCAAATTTCATGATTTCCTCCTTTTTGATTGCTGAGTAGTATTCCATTGTGTAAAAATACCACAATTTCTGTACCCATTCCTCCGTTGATGGACATCTGGGTTGTTTCCAGGTCTGGCTATTACAAATAAAGCTGCTATAAACATGGTTGAGCAAGTATCCCTTTTGTGTACTTGAACGAACTTTGGGTATATACCTAGCAGTGGTATAGCTGGGTCTTGAGGAAGCACTATTCCTAATTGTCTTAGAAAGCGCCAGATAGATTTCCAGAGTGGTTGTACAAGTTTACATTCCCACCAGCAGTGGAGGAGGGTTCCCCTTTCTCCACAACCTCTCCAGCATGTGTTATCGCTTGAGTTTTTCATCTTGGCCATTCTGATGGGTGTAAGGTGATATCTCAGGGTCATTTTGATTTGCATTTCCCTGATGGCTAATGAGGATGAACATTTCTTTAAGTGTTTTTCTGCCATTCGATATTCCTTTGTTGAGAATTCTCTGTTTAGCTCTGTTCCCCATTTTTTAATTGGATTACTTGGTTTGCTGCTTTTCAGCTTCTTTAGTTCTTTGTATATACTGGATATTAGTCCTCTGTCAGATAAAGGGTTAGTGAAGATTCTTTCCCAATCTGTAGGCAGTCGTTTTGTTTTGATGATGGTGTCCTTTGCTTTACAGAAACTTTTCAATTTCATGAGGTCCCATTTATTGATTGTTGCTCTTAGAGCCTGTGCTGTTGGTGTTCTGTTCAGGAAGTTGTCTCCTGTGCCAATGAGTTCTAGGTTGTTCCCCACTTTTTTTTCCAATTGATTTAGGGTATCTGGTTTTATGTTGAGGTCCTTGATCCACTTTGACTTTAGTTTTGTACAGGGTGATAAATATGGATCTATTTTCATTTTTCTGCATGTAGACATCTAGTTGGTCCAGCACCATTTGTTGAAGATGCTGTCTTTTTTCCATTGAATGGATTTGGCTTCTTTGTCAAATATCGAGTATTCATAGGTGTGTGGGTTTATTTCCGGGTCTTCTATGCTGTTCCATTGCTCCTCCTTTCTGTTTCTATGCCAATGCCATGCAGTTTTTATTACTGTTGCCCTGTAGTACAGATTGAGATCAGGGATGGAAATACCTCCAGATGATCTGTTGTTGTACAGGATCGTTTTGGAGATTCTGGGTTTTTTGTTTCTCCATATGAAGCTGAGAATCTTTTTTTCAAGGTCTGTAAAGAATTGAGTTGGTATTTTGATGGGAATTGCAGTGAATCTGTAGATTGCTTTTGGCAGAATGGCCATTTTCACAATGTTAATCCTACCAATCCATGAGCACGGGAGATCTTTCCATCTTCTGAGATCTTCTTCGATTTCTTTCTTCAGAGACTTGAAGTTTTTCTCAAACAGGTCTTTCACTTGCTTGCTTAGAGTCACACCAAGGTACTTTGTGTTATTAGTGGCTATTGTGAAGGGTGTTGTTTCCCTAATTTCTTTCTCAGCCTTTTTGTCTTTGGTATATAGGAGGGCTTCTGATTTTTTTGAGTTGATTTTGTATCCTGCCACTTTGCTGAAGGTGTTTATCAGCTGAAGGAGTTCTCTGGTTGAATTTTTGGGGTCGCTCATGTATACTATCATATCATCTGCAAATACTGACACTTTGACCTCTTCCTTTCCCGATTTGTATCCCCTTGATCTCCTTTAGTTGTCTTATTGCTCTGGCTAGGACTTCAAGTACTATGTTGAAAAGATATAGGGACAATGGACAGCCTTGTCTTGTCCCTGATTTCAGTGGGATTGATTTAAGTTTCTCTCTGTTGAGTTTGATGTTAGCTATAGGCTTGCTGTATATTGCCTTTACTATGTTTAGATATGTGCCTTGTATCCCTGATCTCTCCAATACTTTAAACATGAATGGGTGTTGGACTTTGTCAAATGCTTTTTCGGCATCTAAGGAGATGATCATGTGGTTTTTCTCCTTCAGTTTGTTTATGTAGTGGATTACATTGATGGATTTCCATATGTTGAACCACCCTTGCATGCCTGGGATGAAGCCTACTTGGTCATGGTGGATAATATCTTTGATATGTTCTTTGATTCAGTTTGCAAGTATTTTCTTAAGTATTTTTGCGTCAATGTTCATAAGAGAGATAGGCCTGAAGTTCTCTTTTTTTTTTTTTTGTTGGGTCTTTGTGTGGTTTAGGTATCAAGGTGACTGTGGCTTCATAGAATGAGTTTGGTAGTGTTCCTTCTGTTTCTATTTTGTGGAATAGCTTGAGGAGAATTGGAGTTAGCAATTCTTTGAAGGTCTTGTAGAATTCTGCACTGAAGCCATCTGGTCCAGGGCTTTTTTTTTTTTTTGGAGGGGAGACTGTTAATGACTGCTTCGATTTCCTTGGGAGATATAGGGCTATTCAGTCTTTCTACCTGATCTTGACTTAGTTTTGGTAGATGGAATCTTTCAAGAAAATTATCCATTTCATTTAGATTTTCAAATTTTGTGGTATATAGGCTTTTGTAGTATGACCTAATAATTGTTTGGATTTCCTCAGTGTCTGTGGTTATGTCCCCAGTTTCATTTCTGATTTTGCTGATCTGGTTAGTTTCTCTCTGCTTTTTAGTTAGTTTGGCTAAGGGTTTGTCTATCTTGTTGATTTTCTCAAAGAACCAGCTTTTTGTTTCATTGATTCTTTGGATAGTTTTATTTGTTTCTAGTTGATTGATTTCAGCCCTTAGTTTGATTATTTCCAGCTGTCTGCTCCTCTTGGGTGTATCTGCTTCTTTTTTTTCTAGGGTTTTCAGTTGGGCCATTAAGTTGTTTGTATGTGATGTTACGAATTTCTTCTTGCAGGCACTTAGTGCTATAAATTTTCCTCTGAGCACTGCTTTCAATGTGTCCCATAAATTTGGGTATGTTGTGCCTTCCTTTTCATTGAATTCTAGGAAGTCTTTAATTTCTTTCTTTATTTCTTCCTTAACCCAGCTGTCATTGAGTAGTAAGTTGTTCAGTTTCCATGTATATGTCGGCTTTTTGTTGTTTCTGTTGTTGTTGATGTCTAGCTTTAGTCCATGGTGGTCAGATAGTATACAAGGGATTATTTCAATCCTTTTGTATCTGTTGAGGCTTGCTTTGTGACTCACTATATGGTCTATTTTGGAAAAGGTTCCATGCGGTGCTGAAAAGAAGGTGTACTCTTTTGAGTTTGGGTGAAACGATCTGTAGACGTACGTCTATTAGGTCCATTTGATTTAGGGATTCTGTGAGTGCTTTTATTTCCCTATTTGGTGTCTGTCTAGTTGATCTGTCCCTTGAGAGTGGAGTGTTGAAGTCTCCAACTATTAAGGTATTAGGATAAATGTATGATTTAAGCTTTAATAATGTTTCATTTACGAATGTCGGTGCTCTTGTATTTGGGGCATAGATATTCAAGATTGTGATGTCCTCTTGGTGGATTTTTCCTTTGATGAGAATATAGTGGCCCTCCTTATCTTTTTTGATTAACTTGGGTTGAAAGTCTATTTTATTAGATATTAGGATGGCTACTCCAGCTTGTTTTCTGGAACCATTTGCTTGAAAAACAGTTTTCCAGCCCTTTACTCTGAGGTAGTGTTTATCTTTGTTGCATAGGTGTGTTTCTTGGATGCAACAGAATGTTGGATCCTGTTTCCTTAACCATTCTGTTAGCCTGTGTCTTTTTATTGGTGAGTTGAGTCCATTGATATTGATAGATAATAGTGACCAATGCATGTTAGTTCCTTTTGTAATGGAGTCAGTGATCTAACCCTGTTTCATTGCTTGTTTACTTTTCATTTTTGTTGGGATATTATCTCTATGCCCTGTTTTCTTGGGTGAATTTGTTTTCATTGGATTGGAGTTTTCCTTCTAGTATCTTCTGTAGGGATGGTTTGCTATGTAGATATTGTGTAAATTTAGTTTTGTCATGGAATATTTTGTTTTCTCCATCTATGTTGATTGAAAGCTTTGCAGGGTATAGTAGTCTGGGTTGACATTTGTGATCTCTTAGAGTCTCCATGATACTTGCCCAGGCCCTTCTGGCTTTCATAGTTTCTGATGAGAAGTCTGGTGTGATTCTACCTTCATATGTTACTTGGCCTTTTTCCCTTGCTGCTTTTAATATCTTTTCTTTGTTCTGTAGATTTAGTGTTTTGACTATGATGTGACGTGATGTGTTTCTTTTCTGGTCTAGTCTATTTGGAGTTCTGTAGGCCTCTTGTATATTTATGGACATCTCTTTCTTTAAGTTGGGAAAATTTTCTTCTATGATTTTCTTGAAAATATTTTCTGGACCTTGGAGTCTGGAGTCTTCTTTTTCATGAATTCCTATTATTCTTAGATTTTCTCTTTTCATAGCATCCTTGATTTCTTGGATAGTTTGTGATTGGAACTTTTCTGATTTTACTTTTTCTTTGAGAAAAGTATCCATTTCTGCAAGTGTGTCTTCAGCTCCAGAGATTCTCTCTTCCATCTCTTGTATTCTGTTGATGATGCTTACTTTTGTGGTTCCTGATCTTTTCTCCAAGTTCTCCAGCTCAAGGGTTTTCTCATTTTGTGTTTTCTTTATTGATTCTAATTCTGTTTTCATGCCTTGCACCATTTCTTTCATGTGTTTGAATTTGGATTCCTGTCTCTCTACGATGGCCTCTATTTCTTTTTTCATTTCCTTCTTATATGCCACTAATTTTTCCTCTACTTGTGTATCTATTTGTTTGGCTATGTTTGCCTGTGTTTCTTTAAGGATATTGTCTATTTCTTCTTTCTTTGCCTCTAATTGACTGGCCATCTCTTTGAAAGACTTGTTCATTTCCTCCTTATGAGCCTCAAATAATTGGGCAAGCATGGCTTTAAAATCATTTTCCTGTGCTTCTGCTGAATTGGAGTATCCATCGATTTGGGGGTTTGCTGGTGAAGTCATGATGTCCTGATTTATGTTGGAAGTGTTCTTTCGCCTACCCCTGGCCATTGGCTTATCTGAAACCTTCCCTGTTTGTTTTTGGATTCTGCAGATCAGACTGGTGCTGTCTCTCTCTGGTATCTGGAGAGTTCTTCAGGAACCTGAGCACTCTCAGCGTGTGCTGAGGACTAGCTGTACCTGTGGGAGGAAAGTACGCAGGCGCAAACGGGGCAAATGCAAGCATGTGTGTGTGTATGTGTGTGCGCGCGTGCGTGTGTGTGTGTGTGTGTGTGTGTGTGTGTGTGTGTCTGTGTGTGTGTGCATGGTCGTGTGTCTCGAGGGACAGAGTGATGGCTAATGTTGAACCCTTGAGTGTGTGGGAGGGGCTCTGCACTGTATATGTCGCAGACGCTAATGATGATCACAGCGCAATTTCTGGCATTAACTGCCTTAACTCCTCAATCAGGCCCACAGGGCAGGAACTTCAATGTCCCTAGTGCCCCTCTGTTTCCCAAAGTGGGTATGTGGGTGGGAGGGGGGTTCGATGCCTGGCTTCTGATTTAGAAGTCCCAAGATCTGGGGAACTGCAGTTTCTCAAGGGTGCACTCACTTACAGGCAGGTCTCTTGGCAGAGATCGTGGTATCCGGGGCTCTCTGCTCTCTGGTTTGGCCCTGCTTCTTTGATGTGCTCTGCCAGTTCTGTGCTGCTATCACTGCCAGGTTCTGAGGTCTTGCTGCAGCTGGAGATTTCAGAGTGGTCACTTCAGCAGGAATGGGGTAACCAGGCTCTCTGTTCTCTGGTTTGGCCCTGGTTAGTCTTAAACTGGAGGGCTGTGGTGCCCCGCCAGTTCAGTGCTGCTCCGCTGCCAAGTCCCGCTGTAACTGGAGACTGGGTCGCTAGTCCCAATGCTTTCTGGGAAGTCCTGGGGTCTCTTTGTTGTGCTCTTCAAGCTTGGGAGGCCCAGCTCCTGGTGTATCCAGGTTGTATGACGTTTCTGCCTGGTTTTGGTGAGTATATAGCGTATTCTCTGTCACTGTGGGATTGGGCAGGCCGTACCGTCAGTGATGGCGATCCTGCGGAGCTAGTATGGTATCTAGCAGATTCGCACCCTGGGAGGATGGTGCAGCGGCTGTGCGAATCTGGGACTCCGGGACACGTACTGCTGGCTTTTGTCTGCCGCTAAAGTGCTTGGGGCTCCGTCTCAGTGGCTGTATACCCCAGGCAGTTAGGTCTGTGCTGAGAAAGATGAGTCCACTGAGGAGGAAGGAGGTCTGGGGGAAGGGAGTGCCGCAAGAACAAAGGATCCTTTCTCTCCTTCCCCAAACAAGTCCCCGGGTGACCGGGTGACCGGGTGACCAGAGACCAAAGTTGTCACTTCCTGTGATGTTCCCTGTTGTTCAGAAAGCCTCACGGTGGTTTTCCTGGGTTAGGGGTCCTTCCATTCACCAACTCAGAAGTTCAGGTATCCCTCCGCTCAGAAACTGTGTGTGCTAGTTGCCATCTTGGCTCCGCCCCCGTCCTCATTTTTAATTGGATTGTTTGGTGTGTTGATGTGTAATTTCTTGACTTCTTTATATATTTTGATATTAGCATCTCAGTTGCTTTATCATATTTTCTTATTAATTCTCCTCACTATCCAAATTCACTTATCCATATTTGCCCCATGGTGTGCAGAATGAAAAGATAAAGAACACAGACTATTCTTGGGATCCTTACAATAAAGAGACAAGGTGTATGCAAAATATTGTTCAAATTAGCATGACACTCATAAGTGATAGAGTCACTTGCATTCCATGAAAGCTATTAATAGATTATCATTATCATACTATCATTATCATAATATACTATCATTTTAGTAGCTTTTCTATTGATTAAACAGTGAGTCAGCTTGATTAAAAGAGGGTAAAACTCCCCCGACAAATAATACAGGCTACAACTGACATGGGTGCTTTTGGGTTGATCCCTAAGAATGGAAAGGGTATGAGAAAAGAGAAGGGAAGGGCCTGACACATGAAGGAGCTGCAGAAGCAATGTCATTTTGAGCTGAGGTCAACAGTATAGAAACAGATATTGGTGGGGCTAAATGGCAGGTTAGTTACTAAATTCTAAAGCATTTTTTTTTATTAAAAGCTTTCAATTTCATATCTACATCTTAGTTTTGTCCACACTGTTACATTCTAGAAGTTTTTTAATGAAGTTGGCCCACAGTCTATGTGATTATAGTTGAATACAGAAACCAAAATAGGTCTGCCATAAATCTGTCAACAGAGGTTTCAAGGTGAAGACTTAGAGGCCAGATAAACCTCATATCGGGAACTGCAAAATCTTTTAGCAAGTTGCTTTGTCTTGCCAAACTTTAGTTGCATGAAATTGAGAGTCAGTAGGCCAGCAAATACTTACTGAGACCATCTGCTATTTCAGATGTTGTTTCGGGTGCTCAGGATAGAGCTGGAAATAAATAAATGACAAAACTGAATGCCATCTTAATAATGACAATATCTACAGGTACCAGCTTGGCTGGGCTATATCCTCAGACCATCTTATTTAAGTATTGCAATGCTTCTGTGAAGTTGTTTTAATGTGCCTTAACCTTTAACTTGATGGCAGGAGAGATGGCTTGTTGGTTAAGTACCCTGCTGTTCTTCCAAAGGATATTGGTTCAGTACCTGTACTAACATGGCAGTTCACAGCCATCTATAACTCCCATGCCAGGAGTTCTGACACCATCTTCTGATCTCTCTGGATATATATGTAAGAAAAATACATATGAAATGATTTTTAAAATCCTTAAAATAATTTACTGAGGTAAACCAGAGATTTCCTCACTGTGAGCCACAATTGCATATGGAATTGTATAATTCAACCTAATGGTTCACAAACAATATGGTAACAATAAGAGTTTTCTGAATGTACAATAACAAAAAAAAATAATTAAAGCTCAAGTACACGCTGAATCTGGTGTGTTTCTGCCAGTCTAACTCACATAACTTCACTGCAGCCTGGTTTCTGAATATACAACAGGCACATGTTTTAAAACTGCACATGTATTTTGCACTTACAAAAACATAATGACTTAATTATGGAAAATGTAACTTCTAATATAGTCTTCATCATGTAAATATATGAAGTATCAAATTTCTTAATTGGATTGTGTTAGCATATATGACTTTTAAATATTGTTTCTTGAGCTGTTGACCTGAGTTTCATTTTTTTTAAGTTAAATAAGTTTCACTTCAGATTAGAACAAAATTTCCCTAAAAAAATGGTCCTAAAATGTTTCTGCCATTTTATCCTATGATTAATTAAAGGAAGTTAATGATTAGGAAATGAAAATACTTATCAGTTTTAGAAAAAAATGAAGAAGAAACTCTATATCTTGCCATAGCAAAGAAAAGCCATATGGATAAACAAGCCAGGAAAGTGAGATCTATTCTTTGTATTCCTAAAATTTCAAACTTTGTCATCTTGGACACTGCCTATGCATATATACGCTCATATATGCAAATGAGCATATCCACAGCACACAAACAGTACTCAGGGTGTGAAATGGGTCATACTGAAAGAATCATGGTGCTCTGAAACTTTGAAAATGCAGAGACCTGGCATTCCCTAGAAGGGAGCCAAAGCAAGGGGAGAAAGGTTGGTGCCATTATAGGACAATTGACTAAATTTTCACACCTCACTTCTGAGGCTTGTGGGAGTTGGTAAGGATGAAGAAGCCTTGGAATGCCTGAAGGTACTGAAAAACAAGTAGAAATGGGACCCTATGTGTAATGATATTCTCAATTCCTGCTTAACACTACATACTTCCATGTCTCCCCATTCTCTCTCCACATACAACTATATAGAACTTAGCAAAGATTTTCAATGAAAGTATACACAAGTGATTGTATTAATAAATAAATGCACTGAAGAGCGATCTCCATTAGAGAAAATTTCAGGTCCCACAGTGAAAGTTCTAACTGTTTTCATGTAGAAATATTTGGAACACAACATGAAAGAATAAAGACCAAAAATGATCATAATGAATGTAGAAGTCTATGTTGCCTCTAAATAAACAAGATCAATTGTGGAGAAAAATCAATATGGTCAGAGTGTACAAAGCATTAAATTTAATGGCTTTCATTTTATGTATACATTCTATTTCAAAAACTAGAAGAGTTTTGTAAGCAAGCCAATTGCCGTCTTTGCTATGTTGTATCCATCTCTCTCACATTGCAGCTGTTATTCTCGAACCTGCCACATTCTTAGCCATGCAGAGCCAGAAGAAAAGTAGTGATATCTCATGACTCCACAAAACAGGCTTGATCTTTTAGTGGTGAGTTGATAGTTTTTGAAAAAAAAAGTATCATTTATAATCTCTTGATTTCATTGTTATGAATCACCTTTTCAGTTCATCTTTTCTATCACCTTTTCTGTCATCTAAGCACTGAGTACTACTCTAGGCATTGATAACACAGAGAAGGGCAAGACAGATACCTGCTTCTTTAGAGATTGTAATTATAATATATGAACCATTAAAGTACAAATAAATAATTGAGATTATTTCATAAAGTAATGATTCTAAAAATGGCAAAGATAAAATAACATGCTAGAAGAGTATTGTCTAACAAGTGAGTGCCCTTACATGTATAACACGTGTGTTAGCAGATTGGGGGAAGTTTCAGGAAGAACTTAGCTCTCCAGTTCTAAATAATAAGAAACCAACCATGGGGAAAGTTGTGGGAGAACATTGGCAACAGATAAGACTATAACAGAAATGGTGTGGGTCAGAAATAAACTTGCACAAAATACATTGTTGAAACAAAAGGCCAATGAGCTGGAACATATAAAAACATTAAGAGCATTGTGAACTTAAATGAGTGATATAAGAAAGGGCCAGGCCTCAGATCTCTGTATAAACATAAAAATTAAAACTATGTTTTATCCAGAGTGCCTGTGGGAGCCATTGTGGTGTATTAAATAGTCTGAACATACCTTGCTTCAATCTTATAAGAGCTTATTGGGTCTTCAGTGTGCGGAATGAGTAAATCAATAAATGCTTGCCTTAATAACTGCTTCATTAAAACCAATGTGCATTTCAAATGGCAATTTCAAAACTAAAATTCACCCATTCAACACATAATTACTGATCGCTCCACTCTATGAACTGGAGATACAATGGACAGAAGGTGTTACTTCTGATAACAAGGATCTCAAAGGACAACAAGAAGTATAGTCACTGAGCAGACAGCCAACCCAAGTACCAGCTTCATGTCTGCAATGCCAGAACTATGGGAGCCAAAGCAGGAAGATCACAGGTTGAGGCCAAGTCACACAGAACCCCAGTTTCAACTCTGCTCAGATAAAATGCAGATGCAACTCATTTTCCAGCTGGTTGAATTTAGCTTGGACAAGAAAAAAAAATGGAGTCCATGACTTCTTTGATGAACAAAATTCAGCTATGCCAGCAAATCTGCCAATTAGCAGAACATTTTATATTCTTCAGACATTCCTCAGTTGCAACAGAGTAAAACCTTAATCAAACTAGCAAAAAGTGTAAGGGGGATCTTTGGTCCAAGACTCCAGATCTGAGCAGGGTGGTCAGCCTCAGCCATCACCAACTTAAAGACATGACAGGAAATGCAGCAAAGCCCTGAGCCAGGAAGTTAGGGTTATTATTATTTTTTTTTGAAGTGGAAGATAGGAGGAGCTACATGTCCAAGCCCCAGTATGTATTAATAAAATCTGCCTAAACCCTTTAGTGACCTTGAAAGGTTTAAAATCAGACAGATTCTTAAGAGTTCACTGGGAAATCACAGGTGGGAAGATGTAGAAGGAGCTACATAATTTCAGCCCTTGTCTACCATGAGGAAGACTGGGGAGTTTGTTTTTGTTTTTTCTGTTTTTGTTTTTGTTTTTTTTTTTTTTAACCTTATTTCAAACACCCAAGACTTCAAGGGAAGTGTACCTTTTCTTCTTTTTAAAAATATTTATTTGTTTTTTAAAAATTTATTTCATGGGTATTTTTTGTGCATGTATTTCTGTGTACTATGTATGTACAATGCCTATGTGTTAGAGAAGGATACTGAATCGCCTAGAACTGGAATTACAGATGGTTAATATGTCACTCTATAGGAGCTTGAAAGCAAACCCGGGTCCTCTCTCTGTAAGAGAAACCAGTGCTCTTAACCAATGAACTATCTCTTGAATCCAGAAATATTCTTCTAATGAAAGAACAAAGAGAAAGCATAATGGGGATATAGAAACAACAATCCCCCCCAAAAAAAAATCTAGACTATAAAGTATTTGAAATGATACATACGCAGGATAGAATGGACCTCAGATAGAGCAGCAGAAACTGCTATGACAAAAATTTAAATCATTCATCCTTTAACCAATATTACAAAAAAATTAAAAACTACATGGAGTTCTATAGGCTAGAATGAAATCAAGGTAAGAACAAAGAGAAACTTATGCCTAGAAGAAAAGAGAACACAGAATGCTGCAAAAGTTTACATTCCCACCAGCAGTGGAGGATAGTTCCCCTTTCTCCACATCCTCTCCAGCATGTGTTATCATGGGTGTAAGGTAAAAATCTCAAAGTTGTTTTGATTTGCATTTCCCTGATAATTAAGGAAGTTGAGCATTTCTTTAAGTGTTTCTCTGCCATTTGATATTCCTCTATTGAGAATTCTCTGTTTAGCTCTATACCCCATTTTTCATTGGATTACTTCGTTTGTTGCTGTTTAACTTCTTGAGTTCTTTAAATATACTGGATAGTAGATATACTGTCAGATATAGGGTTGGTGAAGATCCTTTCCCAATCTGTAGGCAGTCATTTTGTTTTGATGACAGTATACTTTGCTTTACAGAAGCTTTTCAGTTTCATGAGGTCCCACTTATTGATTGTTGCTCTTAGAGCCTGTGCTGTTGGTGTCCTGTTCAGGAAGTTGTCTCCTGTGCCAATGAGTTCAAGGCTCTTCCCCACTTTTTCTTCTAACAGGTTTGGTGTGTCTGGTTTTATATTGAAGTCTTTATTCCACCTGGACTTTAGTTTTATGCAGGGTGATAAGTATGGATCTATTTGCA
This sequence comes from Meriones unguiculatus, assembly GCF_030254825.1. Taxonomy (NCBI): domain Eukaryota; kingdom Metazoa; phylum Chordata; class Mammalia; order Rodentia; family Muridae; genus Meriones; species Meriones unguiculatus. The sequence goes on along the minus strand of NC_083359.1, from coordinate 27,066,349 downwards.
TTTTTCTACATGTAAACATCTGGTTAGACCAGCACCATTTGTTGAAGATGCTATCTTTTTTTCCATTGTATGGTTTTGGCAACAAAAATTAGCCAAGCACACAAACTTATTACCACAGCCAACATCAAAATCAAAGGCTCTAACAGCCACTGGCCATTAATCTCTCTCAACATCAATGACTCAATTCTCCAATAAAAAGACACAGACTAACAGAATGGATGCGTAAACAAGACCCAACAATCTGTTGCATACAAGAAACACACCTAAGGCACAAAGATAGACTTTACCTGAGGGTAAAGGGCTGGAAGACGACTTTCCAAGCAAATGGACCCAAGAAGCAAGCAGGAGTAGCCATTCTAATATCTGATAAAATAGACTTTCAACCAAAATTAATAAAAAAAAAAGATGGGGAAGGACACTTCTTACTCATCAAGGGAAAATTCCACCAAGAAGATATCACAATCCCAAACATCTATGCCCCAAATGCAAGGGCACCCACATTTGTGAAAGAAACATTAATAAAACTTAAACCACACATAGATCCCCACACATTAATAGTGGGAGACTTCAACACCCCACTCTCAACAAAGGACGGGTCAACAAAACAGAAATTAAACAAAGAAACAATGAGTCTAACAGAGGTCATGAATCGAATGGACCTAACAGACCTCTACAGAACCTTTCACCCAACCATAAAAGAATTTACCTTCTTCTCAGCACCTCATGGAACCTTCTCCAAAATAGGCCATATAGTTGGTCACAAAGCAAGTCTCAACAGATACAAAATGATTGAAATAATTCCATGTAACCTTTCTGACCACCATGAACTCAATGACAACAGAAATAACAAAAAGCCTAAACACACATGGAAACTGAACAACCTGATACTCAATGACAGCTGGGTCAGGGAAGAAATAAAGAAAGAAATTAAATACTTCCTAGAATTCAATGAAAATGAAGGCACAACATACCCAAACTTATGGGACACAATGAGAGCACTGCTAAGAGGAAAGTTCAGAGCACTACGTGCCTTCAAGAAGAAATTTGAAACATCTCATGCAAGCAACTTAATGGCTCACCTATAAGCCCTAGGGGAAAAAAAAAAAAAAACAAGAAGCAGACACACCAAAGAGGAGTAGATGGCTGGAAATAATCAAACTCAGGGCTGAAATCAATCAATTAGAAACAAATAAAACAATTCAAAGAATTCAATGAAACCAAGAGCTGGTTCTTTGAGAAAATCAACAAGATAGACAAACCCTTAGCCAAGCTAACTAAAAGGCAGAGAGACACTATCAAATCAACAAAATCAGAAATGAAAAGGGGGACATAACAACAGATACTGAGGAAATCCAAATAATCGTTAGGACTTCAAAAGTCTATATGCCACAAAATTTGAAAATCTAAATGAAATAGACAATTTTCTTAATTGATTCCACTTACCAAAGCTGAATGAAGGCCAGGTGAATCAATTAAATTTATTTAAAATGCAAAAGACTGTTCTGTGGGCTTATATTTCAACAAACCTACGTTATTTAGGTTTCTTAAACACTTCTACCTCCCTCCCGATTCACTGATCGGAGGTAGGGGAGAAAGAATTTATTAGGAAAATGGGGTTGTAGACTTTTTTAGAAGTAGTTCCTTGGGATGAGTCCATCCTTTGTTGTCTGGTTACCAGCAGTCCAGTCCAAATGCCAACACTAAACAGCAACATGAATCAGCATGATTCACCAGATTGGAACAAGTCAGAGAAAGCCAAAAGACTCAGTTGGATTGCCCCAAGAAATTCTCTGAAACATTTCTCTCTTTTAAGTGTCTAGCAAAGATGTCAATACAAAAAAAGTGTTCCTTTACTGTCTGTGGCTTCTACATATCTCCTTTCCTCAGAGTCCACCCATGGATGTTTTCAGCTGGTCAAAGTCATGCCCCTCACATGAGACAGCTTGAAGCAAAACATCATGTGCCCTCTCACAACACAGATTCCAGCAAAACATCACATGACTCAGCTGAGTCTTCAAAGAAACCAGAAACTTCCACTTCACTGTTCAATGAAAATAATAGCATCTATTATAGGGCTTGTTATTATATGACCATGTAAAAATATTGTATAACAACAATACAAAGACAAAAACCTGAAAAAACAGTGTTGTCATGCATTTTATATATATATATATGTATATATATATATACATATTTTACTAAATCTAAAGCTAATTAAGTTGGAAAAACTGCCTCAATAAGCTGAGGATAATGAATTATACATCTTAGCTCAGTCACTAAAATAGTGTTATGCTTTAAGCTAAAATGCCAAGAGAAATTAAAAGAAAGATATATGGCAACTTTTAAAAAGAAAAGAAGAAAATTGAAAAATTAAAAGGCACAAACCCCTTTGTTTTCGTGTTGCAAAATAGTGATTAAATTTAACTATAGTATTTGTTAAATTTTAATACACTAGTAACAACTTAAAGGATCATTCAATTAGATTTAATAAATTTCTTATTACATACTATATATTAATATTTGATTGTAACATAGCAAGTTTAAGTCTAAGAGGTCACAAAAAGAAGCATCTGGTATTCGGTAGAAAGCTGGAGTTATGTTCATACCATACAAATGTACTTAGTGGGAAAGTGGCACCATGGGCGATCAAAAAGGAGGACTTCATATGATCAATAAACAATTGATTAACATAATAAAACAACAATAAATATATACAAATCTAATAGAAACACTTTAAATATACAAGCAAAAAATACAAAGTTAAGAAGAGAAAATTGCCTGCTCACAATTGGAGATGTTGATGTTCTGAGCTTTTTCATATAACTGTCTTTCCAAATGAATATGGGCTTTTCACAAAGAGAGACCAACTGCTAGACTGAAATGATTTTAGTTGATTTCAACAAATTAAGCCTAACAAAGTATGTCTCTGATCAAATAAAATGAACTCAGAAAGCAATAAAAACATGTATACAAATCCCAGATGTATAGAAGTGAAACAAATCACATTTCTGAATATTACATGGCTTACAGGTAGAAGAAATAACTGGAAATGTTTTCCACCTGTAAAATAAAGAATACTGGGAGGGGTGATCAAGCATAAATAATAATGAGACACACTCATATGCATACTCTAAAATATGCAATTTGTATGATATTCTAGTTAAATTCATCATTGTATCAGTGAAAGACATGTTATTCAGCAGTTGGCAACTATTCAAAAATGTTAAGGTCACAAAAATAAATGTTTATAAATTGCTGTTCAGAGTAACAATAAAAAATAAAACAACAAAAATTGAAAAACATGGGCTAGTTGATACTGTATCAGTGTCAACTCTCTTGTTTTGATACTTATCCTATGGCTAGGACATGACAATAAAATTTGGAAAAGTTGAGTGAAAGACACATTTCAACTCTTTATATTCTGCTTCTTTAAAAAAATTTGAATATAATATTTTTGTTTTTTTATTCTAACATTTATACAACATATTTTGATCATGTTAACCCATCTATTCATCCTCTAATATTATCATTGCATACATGAGCTCACATTCAGTTGTGAATTCCTGCACAAGACCTGTACAAGACCAAACCAGTCAATACTCATCATGGAAAGAGGAGGAGCCCAACATCTCCATTCCTGGAGATGTTAAATTGTAATTTAAAATTTATTTTTAAATTAAAGGCGATGTTTTGAGAGAACTTATAACACAGTTTTAAACAGACTTCTTAAGATTTTCAAGTCAAAGCAAACCTAATAGAAACAAAAAAAGTTATGAGGCAGAAAATACAAAACCAATATACAAACTTGACAGATACAGCTCTCTAAAGTGTGTTATTTATATATTCATGAAATTAAGACGTAGAGGATTTCCAGGGTAGTTAATGAGTTCTGGTAATTTTGTCTCAGCTTCTGCTTTGTGTGTACGTGTTGAATGGTTACAGTTGTCCTCAGTGCAGACTCAAGCTCTGCACCTCCCTAATTCAATCAACACACTAGATCTAAACCTTTATCTTATACCCAGTGGATCCTGACTCTATGCAACAGATCATACAGCCAGTGTGGCATATCCTACTAACCCTAAAGTTTTGAAAGGACTAAAGCTAGCGTTCATATTCCTTACTGTGAATCCACGGAAATCTTGGCTGCTGGTCTCACTAGCCCATGTACCTGATCCTAACCATTTCCTAGATATTTAAGGCTACGTTCACCAGTAGAGGGATTATCTTGATTGCAATAAACTGGACATGGATCAAATGCCAGGAGGGCATCTGCCACTGTAAACAAAGTTTTTGTAAAATGACACCTGATCACATACCAGGTGTCTGCACTGAACCATAGAAAGGGTAAAGAAATGTCCCATGAGAGCTACAGAACCAAACATCCCAGGGCTCCCTAAGAGCAGGGTTAGACTGTCTATCTATTTTCAAAAGAGAGGTATTTAAAGCAGAACAGTAAAAATAGAGCTAAGAGCATTAGCAGTACATGAATTAAGCCACTTTTACCTGGTATTGTTCTGGGACAAGTTTAAAATAAATACACAGCTTGAAACTTTTGGACTATGAAATTAGTATCAATTCGTTCTTTCAAGCTTCTTCAAAGAAGGGTCCTTGTTAAATACTTCAGGGTATTCTGGATAGTACTTTGCACCAACATAGCACCCAGCAATAAGTCCTCTGAGACATAGATGAGGTTGTTATTTCTAATCCACAATTTACACTGTAAGTATTGCTGTGTGTGTATACAGTAATAGCCTCCTGTTGGTACTTCTGTCTTTAGTTTTCACAGAAGGATACTGGAAAAACTGAAGTTCAAACTCAACAGTTTCCATGAATTCTTTGTTCAAGAAATATTGCAGCATTCTGCTTTGGAGTTTGGCTTCTAAAAGCAAGCATAACAAACATATTCTGGAAAGAGGGGGAAAATGAGTATTTTAGACATCAGTGATGATTCATGATGCCCCTGTGACAACCACTCAACCCTGAGACTGCAGTGCAGAAGAAGCCGTGGGCAACAAGCAAACAAACAAGCAAGCTGCCTTGCCATAAAGTTTCACACTTGTGGAAAGTGAAATGGGAATCGCATGTAATTTCTAGGAGATACTGTTTCCCTAAATGTTTTAATATAATAATAATAATAATAATAATAATAATAAAAACTTTCCAAACACAGGGACCACACAAGCAGGCAGCAAATCAGTTTTATTTCACAGGCTGTAAATTATTAGTCACTGGCTTAGAAGTTTGCACAACAAAGTATTATTTTTGTCAGTTTTTACTACTATGTTTTTGTATGCATATTTATGAGTTGTATATGCATGTGTACATACAAACACATGAAACAATGAAGAGGTATCTAGTATATTAACAGAGGTAAAGAATTCAGCAAAATTTACATTTGGAAATTCAGATTCTATTTATCTTCCTACTATCACATCACTTTTAATTTTAAATCTCTGTTAACAATCACTTTTCCAATAAAGTTTAAGACTTTGCTGAACAACTTCATAAAATAAGAACAAAATAGGTGTTTATATTAGCTCAGCATGGACCCATAAATTCAAAATTGTCTACTTTATCTGAACATAGACAGAAATAAAGTAGTTGGTATAGTATAATGGAAATTCATTGACAGTAGCATAACATTTAAAACTGGTAATCGGGCTGAGGAGATAGCTCGGTCAATAAACAAGAACAATCACATGGAGTTTTATCCACAAGTTTCATGAAGAAAACAAAACAAGGCTTGGTGGCATGTTACAGGTATGAGAGATAAGATGATCCCTGAGGCCCAAATGGCTAACCAGGCTACTCAGTGAGAAAAAGGAAAAGGCAGGTAGCACCCAAAGAATAATGCCCAGAGATGCCCTCTTAGCTCTCGATGCACAGAGATGCACATACCCAAACACATATGCACACACACACACACACACACACACACGGAGAGAAATAGAAGCAAACCTTATGAAGTACTGCTGCAGGCTCACAAGGCTGTATTTAAAAAATTAAAAATCTTGATCACTTTAATAATAACAGCAATCAAGGTGATGTTTATTAAAATGCCTTATTGGTATATATTTATTTTATATGGTGATGAATTTAACAATATATTCATTCAAATATATCATATTCTTTGATCCATTCAAAATGAACTACTCTGCCTGGGCCACTTTCCAGTCCCACCAGCCTACTTTCTTTTTTCAGCCTCCTATCATTTTTTTATAAATATGTATATTCCTCGTAAATGCTGAATAAAACGTTATTACAAACAACCCCACCCCACATGCATACATACATACATATTTACATGCATACGTATTTTATTGATGGTCATTTTGGATCCATAACTGAGCTATTGTGAATAGGGCTGTAACAGCAGGCCTGCATACACAGGTGTCTCATAAAACAGTAGCTTAGAATCCTTTGGGTATATTCCCAGGAGTGGTGTCTTAATTATGATTTCTATTTCTGTGATAAAAACACTATGGCCAAAAGCACCTTGGGGGGAACTTACAACCCTCAGGTCACACTCCATCCCTGAGAGAAGTCGGGGTAGGGACTCAAAGCAGGGATCTAGAAGAAAGAACCAGAGCAGAGGCCATGCTACCTATGGCTTGCTCAGTACAGCATCTTCAACCTGCTTTCTTATATCATCCAATACCATCTGCCTAGAGATGTCACCACCCAACATGGGCTGGGCCCTCATATGTCAATCACTAATCAGGAAAATATTCAGTAAGTTGTTTTTTTTTTAATTCTTAATTGAGGATACATCTTTCTAAATGACTCTAGCTTATGTCGAGTTGACAAAAGAAAAAAGAAAGAGTAAAAACAGGATGAGTGGTACAGCTGCATCATATGGTAATCAAATTTCCACTTTTTAATGGAACTCCATATTGGTTTCCACATTGAACTAATTAACATTTCCATAAAAAGCGTGTGAAGCTTCTTTCTCCCCTACATCCAAGCATTGTTGTTTATTTATTTATTTATTTAATAAAAACTGTATGGTACTGGCATAGAAACAAAATGGTGGATCAATGGAATCGAATAGAAGACCCAGAAATAAACCCATATACCTAAGGTTAATTGATTTTTGACAAAGAAGCCAAAACCATACAATAGAAAAAAGAGAGTTTCATCAACAAATGATGCTGCTCTAAATGGATGTCTGCATGTAGAAAAATACAAATAGATCCATACTTATCGTCCTCCACAAAAATAAAGTCCAAATGGATGAAAGACCTCAACATAAAACCAGACACAATAAATCTGTTAGAAGAAAAAGTGTCGAATAGCCTGGAACTCATTGGCACTGGAGACAACTGCATAAACAACACCCACAGCACAGGCTCTAAGATCGATCGACAATCAATATATGGGACCTTATGAAACTGAAAAGGTTCTGTAAAGCAAAGGACACTGTCATCAGAACAAAACTGCAGCATACAGACTGGGAAAGGATTTTCACCAACCCTATATCTGACAGAGGGCACATATCCAGTATATATAAATAACTCAAGAAGTTAAGCAGGAACAAATCAAGTAATCCAATTAGAAAATGGAGTACAGGGCTAAACAGAGATTTCTCAATAGAGGAATATCAAATGGCAGAAAAACACTTGAAAAAAGCTCAATGTCCTTAGTCATCAGAAAAATGCAAATCAAAACGACCCTAAGATTTCACCTTACACTCATCAGAATGGCTAGGATCAAAAACTCAAGTGACAACACTTGCTGGAGAGGATGTGGAGAAAGAGGAACCCTCTTCCAGTGCTGGTGGGAATGTAAACTTATACAACCACTTTGGAAATCAATCTGGCACTTTCTCAGAAAATTAGGAATAGTGCTTCTTCAAGAATCAGCTATACCACTCCTAGGCCTATAGCCAAAGATGCTCAAGTATTCAACAGGGACATCTGCTCAACCATGTTTGTAGCAGCTTTATTTGTAATAGCCAGAAGCTGGAAACAGCCCAGATGCCCCTCAGTTGAGGAATGGCTACAGAAACTGTGGTACATCTACACAATGGAATATTGCTCAGCAATAAAAAACAAGAAAATCATGAAATTTGCAGGTAAATGATGGGAACTGGAAAAGGTCATCCTGAGTGAGGTATCTCAGAAGCAGCAAGACACACATGGTATATACTCACCCATAAGTGGATACTAGGCATATAATATAGGATAAACATAATAAAATCTATACTCCTAGAGAAGCTAAACAAGGAGGAGGACCCTCGAGAAATTACTCAATTCCTCAGAAAGCAAATGGAGTAGACAACGGAAGCAGGAGAAAACAGGGAACAGGACAGAGGCCTACAACAGAGGGCCTCTGAAAGACTGCCCAGCAGGATATCAAAGGAGATACTGAAACTCATAGTTAAACTTTAGGCAGAGTGCAGGAAACCTTATGGAAGAAGAGGGAGATAGAAAGACCTTGAGAGGACAGGAGCTCTACAAGGAGAGCAACAGAACCAAAAAATCTGGGCCCAGGGGCCTTTGCAAAGACTGATACTCCAACCAAGGATCATGCATGGAGATAACCTAGACCCCTTGCTCAGATGTAGCCCACGGCAGCTCCGTGTCCAAATGGGTACCCTAGCAAGGGTATCAGGGGCTGTCTATGACAATAAGCTCAGTGGTTGGCTCTTTGATCACCTCCCCCTGGTAGGAGTGCAGCTTACCAGGCCACAGAGGAAGACAAAGCAGCCAGTCCTGATGAGATATGTTTCCCTAATGCTGAAGAAGACAAAAGTTCTTTTCAACAAATCCAGTTTCCCCTTCTTACCTACATTCCCCCAGGCTTCTTCCCAAAGGTTTATTTATCTGCAATTCATGTATTTTAATATTAATGTGTGTGTGTGTGTGTGTGTGTGTGTGTGTGTGTGCCTGCCTAACATACAGGCATACAGGTAACTGTGAGCCACCTGACAATGGATTCTGGCAACAGAACTCAGGTACTCTGGAAGAGCAGAAATGGCGTTTATGTGCTAAACCTTCTCTTTAGCCCCAGTTCTTATTATTTAAACCTAAGATCTTTTTAAACTAAAAATTTGTAAATCCAAAGTTTCCTTAATTATATTTCAAAAGTAAGAAACTAGAATAAAGATGCATTGCCCTGGGCCTGGATACATGAAAGCATTTAGAATCATCAAGCACTCAAATAATGAGCATAGCTGAGGGCTACAAAGAGGGAAGATGTGAGAACAGGGTCAAAATATCCACGAGTGCAACACTGGAAGTCAATATGCTTATCATGCCTGGAGTGCCAAAACATATTGAATTCTCTAATCATATTGTGTGTGATGTTTCAATGTTTCAATAAGACAACAGCCCGTGAAAGTTAACTTCAATCAATAGAAACTGAAAAAAGGTCCAGCATTGATTCAGAAATAATTCTAACTCAGAATCCTTACTATAAATATATTGAAAGAATTTGATGCTTTAAGATACCATTTCAAAAAGGCAAGGGCATTATTATAAATTGGTAATGGTCAAAGAAATCCAGGTTCTTCTAGTATGTCACAAAGGGCCTCTCCTAATGAGAAGAGCTAAAATACTTTGTCTCAAGAAACAGATATCTGAGCCAAAAAACTTACTGAGATTAAGATTTATCTAGCAAAGAGAAATGGGAAAGGATTCTTGCACAAAGGGGGGGGGGGAAAGTAAGCCATGTGGACTGCACCTCACAAAACATGAGAGCCCAGTAAGAGCCAGATGCAGGCTCATATTGTAACAAGTTTGAATATTTTTCTAAAAGTCTGAGATATATTTATAGGGTTTAAGTAGGAAAGTGATCTCCTGGGATATGTTCCCAAATTGGATCACTCTGATGAGTTTGAACAAATTTATTTCAAGTTTCATTTTCTCAAGTATACGTACACCGAGGACCCTAGCAGCACAGATCTAGAGGGACCTGTATGCTGGTCGTCAACGTGGAAAAGGATGAGTATCCAAGACGCAAAACTATCAGTATGGCAAAGCTTTACGCAGTTGAATTATAGGTGGTTTGGAAAAACTTCAGGTAGGTGCATCTAGCCACAATTGAGTAAGATCCTACCAGATGACTCACGTGCTAAAACCCAATGACCATTCAGCCAAAATAAATACAGCAGCTACCTGAGGCATTGGAAAATGATCACAGAGGAGGCTTTGGTAAGTAGTACACATTCAGAGAAGAGGTGTAAGATTCAGAATAAATTGATATAATTCTAATATGTCACTATATATCATGTATCATTATAATTCAGATATAAGTCTATTATATCACTAGTCTCTTTCAATGATTTTAGCCTAGGGCTAATACACTATGTCTGACTTAGGTGTCAAGCATGCTGTTGAAAAAGATATACCATTGGCACTAGCTGAAAGATCTGGAGGTGCAAAGAGAATGGTAGAGCTTCAGAATCAAAAGAGAAAGGACTCCATGTTTCTTTGTATGTATGTCCCTGATTATCCTGAACCATCTGCGAGCAAATTCATAAGCACTCAGCTGAGGACAAAGTGTCAGAGGACATAAAAGGAATAAGCTAACCTGAAGAAAGATTAATAGAAATTATCTAATATTTCTACTAATAAATGTGAATAAATGAGATGAAGAATAACAAATAAATTTGACATTGCCTTGGGGACCTCAAATAACATCAAATGGCCTAATGTAATATATATAACATATATATTTCATATATATATGAAACCCTACAGTGAGAAGAGAACAATATTATGACAATGATTTTGTTAGGTAATGGTAAAATCTCCATATTTAACTTAAGAGAGATGCAAATATAAACAGTTAATAGGCATTAGGCAGAATACATACAAGGAAGCCTAGACTGAGTCTTCTATCACGTTCAAATTAAAAAAAAAAAAAGCCAAACATGAAAAAGAAATTTTGAAAGCAAGCAGAAAGACTGGAAAGGAATAATAGTGGATAGAAACTTGGATGCACAGACAACACTGAAAATAGTAAATATGAGAATAAACTCAAATGACTCTTTTGCATGTTTACTTTTTCTCATCTTTATAAATCATGTAACTACTAAAAGCAAACTTTATAACTTAAACCGTGACTCATGAAGTTCATAACATATATAAATATATTTATAACAACTCTACCATAATTTGAGGTGAGGATGAATATACACTGTTGCCAAATTTATATATATTTTAAGAGAAAGCACATGATCTCCAAATTTACTGGAAAATGTTAAATATGTATGCTTCTCCCCATTACAGTTTTATTTTTAATTACAGAGGGCTGCTATAGAGTCTAGTCAGTAAAGTGCATGCCATGCAAACATGAAAAGCCTAGTTCAAATCTCTAGCATTCACGTAAGAGTCATAATTGTTGCTGTACATCTGTAAGTGCAGTACTGGCTGTGCAGAGACAGGGAAATCCTAGGGGTTTATAGCCAGCAAGTGCAGCTAAAATGTTAATGAAAGACACTGTCTCAAAAACTGCTATGATGTGCAATAGAGGATGATAACAGGCTTCAGGGGCTCATCCACAGGCAAGTGCACATGCTCACATACTAATCATCTTTCCCTCCACATACCAAAATGTATAAGGAAGTATCTAAAAACATATGACCCTTTGGGAATTTATTAGGACATTTGAGCAATGAATAGATCTAACAGTTTACTGTAGCAGTTGTCAGAGTGCCATTTGATCGCCCCTTTTAAAAAGAGCTTGCCATTCTGTGGCAAGAAGTTCACGGATCTAGCCACTTCCAACTGCTCTCATCTTTTGGAGCCTCCCTGGGCACTGAACTGGAGCTGCTCTTCCTAAGCAACTCTCATTGACAAGCATGAATGGTGAAGACCTCGGAACCCAGACAATTTTAACACAGGGCCTCGCTAATGGCTAATACTTGGTCCACAGACACTTCACTGGGTTAGCTAAAGACTTTCCCTATCCTTACCAAAGCTGAATTCACTGCCTACCCAGCATGGCTGTTCTTCCTTTGATTTTTCATTCTTTCTATTAATTACTCTCCTGTGATAAAATGTTAGACAAAAGTGCAACTAAAGGGAGGAAGATTTATTTTGACGTTTGAGGCCACAGTTATTGTGCTCCCTATCCTGAGTATGTGGTGAAACAGAACAGTAAGGGAGAAGGATGACAAAGCAGAGAGGTGCAGCTCAAGACAACGGGGAAACAGAGAAAGCTGGACACTGGAGATCCATCATCTTCTTCCTTTTCATATTTGTATTCTATCTGGGACCCCAGTGCATGGGACAGGACAGCACCACCCATATTCAGAGTAGATCTTCACTTCTCTGGCAAACATTTCTGGAAACATCACTGTAAACACAACCAATCACAGATTTACTAGGTGATTCTAAATAGGGTCAAATTGACTAGGAAGATTAAGCGTTACACACTCAATAGAACTCTTGTACACAAAATTCTAAGTTAAGCTTCTGTTTCCAGAGGATCCAACCAACTCAGTTCATTCCACAGCTGGAATCTTGCCTATGTTTTTATTTTATTTATTTATTTTTTAATGGGTCATCTAGGAATCTCTTCAATTTCCTTGAACCGGGACAAAAGATGGAGTCTTATTTATCTCTGTCTGATGGTTGTGACAAGGGATATTTTGTCATGGTCTTAGTGCACACACCCTTCATCCAAGAAGCACAAGAAAGTACTTGAGGAGCCAAGCAGTCTACCTGCTATAACTGCCAACATAAACGTCACTTTTTCCATCATGGCTTTTCGTATCCAGTAGAGATATGAGCTAGTATTGAACAATAATAAAAATTCACAACAGGTATTTGCTCAAATAGACTTGGCACTTGGAATGCACCCAAGGTAGTTTTATCTATTGTCACAACACATCATTCATGGCAAAGAAGGGAATTTTATGCTCTTTTATTTCATTCCTATACTTAAAAAAAAGTATGTAACCATTATACAAGGGTGGAGGTGATGTGAATAACAATGTAAATGAAGCCAATTCTCTGAGGTGTTACAAGCACAAGAGAATATTGGAATCAAGAAAAGCCTTTCTTCACAACAAAGGGAAGGATAATTGAGAGAATAGAAACAGATAAAAAGCATTTTTCACCTTTTCAAAGGGATAATATTAGCCTAAAACATAGCCATCCATGTCATACATTTAAACTTTACTAATGAGAAAGTAGAAACATAGAAGACAGAGAGAAGTTGATTTGGATAAAAGAAGGAGCACAGGCCAAGAGTCATAAAAATGTTATCTAACAAAACTAAACAGTGCTTTAAACTTAGTATTAGAAAAACAAGCAACTGAGTTAAAAAAAAAATAAGCCAAACACTATAATAAACACACAACACAGAAAATATAGGTGACAAATAAGATAAAAAGAGTCTTAACACATCTCATCTCATGAAGAAGGTGCAAATCAAAGCAGCAGTGAGATAGCAATGCACGTCTGTTAAATGCCCCACTTCCTGTACCCAACAATACTAAATGCTGACAAGATATGGGGCTATCATTCGGGACTGGTAGGAATTCTGACAGAAATAAAGCACCATTCTTTGTCTTGCTTCAAAAAAACTGAAGATAATTCCCGAAGACCCATTAAAAATGAAAAATTAAAAAAACGAAATAAAGTTCTCAGCTTTGGAATGTATTGAATAATGGACCCTCTGGAAAGCAGAAATTGAACTTAAATGGAATTTTGAGGTGCTTATTTAAAAAAAAGAAGTTTGCCAGTTTATAGAGAAACAAAACATACACTTACCTTAGGATTTAGAAATCATGCTCATTGGTATTTATCCATAGAGTTGAAAATTGGTGTTTGTATACACAGAAACTGCACATGGATGCTTCTACCAGCTTTATTGACAGACAAAACTTGGAGGTAGCAAGATACTCCTCAGTGATGAAGTAGGAAGATCATTTTTTAGTTCAAGGATGCAGGGTGGAAACACTGTACCAAAATAAAAACAAATAGTTTTTGAACCAGAAAGTGAAGCTATTTTCTCTTGAGCTCACAGCAACCTTGATCTTCATTCCACTGTGCTTTCCAGTGAGAATGGAAAAACCAGAAGAAAAATGGAAGAAAAAAAAACAGCAAATATGCAGAAATAATGGATTAACTTTTATACAAAGTTCACTTCATGCCCAGCAGAGTAGGAATTCATATTGCTCTCTTTATGAAACTGTTGCGATTGTGTGTGTAAAATGTAGTAACAGCTAGTTACAGGTGCAGTAACTGAGTTCCAGGGAGACTCAAAGAAACATCCCATGCAAGCATATGACAGCAGAGTGGAAATATGGCAGCAGAGTGACAGGCAGCAGTCCTGCCACCAGAAAACCCAGGGAAGAGACGAGGGGCAGGCCAGAGCACCTCGGCACTCATTGATCCAGCTCAGTGACACATAACTTCAGTCTGGCAAGTAAATCTGGGAGGTGAGGTTTTATAGATAAGGAAAATGGAGGATGCTCGGAGGAGTCACCAAGAACAAACAAAGAGCTAGAAGAGAAGACAGGCCTCTGTCTTCCTCTCTTCCTGTGCTCCGTTCTCAGCTGAATGAAAGGCAGTTATGGGTAAATTGAGGTCTGCAACTACCCAAAAGAGAAGGATGAGGTATTTCTACTAAGACTAGAGTATTTGGCAATGTCTACTCTCATAATGCAACCTTGATCTTTGAAAAATACAAACTTTCTGAGGGCATAGAAAACAAATGTTTTGGGTGATATCCCCAGTACCTATCATGGTTCTGGCAGTGGGTAAATCACTCAGTACATACTTATTGAATAAGTGAATATATGGGGTAGAAGAAAAGAGTCATATCCTCAAATCTTTAATTAGAACAGAACTCACACTTCAGCAGAGAGAGCCTCACTTGAGATCTTTTATGTGTTCTAATGTAAACTATGCTTCTGCTTATGGATGCCTCTTGAATGCACTTTGGTTATGGCTCTCATACCTCACTTAGGACAGTGATTCTCAACTTCTGGGTCGTGACCCCTTCTGAGTCATATAAAAGATATCCAGCATATCAGATATTTACATTATGCTTTATATACAGTTATGAAGTAGCAGCAAAATAATTTCTTGGTTGGGGCTCACCACAGCACAAGGAACTGTATTGACTTAAGGTTTCTAACATGTTTTCTCTGAAAAGGTAATGTAATGCTCTTCTAATGTCCTGTGTCTTCTCTCAGGAAGCAACAGACTTTTTTGTCAAAAACCATCCCATTAGTTCTCAGAACAACCCTGACCCTTAGCGGCAGTCTTGCTTCCAAAAAAACAATGATGATTTCAAGGTTGGTGGATGTCTTTGACCTCCTGCCAGGTTAGAAGATGAAGGATTAAGAATTTGCCTTTCAGAGTTTAATTACACCAACGTGAGGTTATTAGCTTTCTTCAGCAAGCACATTGAAATGAGTTTAGTGTAACTCCTAGGGCTAGAAGAACATAGTATGGAATACCAAATCAAAGTTAACAAATAGTAAAAATAAAACACACTTTTTTTTTTCTTATTAGGAAAAAAAAAAAAAAAGAACAGTGAGAAAATCTAAGCCCTGTGGCAGAGCAAACATACTTTCCCTTCAGCTTGCCAGATGGGGATCTGAGGTCCCAGAGGGCAGGATGGAGACCCAGGGTGCTACCTCATCCTAATGAGGTTTGCCCTAGAATTGAAGGAGACAGATGGACCTGCAGCTTGGAAGCCCTTAGCAATCTCCCTGGGAACTGGCAAGCAAGGAGCGAATTCCCACCTTCAGTCTCTGTTTCTTTCTCTGCCCTCTCACTCCCAGCCCTACCTCTCTCTGTGTCTTCTTGTTTGGGGAACATTTGTGTTGCTTTAAGCCACAATTAATTCTCTTCCACATATTTTCTCCTGCTGCTTCCTGATCTTACAAGCTTCTCTACTCATCATTTCCATAATACCTTTCCTACCATATTACTGCCTGTTTCATCTCCATCTTGATTAATTCTAAACCTGGTACAAGTACTTCAAACAAGAGTCAAAGATGGCTTATTGAGAAGTGAGTACAGATACTGTTGGAACCTCTTATTTCTCTGTCTGCACTCGATTTAGAGTCTTCTGCTGGAGAAAAATGGGAATAAATGGCCATTTGAAGAAACGTAGGAATCCTCCTAGTAGAAGATAGCCCTAGGAAACTATGACTTTCAGTAAATGTGAGTGACCTCATCTCACAGTGAGATCTAAGCATGCTGGATGACTTCAGAGTTTCCACGTAGAGCATAATTCCCAGCCACCAGGCATTGAGCCAAATGTTTGTGGTATTCTGCCTTAGGGAACCACAAGCTAACTGGCGTTTTGTGAAGGAATGATCAAAATTTGAGAACCAATTCTCACAGTGAATTTTAAATACTCTTGCTCTCCTGTGGAGCTATTTCCCTCCAGACTTCCCCCAAAGCAGCCAGAGTACAAACAAACAAAAGTTATCATTGAAGAATGTAGAAAGCACCAGCTCTGTTAGATTCCAGTGTTTGAGAGACTGAATCAGGAGAATAAAATAAAACAAAACAAAAAATAATAAACTCAGAATTAATATGATGGTAAAATTGGAAAGGAAGCATAGGGATATGGGATCTGTTTCTGAGGAAAGCATCATTAACAAATGAAACATGTTAGAGTTCTGTGGGTTTCACAATGGGTGGTGACACAGGAGTGTTATTATATTTAGAAATACCCAAATGTCCAGTCAAAAAGGAGCACGCATGAGCCAGTGATGGAAATCCAGAATGAGCCCCAAGTTGTGAATTGATACAGGTCAATCTGACTGAAAATTAAAGAGCAGAGATTAAAATTGATCATACCAAAATCTTCACTTTAAACACAAACAGGATAGACAACAGAAGCAGTGGAAGAGAGGGAACAGGGTGGGAGCCTACCGTAGAGGGTTCTCTGAAAGGCACAACCCAATAGGGGATCAAAGCAAATGCTGAGACTCACAGCTAAACTTTGGGCAGAGTACAGGGAGTCTTATGGAAGAAGAGAGGTGTGGAGGGGGGATAGAAGGTCTCAGAGAGGACAGGAGCTTCACAAGGAGACCAACAAAGCTAAAAATTTGATCACCCTGGTGGAGTAGCCTTCCCAGGCCACAGAGGAAGAGGATCCAGGCAATCCTGATGAGACTTGATAAGCTAGGGTCAGATGGCAGGAGAGGAGAAGGGGACAGAGGGAAAGAGAAAGGGAGGGTGAGATCTGGAGGAGATGAGGGAGGGGGCTACATTTGGTATAAAAAATGAATAAATTCTAAAAAAATAAAATAAAAAGAAAGTCCTTATTTTTCTTAATTAAACTAAATTTTACTTAAAGCAGCTTCTATAACCCTGTGATATCTCCCTACATGTTCTCTTTCACCCTATGGGTTGTCCAGCCTTTCCCA
This sequence comes from Meriones unguiculatus, assembly GCF_030254825.1. Lineage (NCBI taxonomy): Eukaryota > Metazoa > Chordata > Mammalia > Rodentia > Muridae > Meriones > Meriones unguiculatus. The sequence goes on along the minus strand of NC_083359.1, from coordinate 27,048,999 downwards.
GATTTCTATTATACTCCCATGTTCATATACATTGGGGCATCTCACTTCTAGCTTATAGAGTTCCTCTCTTACTTCCCAGAATATGATTCCCCTTACTCATTTCAGGACCATTCACACCCCTTTCCCTCTTGGCTAGAAGGTCTTTGCATTTGCAGTGATTTCTCTGACCTTGCAGGTGAACTTAATCAGTTTTTACCCTCTCAGGAAACAACAGTCCCTTCTAATGCTGTGACTGCTGTTGGTTCTCTACCCCAGAGACATCAAGGACCTGTCCATCCTTGCTTTAACTTTATTCTCAAGAATTGGCATAGTACTTGGACTTTTATGACTATGAATGGATTCCATAAAAAACAAATGATAGATTTTAGAGTAAAATTCTGTCTGTGTGCAGAATTCTACCGGGTAAAATGTACCATGTTGAGCAGCCCTTGATTTTATAAGCAAAGGCAAGTAAGCTTGCTTCCTTACTGCCCCTCTAATCCAGTATGGCTTCCATTGACTGTTCTATGTTTCCTTTGCCCAGAACATTCTATATGGTCAACTAGTCCCTCTGTATCCCCACCTTCACAGGAAGAAATAAATCTCCACACAACAGAGATACTTTATACTTATTATTATGGTACCTATTATGATAAGTAGCCTAAGGACTTCAATGCTGTTCATGTATGCAGTTGAGAAGCAGTAGATACAGAGTGAACAGAGTGTAAAACAGACCCGACAGACATTCTTGTCTGAAACTCCATAGCATTCAGGAAAAAGATTCCCTTTCTCCTGTCCTTGGAAACCACCATTCTACCAACCTTCCATTTCTATAATTTGACTATGTTCAGTCCTTCATACAGGTGGAATCCTTCAGTATCATCAGGGTTGATTTCTTTCACTAAGAACAATATTCTACACTGTCTCTCATACTGTGGTAGGAAATGGGAACCCTTTCATTGTTTTTAAGGTCCACATACCAAAAAGGAAAAGAAGAGTGCAACATAATACATCTGGTTTACCAAATCGGGGGATATTTAGGGGATTATCTTGGTCCTTGACACTAGCAGGCTAGCTGTGTTAAGGCAGAATCATAACCAATAGGATGTACAGATTTGTAACTGGGACTTATTAGACTGATTTATAAAGTGAGCAATAGTCCCACAAGGGTTGTTCATGGGCCTATGAGCATGGAAACCAGCAGTAACTGCTAGTAACAGTCTAAGAAAGCAAGAAGGGAGGAGGGAAGAGGGATGAAGGAAGGGAGAGATAAAGAGAGAGAGAGAGAGGGAGAGGGAGAGAGAAAGAATATCAATAATGCAGGCCAAAGACCTGAAAGTCCCTGAGAGCTGCCAGTGGAAGAAATCTGAGCTCCAAGGCTAAAAGCCTGCAGTCTAGGGCTCACAGCAACAGTAGTGAGTAGATAAACTCGCTCACTTGCTCCAGCTCTGGTCTAGCTCTGGCTTTCCTCCTCTGCATCTTTATTACCCCAAGACCCACACCTTACAGGATGCCAGTGCCTGCATTCAGGTAAATACATCTCTTCGGGGGCACCTAGAGGTGAGCTCTACCAATTTTCCAATTTTCTAAGAATACCCCCTTATAGTTGTTTTAACAACCAAAGCTACCAGTTAGGAAGTGATTTTTATTTGGTCATGTCATTGATGATCTCCAAATGCCTATAACAGTGTATATAAAAAGAAAATCAGAAATTTATCAAAACTACAAGAGAAGAAAAGGGGAGAGATTTTGGTAAGCTGGAACTTTGGGTGTTATTTTTCTATCCTTCAGCACTAGAGTTTACTCCTTATGACTGATATAATTTTGCATCATTGTTCTTGAAAAATAGCTATATTTATTTTTTAATTTATTTTTTCATTTATTACAATTTATTTACTTTGTATCCCAACTGTAGCCCCTTCTTCATTCGCTCCCAATCCTACCCTCCCTCCCTCATCTCCTCCCATGCTCCTCTCCAAGTCTGCTGATAGGGGAGGTCCTACTCCCCTTCCATCTAACCCTAGCCATTCAGGTCTCATCAGGACTGACTGCACTGAATTACTCTGTGGCCTGGTAAGGCTGTGTCCCTCTTAGGGGGAGGTAATCAAAGAGCCAGCCACTAAGTTCTTGTCAGAGACAACCCCTGTTCCCCTTACTAGGGAACCCCTTAGACACTGAGCTGCCATGGGCTACATTTGTGCAGGGATTCTAGGTTATCTCCATGAATGATCCTTGGTTGGCTTAGCAGTCTCAGAAAAGACCCCTCTGCCCAGATTTTTTTTGGTTCTGTTGCTCTCCTTGTGGAGCTCCTGTGTTCTCTAGGCCTTTCTATCTCCCCCTTATTTCATAAGATTCCCTGTCCTCTGCCCAAAGTGTGGTTGTGACTCTCAGCATCATCCCGTGAATAAAGGAGGTGACTTGGAAAGCCATGGGAACTGATTATCCAGATTCTTCCTCACCACAAAGTTGGTGCAGGATATGGGTCTTTGGGATTTGTCTGGATTCTATAAACTATGATATTATCACCTTAGTAGGAAAATCATTAATTCCCTAAAATACATAAATAATAACCCTAGTAATATCAATAGTCTCTTAAGAGTAAAGGACTAAATGCAAGAGGGCTGTAAGGGGTGAAAAAGAGGATTATACAGATTCGAATTTTACACAGCAAGGAGGTAGTGTCTCCAAGGGAACTGAATTTCATCAATGATCTGCTCTAACTACTAGAATTCTATTCTCCTTAGAAGGCAAAAAGAAAGAAAGAAAGAAAGAAAGAAAGAAAGAAAGAAAGAAAGAAAGAAAAGGATTCTCTTTAATCCAATAATCTGTATAGTCTTTCAAATTTTCTCTTTAAAAAGAAAATTTCCCAATATTTTGAACCTTCCAAAATCTAAATAACAGATTTAAAAATAATCATAAAAGATGACATTTAAAAATAATCACAAGAGGGGTAGGGAATGGGGGGAAGTGGTGTGAGGGTTGGACTAGGAGGAGAGGAGGGAGGAGACTGCAATCAGGCTTGTAGTTTTTATTTATTAAATGAATAAATTGATGACAAAAGAATGCCAGGCACAGAGAATCAAAGAATAAGGATAATCATAGAACTTTATTTTATCTTCATCATGAATTTCTTAGTTATTAAATTCTGAAATCAAATTGTACTTTTGCTTATAAAGTATGAACAAGTGAGAGTGGCAGAAGAATCTGGCAGCCTCACAAAAGGAGCCTGATGACAAGCATTCTGGAACCATCCTGTGTAGTTATACTAGAGACCTTTGGCACTCTAAGAAATATATATATTTCTTATATATATTCTCACATCTTCAGCTGTTCTCACATCTTCAGCTTATAGGCACTTTCATAGCACATACATTTGTTCTGGAAAACACTAATATTTGAACAAGTAAGTGCCTCACTCACATTCTTAATTCTGTATACCAAGATTAAAAGCAATGCGAAACATTGCGTCTGAATCAGTTGCTGGGAGAACTGTGTTTTGTTTCTTAGCTCTAGAGACACATTCATCAAGAGTCATTGCATATTCTCCCCTGAAGATCCATGTGTTGTTAAGGGGCCTTCCATTCTTCCTTGGGGGGAGGGGGTCATCACTATGTCTACTTGGTTAATTCTTAACCTAGCTTAAATGACACTCTTTTACAGATGCCCTTTTAATTACTGAGGCTCACCTTCATCTCATTATACAATTAATTTCATTTTATTAGCCCCAAAGCCTACTTCATGAACCATAATATTTCACTAGTTTCTTACCTATAACCTGTTTCTATATATTAGTATACACCTAAGTTCTTATCTACATGTTTCTGAGAATTGCAATCTCTGATTAACACAAAATATTCATTCACTAAGTGTTATGGATGGATGGATGGACCAAGAATATGCTCTGTGCCACCAATATTTACACTATAAATGGTCAGTATATGCTCAGAAAATGTTGCATCCAACTACAGCACAAAGTTATAACAGGAAAAAAAAAACACACAAAAGTGTGATGTAACATCCCATGCTTCTCAGAAAACAAAGCATGGAGCTGATCACCAAAGAAAAAGTAGAATTGAGATAGATATAGCAACTTTTTAAAAGTTATTTAACCTCCAAATCTCTCAGGTTTTCTTTTTGTCCTTAGGGAGTGAGGCGAACCTGCCCCTCATTTATGGGAATGTTCTGGAGTCAGAGATAATACATAAAAGCATCTGAGTGCTAATTAGCTCTATCTGTCAGGGCACAGGAAGCCAGCAGGTCTGAGTGGCTGATTACAAGGTCTGTAGCTGAAAATACTTCTTGCCAACTGCCTGGAGGGGCTGATAAGGGAAATGACTACATTCTGTGAATTAACATATTCTAAGCAGGTCAGAAGTTCCCAGTTTATTAAAAAAAAAAGAAAGAAAGAAAGAAAAGAAAAGAAAAAAATAAACTGATAAAGATAGGGAAAAAAGTGAAAGAATGCCCATTTTCGTTGCCGTGCTTAAGTAATGAAGCTATAATTCTTGACAAGGATCATTGCCTTAGAGTTAGTAGTGGGTGGCAGCTGAGTATAATCTTTAAGAATAACTACTGCCAAAAATTAAGAACGTTATATACTGATACTCATTTCTTAATTGCCTTTGCATTTTGTTCTTCATACCTGAAACATAAATTCAACTCTGGTTCCCTCCTTTTTCCTTAGGCAGCCAAATACTTCTGCTGCTGCTCCTGCATCTGAGTCATTTCTCTATCACTAGTTTTTCTATGCATTATGCTTTATTAAATATATATATATATATATATATATATATATCACTAGACTAAATACAAAGAGAGGAAAAAGTAGACCCTGGGATCTAGGCCTTATCCTGTAGGTAAGTTTTCCATAACTTATTTAGTTGGAAGTTATTGAAGTCCAAACTGAAGTAGCATAAGGAGGTTGGCAGAGAAAGTCAGGCTTACATAATTGAAGCTCAGAGAAAGTGAAGGTTTAGAATGTACCATGCTCTAGGGCTTCTCAGTCACAGAAACCTCAGTCCTTTCTACACCTCCTCCATTTTGATCTAACCCAAACAACTAACTTGTTTACGGGTAAACATTCCTCTCTTAGTGATGCCTTATAATAGAAAATATGGCTATGTGTGGTCCTAAGCATCTTGGTTTATGACTTGCTGCCCAAAAGAATAAAAGATCTCTCCATGATCTCCTAAGTTAAAAGAATCTAGGAAATGTGATTATGTGAGAATTCTGCCAGTAAAGGCGCAGAGGGAATGCAGCAGCTAGGAGCCTCCTGATGGACATACCACTAAACCCACAAGGTGGGGGGAGATAGTCATCAACCGAAGGACCACCAAACTCACAAAGTGGGGGCAGATAGTCATCAGCAGAAGGGTCCCTGTTAGTGAGAGCATTATTCATCTGAAAAAAAAAAATGACTGAATTCAAAGAGATTTGGGGTGTAGATACGTTTTGAAAACCAAACACAAGGACAAGCAAAAGCTTGCGTCAGTAAAGGCCTTTTTGTTTCATGATTCCAGGCCTGTGCTATGCAAGCTGCAGGCTGGCTTGTTATACTGCTTGGAAGGTGAAGCAAGCAGTGTGTATGAAAGCTTCCTTGTCTGATAAGGAATCAGTGACCAACACTAGCGTCTCTCCTCCATGCCATACCATGTGTGCATTCACCTGCGGAGAAGAATCTAAGTATTAGAACTAACCCACATGTCTGCTAAGCAACAAAGTCATTAGGGGATGCTTAGATAATTTACAAGTGTTACTGAACATTTTTTATTTTGCATTCATTCCTATTCTCTAGGTGTCACTCCCATGTCCTATATCATTTTCCATTTTGTGTTCCAAATACTCCTAAAAACTAGAATTGGGGTTTGTTTGTGGACAGTGCTTACTTTCTCTACATTCCCAACTTCCGTGCTCATCAGTGTATCACTGTAGTGGACCCCCCCCAACACACACACACAGAGTGTTCTACTTTTGAGAGTCCCTCCCCGCTACTTTATTTGGTGGTCTAGTTACTGTTCGATTGCTATGAAGAGACAACATGACCAAGGTAATTTTATAGAAGAAAGCATTTCATTGGGGGCTTGCTTGCTTACAGTTTTAGAGGGTTAATTCATGATCACCAAGGCAGAAAGCAGACAGACATGGTGCTGGAGCAGGAACTGAGAGCTTGACATTCGCATCTGCAGGCAACAGGCAGGGAGTGAGACAGTAGGCCGGGTGTGGTCTTTTGAAATCTCTACGCACCTCCTTCAACAAGACCACACCTACTCCAACAAAACCATACCTCCTAATTTTTCAAAACAGTTTGTCAAGGACCAAGAATTAAAATATATGCAGCTGTGAGAGCCCTTCTCATTCAAACCGCCAAACCTGGTATATTAAAACGATCTAAGTGGGAGAAATTTGGAAAATTACTGTGAAAAGTGTTGTTATCTCCACAAAAGATAATCACTATAAATAGACAGAACTAAAACACAGCTTTAAATATCCTCTTTACTCCCATGAAAAAGGCCAAACTGTCTTTCCAATTACTTTGCCCAAGTCCTGTGTGTTTCCTCATCCATAGGTCTACATACTAAGTCTGGGTGCTCAGAAAACAATCACCAGGTCAGTAGGGAACTTGATAATATAGGAAAGAGGGAGATGGATGGATTAGTGGATGGATGATTGAAAGGTTGGACATGCGGGGTTAAGGAGGGTGTTCGCTTTGCAGCCATTACAGATGATGTTTTGCTAACATTGCCTGAGGCTCTGCTCAGATGAGCTGAACCCATTACTCTGGCTTAAAAGATTAGCATACATCACAGACAGGCATTTGCTCTTCTGGCTTGATTTAAATTGTTGTATTTGTAGTACACTGGGTAGAAGTAAGCACACTTTTTATTTTTTTTTTATGAGTAATGGGTTAATATAAAATCCCAGGTTGCTTTCCTTCACCTATTTAGTGCTTGTTTCTGTTCATTTCCAAACACCATAGTACTGAATAGCTGTACCCTAACTGCATGGAATTACCTACAACATAACTTGCTACATAGGGTAGCTAATTATGAGGCAAAGATGCCTCCATTAGAGGCATTTACGTTGCAGTTTATAGTGAGATACTTTGAGGGAAATAAAACCTGAAATATGATTTTTGAAGCTCAGAACATGAGGATAGGAAACTTCGTGTTTAGTGTGATGTATTGAGTGGAGAAAGGGCACTACCAGAAAACAAAGTTTTCTTTCTCTGCTTCTGTGTCACAAGTCATTTCTGCTCAGCTATCCGGGACTTTGACCAGGTATTATCGATGCTTTACCACATTCTTATCGCTTTCCGTATCTCAGGTCTCTAAAAGTCAGTATTTTGGGACCTCTCTGTTTTGCTTATTTGGTCTATTCAAATAAACAGTCTGTTATAGGAGTCCCCTGTGTGGGCTATGGAGAAAGAATGTCTGGAAGTAAAGTATGACTCTGTACTAATGGGAAAACTCTTAGAGTCTCTAATTCCTGGTCCTTAAAAAGCTAAGCAAGAAGGAGGACCCTGGGTCAGATACTCAATCCTCATTCAGAAAGGCAAATGGGATAGACATCGGAAGAGGGTGAAAACAGGGAACAAGACAGGAGCCTACCACAGTGGGCCTCTGAAAGACTCTACCAGCAGATTATCAAAGCAAATGCTGAGACTCATAGCTAAACTTTGGGCAGAGTACAGGGAATCTTGTGAAAGAAGAGGAGATAGAAAGACCTTGTGGAGAGAACTGGAGCTCCTCAAGGAGAGCAACAGAACAAAAAAATCTGGGCAAAGGGTATTTTCTGAGACTGATAAGCCAACCAAGGACCATGCATGGCAATAACCTAGAATCCCTGCACAGATGTAGCCCATGGCAGTTCAGTGTTCAAGTGAGTTCTCTAGTAAGGGGAACAGTGGCTGTCTCTGACATGAAATGAGTAGCTGGTTCTTTGATCATCTCCCTCTGAGGGGGGTACAGCCTTTCCAGACCACAAGGAGAACAATGCAGCCAGTCCTGATGCGATCGGTGGGCTGGGGAAGGGGTATGGGAGGAGAAAAGGGAGAGAGGGTGAGATTGGAGGGGACGAGAGAGGGGGCTACAGCTAGGATACAAAGTGAATAAATTGTAATAAATAAATAAGTAAATAAATTTTAAAGAAATTGTTTTTTAGTCCAGTCAATTTGGCTTTTTTTTTCTT